>NC_045173.1:3543053-3618053 GCF_900700415.2 Clupea harengus
GAAATCAGCTATATAGATGGTACATACATTTATTCACGTTACATTTTGGCAACATAGGTAATTCTGAATCTCAATCAGGTGACCTCTATTCATTTATGGAAATTGAAACCAAAGATGGCCTGGTGGTTCCACTGCATCACTTGTAGGCACATTTTATAATTCAGGTTCGATTAAAATAATGAAATAATGAATACATTTTTCATAACCCCCCCTGCAAAAATATGTGTCCAAATGTGCACATTTAAATAGTGTCTTGGTTCCACAGTCACTGCGTTTGAAATAGCTTGTGGCTCAAAACATTAGAATTTCATATTTGGATGTGCGAAGAGGAAGAGGCAGTGAGAGTGAGATGGAGAGAGAGATGGAGAGAGAGATGGAGAGAGAGATGGAGAGGGAGAGGGAGAGGGAGAGGGAGAGGGAGAGAGAGAGAAGCAGCACCTATGTCTTCAGCATCACATCGAATCTATAATTTGCACTTTCGCATAATTGGACTTTGCTGTTCTATTGATTGGGCGTCTTCTCATTTTCTGCATGCGACAGAGTCTGAGGGTAAATATTTGAATAAAAGCCTGTGGAAATGTGCTGGCTGAAGCCACAGAGCAGCAAAGGGCCGTCCCTCCTCCCTGAGAACACGAGCGCCAGGTGACGGCGTACAGACTGCAGAGCACACGGAGGAGGGAAGGAGGGAGGCAGGGAGGCAGGGAGGGACACAGCCTTTTGATTTCACACTCGCTTTATCATGTTTCAATGAGCTCCCAGCCCCGACACAAAACAGACACTTGACAGCCTGGAGCTCGGCACCCCCACAGGACAGATCCCCCCCCCCCCCACCCCCACTGCTGCTCTCCCTTTCATTTGGAAATAAATACAAAAATAATCGAATGATTCAAGAGTTATTTGTCTTGTTTATTGTGCCTTTAAATGGGCATGATCCATTGCAACATGTGCTGGGTATGTGTTCCAGGAACATGTGTAAGCTGATATATTTACTCCAGTGCGTGGCTGTACACTCGTATGGTGATGGATGAGAGAAAGACCTTTATTTTTCTACATTCTTCGCTGACTTGATTTAGTTCTAATTTGTGAACGCATTCCAGCCCAAATGACGATGTGGAGACCAGAACAATGAAACTGTGAATGCCCTGTAACCGAGTGACACCGTGCACAAATGTTAATCTGTCATGTCACGTTGGCCTCACTTCACTCTGCTTCATCAGTATTGGGTATGCCTTGTGGACCTCCTGTGCTTAAAATGGATGATCATGGCTATTTAGGCCACAGAGAGCAAAGAAAAAGTGAAATCCAAAATGAAAGCACAGACCCAAAGAGGCGAGGCTGCTCTTGAAGTGAATCGTTCTGTTGTCTCAGCATTAAGTCATCTCTGAGGCGCAGACACGCCTGATACTTTCGCGAGCTAAAAGTGCCACCATGAAATATTAATCAGCTGCTCGCTGCTTGTTTGTCGCTCTGGCATCACTCTGCGGGACGGCGGCCGTGTTTTTTTGGAGCCCGTGACCAGGCACTGCCCGTGGCTGTGCTGCAACATGAGAGAGGTGCTGAGTGGGCACGGCTCCCCTGTCTACTCCTGCTGGAGCCCTCCCTCTCCGCTCCTCTGGACGAAGATGTTTGCGTTGGGCCGCACTTCACTTCTGATCATGAATGGTAACCTTAAACGTGGGGGTTGAGGCGCGTCTCCGTGTGCTTTCATTAAAAGGGCCCCTCAGGGCGGTGCAGCGGTGAGCCATGGCACTGCAGGCTATCAGAATCGCCATCTCAGGCTTCTTCCCTCCTTGTTTTTGATATCAGTGTTTTTGTCGACTTAGCCTGAATAGCTTCTTTTTTTTTCTCTGATGTTTTACCTCAGTGTCTCCACTCTTCTTCGTGAAATCTGGCATGACATTATTGTAACTTAACTGAACTTGAAAGGCAGTCTGACTGAGTGGGCTGTTGTTGTTGTTGTTGCTTGAGTTACAGCATTTAGCTATTTTTGAAGTCTTTATTTTACACAGAATTGTGCTGGAAATAGAAATATGTTGAGGGTCAGTTTAATAACATCTTATACGATACAATCCCCACAACTTTGCGAAGAGCAGATAATAATGAATGTACACAAGAATATCCCAACTTGGAGGATTACAATTTTAAAAAGTCTGAACATTAGCCCACATTGAAATTTGATTTGAGACCACTGCTGTTTATTTCTTGACTGTAGCTTTTGATGCATTATTTGCTGTGTGATCATTCAAATGGTAAAACTTAAAAGTGAATAATTACACCTCTACCATACACATCACGGCACAACTGGGAAAACTTGTCTGACAGGATGCTCTGCATTTGATGGTCAGTAAGCCGGTAAACCAAGGGTTCACAGATATTGACCAGCCTCTGATGTATACAACATGGCACCAACTCAGGAAAGGGTTGACGAAGAGAGAAGGAAAGAGAGAGAGAGAGAGAGAGAGAGAGAGAGACAGAGAGAGAGAGAGAGAGAGGGAGAGAGAGAGAGAGAGGGAGAGAGAGAGAGAGAGAGAGAGAGAGAGAGAGGGAGAGAGAGAGACCTGGCACTGGCCAAAGCTTCAACCCAAACTGTGATGGACTTGAGCAATTACCTCTAATTGGGCCCAATTGGTTCCCTTAAAGGCTGTCTTCCCCAAATTCCCCCTAGTGAAGAGGCAGTGGGCTGAGAGTGAGATGCTGGAGTGGTGCCATTGCTGCTGGAACATGGCCTCCACCACTTACACTTTTACTCCACCAACTTTCATCCCAGCAAGTGCTATCACCACTCTCCCTGGGCCTGGGCTTGGCAAAGAGAGGGGAGTGTGCACGGACGGGGAAGGCTCCCTGAGTTCCTTTAAAAGTTTCAGGGAAGGAAGCAGAGAGACAAAGTCTCCTCGTGTGGCCAATGCGAGTGGAGAGCTGTGGGTCACTCCTATTGGTATATATTCATCTCCCGGAGGGAGCCCTTGTAATACAGTCATGTGTGTATGATACTGGTGCATGCAGAAACTGGTGCATGCAGTTGCAGTGAAGCCTGTGCTTGCGTGCCCGTTTGTGACCAGGGTAGAGAGAGATGGCACAGCAGCCCTCGGTGTGCTGCTGTGGCGAGCTGTAATCTTGTGTACCCCATTTAGACGCCCCCCCTCCCACCCTGCCTGCCCCACTCTAATAAGCACGTCCTGTAATCGAGTTACACACCGTGCCCGAGCCGAGGCCAGGGGACGTAATTGGGACAGAGACTTCACCAAAGTGAAAATTAATAACTTTTTGTCAAGCTCCTGGCGCATTGTCTTATTAAACCGTGAGGGTCAATTAGAGAGCCTTATGCAATCAGCGTCCACCAGCAGAGCAGCTCCAATCTGATTAGGACAGTGACTGGACCACTGGAGCCCCAGCCAGAGAGGACATGTTAATGACTCCGCAGCTAAACTGGGAGTGGAGGAGAGGAGGAGTGGAGGAGTGGAGGAGGCGAGGAGAGGAGGAGTGGAGGAGAGGAGGAGTGGAGGGCACCTATCCGTCATGTTGTTCTTTAGGAGTCATGGATTGGCTGAGTCCTGTTGAGGATACCACACGTTTGCTGTTGACATGCTCGCGCAAATGTCATCTTTTTTTTCTTTTTTTTTTGCTTTGGCACAGATGGGCACGCTTTGGGAAATGTTAAAGAAATAGAGAAAGCTGGTCTGTGAGAGTGTGTGTGTGTGTGTGTGTGTGTGTGTGTGTGTGTGTGTGTGTGTGTGTGTGTGTGTGTGTGTGTGTGTGTGTGTGTGTGTGTGTGTTTGTGTGTGTGTGGGTCTGTCATTGTTTCACTGTTGGCTGTTGATGCCCCAAAGAGTTTGAACTTTATCTGTGATCCAAGGCAAAAGGGAGTTTCTGAGTTCCTTCATAGTTCTAATAGACGGGGGCACATGCCCAGCCACAGTCTTCCTCACGAGAAGGGTGCATGGGCCGCCTCCAGGAAGGAGCTGTCGGATCAGTGGCAGAGCTTGTTTCTTTTCATCCGCTCTCCCTTTTTTTCACACGCAGCAAGTCATTAATGTTTTACTTGTCGTTAAGTTTTATTGCATTGAAATATGAAACAGAAGAGATTGCGTTTTGAATAAAGGAACCCAACACATTCTCCTTCTGTCTCTCTTCCCACATGTGCTAATGATTAGGTGTATCTTGGGGCTGCTGCAATGCATGTCATTTAATTATCAGCTTGACTTTAGTGTCAGTCTGTATTGTCTACAGAAAACAAGGGCTGCCGCCTCCTTCCAGCAGCCGCGGGGCCCAGATGCTGGAGGGTGTTTGGGGAGCGCGGTCCCTTTTGATTGGGGATTGAGGGCTCGCTTCCGCCTCCTCTGCTTCAACCCACCGGCCAGCTGCCTGTCCTAACCAGCACCGTCTCTGGGAATACATGGCAGTAAATCAGGACAGTCGGAGCTCACGGTCACTTCAGACACTCGTAGGTTTCGTCTTCATGATTTCTTAAAGTTAGGGTTTGTGGGGCCGCTTGTCTGCTGCTGGTACACTGTGCGTATCATTTGAGGACACATCTTAGATTTAGACATGAAGTGGTTCAGAAAATTTGATTGAAATCTATTTTAATTAATTGAATTTGCACGATTCATAATTTCATCATCATATTACCAAGTGTTATCTCGGTCGGTCTGTCTGCGATTGCCACAGTGCATTGGAACACATTCACGTACAAATATTCATGTATTCTGCTGAAATGGTCATGTCATATGCCAGGATATGTCTTCCAGGTACTTTGAAAGCAAGTGATCTCCAGGGTTACAGTGATATCCTGTGAAATGGCAGCCCCGTGTTCATGAAGTTTCCGCTCAGCTTGATGTAATGCAGACAAATAGTCCTATAATGCTATTCGAGTCCTATTCTACATTCCATTGCACTGCTTTTATCAGTGCATCGTTTCTTAAACACATTTTCCTACCTTAAGCAGCACTTTATTGTGGCATGTTAGTTTTTCAAATCTCATTAAATGCACTGCAACCAGGAATCCATTTAAACCTGATCCTTTAGCAAAGCTTTTCAGGGAGACTCCATTAGCTGTCATACTCTACCGTGGCCTCCACAAAAGGCTGAATTTGTAAGACGATGCGTCATTCATAACGATGGACAGGAATCAGCGTCATCTCCAAAGCAGTCAAACCTCGTCTGTAACAGGTTTATCGGAGGCTTCAGATCAAATCAACTGTAAGCCAAGTCCAGCCCCAAGACACCTTATGCTGATGAGTGGCAATATGAGACTCTTCTCAACAGGGACTCTCTCTCTCTCTCTCTCTCTCTCTCTCTCTCTTTCTCTCTTCCTCTCTCCCTTCTTCCAGGTTTCTGTCACTCTCCCACTCTCCTCCAAGGTGAAGGGTAGAAGGGGGAGTGTGTTGGATCTGGCCCCCAGGCTGGAGGAGTCTCGGTGCAGCTCCTGTGCTCAGGCAGGTGCCTGTCCCTGGGGATGGTGGAGCCTTGGAGAAGCCGCTGAGTCCCACAGCAGCAGGGGAAGCCCAGAGCAGTGTGCACTCTCAGATTTATTGAAACTTCTTGTCCCATCTTGCAGTGCCTCATTTGTCAGGAGACCTAATTTACACTGGCCCTTAAGACTAATTGCAAATTTGCTAGAAAATGCTGATGTCGTTGGAAAGCGGAGTGCTTTTTTCAGTGTCCCACGCCATGCCTCTGCTAATGTGATTCATTTGTAAAGTATAAAGTAAGCGGTGAAGCTCCTCTTTTTTTCTGTGTGTGTGTGTGTGCATGTGTTTGTGTGTGTGTGTGTGTGTGTGTGTGTGTGTGTGTGTGTGTGTGTGTGTGCATGTGCATGTGTTTGTGTGTGCGCGTGTGTGAACTCGCTCATCTGTTTGTATGTTTCTGTGAGTCTGCATGTGTGTGTTAAAGATGCAAGAAAGGATATTACTTTAATAATGCCTGTACCATTTTTGCTGGGCGGGCAAGCAATAATAGTCAAACATCAATTACAGTCAACACAATCTCCTCCATTATTATTGTTGCTAGCTACATCCGAACAGCCAGCCTTCCCACAACTCAATGACAGAGCAGCATAGCTAAAATAATAGACCACAGGCTCTGCTAGGCACACTCAATACATCAGCCCAGCCACATGGCCTTTCAGCACTCATAATACATCTAACAGACATGACAATGAGCCACAATTAGCAAACCACCAGCAAGATCCTCTTGCAGACTGTGGTCCCCCTTAATGAGCACATCTTTATCGGGTTAGTTTGTGTCAGATTAGGCCACACTATAAACTGATTCACCCCCTGTCTCTGTTATTTCACAAGAAGCTTGTAATTCTGTCTTCATGGTTTTTTGTATCATGGGATCCAGTGAACAGTAAGGTGGCTTTCTCTAAATAGGATTAAATCCCATTTTTATAAAATTCAACAACACTAATTGGCATCTGTTTCTTATGATGACCTGCCATGTTGGACTGCTGGGTAAGCCGTACATAGGGTGAAACATTTGTTTTCGTATTTCAGTTAGTACCCCCAGCACTAAACAGACAAGAAGTACAAACAGTGTTTTTAAAGTCCTCTGTGAATACTCACATCAGGGTTGTGTTGTGCATAGTACAGTGTGAACATATGACAGATTTTTTTATGCAGCTGCGGCCATTAATCAGAGAATCTTTTAACTCTGACACGTCCAGCATACTTTGTGGTCATATTTAAACTGAAATGCTACCATAGAAATGAAATATGCACTGCTGCCATTATTATAAATGTACGAAACAATCTGAAACATTTCCTGTTTTGCCATCGGTTTCAGCCATATGTATGTACATCCTAGGCTGTTATTTAGCTCAGGGCTATAGTTTCCTCAGATGAAGACAGCTGTCACCATTCTAAAATAAATGTGTGCAAAGGCCAGTTTTTGTAGACATGGCCAAATCTTATAAATATAATTGCAGCAAAGAAGTGGTTTTTCAGTGAACCCCTTGATGTCAACAACTGTTTGGCAGCCGTGTTGAAGTGTACTGTTGTCCAGATGTACTGATGAGTGCTTTGAGGACCCCGATCATTATGTTGTACAACACAACCACCAACTCCTCTCGCAGTACGCCAGGAGCCATGAATTGAACAAAAGCAGTAAAAATGTGTTAGCCTTTGTTAGCATTAGTGCTCAAATTTGATTGGCAAAATTCACAATGATAATGGGCTTGTAAATAATCTTGGGTGTAGATCAGTAACGCCGCGGGCATGAGCAGTGCCAGGTCACGAACACCCAGAAACACACTCCTTCCCATCCCTTACCACCCCAGCTCCTCCCCGGCACCGGTTGCTTTCTTCCGTGCCCACAGGATACCCTCGGTGCACAGTGTAAAGCTCCGTCAAGATGTTCCAAACTCTGTTTTTTTGTGTGTGTGTGTGTGTGTGTGTGTGTGTGTGTGTGTTGTATTTTAATAGAGGGAAAGGAGGGAGGACCTCCCAGAGTTTCCTAAGGTTCATCCACGGAGCAGTGGAGTTTTCTGTGAGCGTTCGTTCTCTCTCTCTCTCTCTCCCCACATGTGCTGGACCCGTGCCCTCCACCATGAGGCACCTCTCCCTCACACCTAGCCTTTAAAAAGAAGACAATGAAGAGTGAAGTGCTCACATAGGGAACACATTTAGCTGGGAAGGCAGCCAGCAACCCTGCGTTCCCATAAGAGCTGTTTACCAGAGTTGCCATACCCGTTTCCACCAGTAAATACCTGGTATTGGATATGGCACCCGGGCTCCTCAGTCTCCTAGTTGTCTCATCTCCCTCAATCAAATCAGTGCCCTGCTATTATGACTAGGGGGAGTGGAGGCGAGGGGGCAAAGGTAACGAGAGGCCAGACCTGTCCGTGCGTTTGATTCTCATTTGTGCCGCATTAGAAATGTGGTCAGTCATTTTATGCCTGTTGTCCATGTCAGACGGACTAGACTTACCTCATGCTTGAAATATCAGGCATGGAAATGCTGCAGGATTCATGTTTGACAAAAAAAGTTCGATTGAAGCAACATGTGTTTGCCAGCATCATTGTGTAGCAGCATTTTGTGTGTGTGTGCGTGCGTGTGTGTGTGTGTGTGTGTGTGTGTGTGCGCGCGCGTGTGTGTGTGTGTGTGTGCGTGTGTGCGTGTGCGTGTGCGTGTGCGTGTGTGTGTGTGTGTGTGTGTGTGTGTGTGCGCGCGCGTGTGTGCGCGTGTGTGTGTGTGTGTGTGCGTGCGTATGTGTGCGTATGTGTGCCTGTGTGTGCGTGTGGGTGTGCGTGTGTGTGTGTGTGTGTGTGTGTGTGTGTGTGTGTGTGTGTGTGTGTGACAGTGAGTCTCCTGCTAGGCGTTATGTCTCATATTCCCCTTTGGTGTTCTCAGTGCTCATGCTGCTCTCTATTTCTGTCCCTTACGTAAGTAAGAACCACTAATGACTGCAGAGGGTGGATGTGTGCCTTTTTCAAATTGTCTTTTGTACCTCTCTCTCTCTCTCTCTCTCTCTCTCTCTGTATGCGTGTTTGAAAAATATTGAGTAAATATGTGTGACTACCATGCGCGTAGTAATATATCTAAATGCACTGCTCTGTGTGTATTTACTGTATGCGTGTATGTAAGTTTGCACATATGTGTTCCTGTATGTGTAGCCACATCAATGTGTGCGTGTATGTTGGTTGTGTGATTGTGTGTGTGTGTGTGCGTGTGCGTGTGCGTGTGTGTAGCCACATCAATGTGTGCGTGTATGTTGGTTGTGTGATTGCGTGTGTGTGTGTGTGTGTGTGTGTGTGTAGCCACATCAATGTGTGCGTGTATGTTGGTTGTGTGATTGCGTGTGTGTGTGTGTGTGTGTGTGTGTGTGTGTGTGTGTGTGTGTCTCTGGTGGCTGGGATTATGGAGTGGGTGTTCGCTCCTTTTCAACAGTCTCTCCACATGGCCTCCTGCTTCTTTTGTCTTTTTATAGCCTCCTTCTGGGAGACACTGCACTCCCCCAGAATGCAACTCAAGCCAAACACCTCTCAGTTCCTCTGCCAGAGCCGGCGCTCAGGGAATACTGCGATTCCTCCCCTCTTTTTCCACACACCTTCTCTGATCCCCCTCTTCCCAGCATGAGCTGGACATGCCGCTCCTTTTCTCCGGGCCTGTGCGGCAATCTGGGAGCCATTAGCGTCCCACCATCAGCACTCACACAGGACTCCGCTCACATGTGACACGGGGACCCACCCCACCTGCTCCTGTGCGTTCTCAACCGCTCCTTGTCTCTCTCTCGACTCTCTCTCATCTCTCCCTCTGCTCTCCCTCGTCTCTCTCTCTGCTCTCTCTCTGCTCTCTCTCTGCTCTCTCTCATCTCTCTCTCTGCTCTCTCTCTGCTCTCTCTCTGCTCTCTCTCTCTGCTCTCCCTCGTCTCTCCCTCGTCTCTCCCTCTCATCTCTCCCTCTGCTCTCCCTCGTCTCTCTCTCTGCTCTCTCTCTGCTCTCTCTCGTCTCTCCCTTGTCTCTCCCTCGTCTCTCCCTCGTCTCTCCCTCGTCTCTCCCTTGTCTCTCCCTCGGCTCTCCCTCTCATCTCTCCCTCTGCTCTCCCTCGTCTCTCTCTCTGCTCTCTCTCTGCTCTCCCTCGTCTCTCCCTTGTCTCTCCCTCGTCTCTCCCTCGTCTCTCCCTCAGCTGCTCCAACATCCCCAACATGGCTGACCCCGCATCCAGGCTGGGTTGTTATCAAACACAAATGGCTTGCTGTAGCCCGTCTGCTGTTTCTGCATTGCTTCAAACCGGGGCTCTGTATCGTCATCCTAAGTGGTGCTCTTTAATTGCTTAGTGATGGCCTGCTGTGCTGTGTGTGTTTGTGAATGTGTGCTGTTTTTTTTTGTCGGTTTGGACCTTGTTAACCAGAAGAGATAGTAGCTCCCCCGCCCCACTGATGTGGCAGGAGTTTGGAGAACTAATTGCTCGCTTCCCAGTCGGGCATCGGTGGGGGGGCCTGCTGGATCGAGCAGCACCGTCTCTGACCCGGCACAAGCTTCCCACGCCGCGCCCGCATGGCGTCAGCTGCACGGGCGTGGCGGCTGCTCTGCCGACATGCTCGTTTGTCTTTCCACGGTGCTGCCATATGGAGCTGGCTGGCACTGCACAGATGTCCGCTAAGTGCTGAGGAGGGCTGAGGAATGGGTCGCAGCCTGAGCTGCAGCGCTGCACCTTGCCTGGCAGGGGCGAGGGGCGAGGGGCGAGGGGCGAGGGGGTAAGGAAGCGATGGCACCGTACTTTAGCCCTCAGTGGAGATGAACTCAGCCATTAAAAGTGGGTGGTGAGCAGGGATGACGGGTGAAGTGTAAATCAAATGTGTAGTGTCTAATTGTGTGTCTGCATATGTGTGTGTGTGTGTGTGTGTGAATGTCTTAATTTGTGTTGAGAGTGTGTGGGTATGCATGCATGTGTGTGTACATGCGTGTGTGTGTGTGTTTGTGTGTGTGTGTGTGTGTGTGTGTGTGTGTGTGTGTGTATGTGAAGCAGATCAGCACAAGGGTCGGTTAGTTGAGAGAGGGAGGGGATTAATGCCGTAGGTAGGAGCGAAGCCTGCAAAGAATAATTCAGAGCTTAAGGCCAAGCGGCTTCAAAGAGAGGAAGCCTCCAGGGGGACGGAGGGAGGCTCTGAACCTGTCAATGGCAACTTACTCCTCGGATATCACGCCAAAGACTTCAATAATGACATCAGCCAGGAGCAGGGGGCCGGCTCTCACCGGTGCCAGTGACTGTCAGTACACTTTGAAGTCCCGCAGATCCTGAAGGGCTCCACCGGGCTCCACCGGGCCCCGGGACCGCCAGCACCCCTTCCTCACCGCCAATTGGTCACAGCAGTCGGCCCGACGGCTTATCTGATTTAGGGGTGGGCTTAGTGCTCACTGATGGGATAGTGTGTGTACTTGTGCGCGTGTGTGTGTGTGTGTGTGTGTGTGTGTGTGTGTGTGTGTGTGTGTGTGTGTGTGTGTGTGTGTGTGTGCGAGTGTGTGTGTGTGCGAGTGTGTGTGTGTGTGTGCGAGCGTGTGTGTGTGTATGTGTGTGTGTGTGTGTGTGTGTGTGTGTGAGAGCGCATACATAAAGCCAAGGGACGAGTCCTCCCCTACCAGTCCACCTACTCCCTTTTCACTCCCAGTGTCTCTGCTTGACTGGTGCAGAAGCAGCTCAAGCTATCGTCAGAGTCACATCCTTTTGTCCAAGGAAAGAGAGTGAAACAGCGGTGACATCCATGGAGTGTGTCCATCAGGGCGGTCTCGTGTTGCTGCCTGCACCCCGTGCCAGGTGTAGCACATCCCTCCAGGTGAGGTCCTGATATCACGGGACAACAGGAATAACATGCACACGACTGACCGCTCACCACCAAATTACTTTTTGCCCCACGAGCAGGCGAGTGTGCGGATACACGAGGCTGATAAGAAGTGTTTTTAAAGAAGACATTAAAGAGCGCCATTTCTGCAGTTCTCTTTCACAAGCCTCTCCCTTCGATGTTAGCAACTCGTTTTCACCTCCAGCACAAACAAACAGTGAAGGATCGCCTGTTGTAGCCAGTATCAAACGCGGCATTTGTTAACAATAAAGCGCTGGTTTGACAACGATCCAACAAAGATTTCTGCTCTCACACGCAGGCCAAACACAATTTTTATGCCTCTAAAATCAAACGTTGAGAGAGAGGGAGAGGGAGAGGGAGAGGGAGAGAGAGAGAGAGAGAGGGAGAGGGAGAGGCAATGAGAGCAAAGGCATTTGAGAGAGAAAGAGGGATGAAAGTGCAGGCAGGACTTGCCAGACAAACTTACAACAGCTCCATTTGTTTAATTGCAGCAGGGTACGTCTTTGTTCTGAAAGGGAGAAACGGAGGGCTGTCATGTTTTTCGGGAGATGGGTGAGACTGTGTGCTGGCTCACTCAGCTTTGATACCACCATATTAGTCGGAGCTCCTTGGCCCTATTAAAAGCGTATCAGATTTGAGGTCACTCTTTCCTATCCTGCGTAACAGATATGGAGAATCGATAGAGCATTACTGCGCTGTGACAGCCACCCCCCCCCCCCCCCCCCCGCTGTGCCTCTCTCTCCCCCCTCCCCTGAGTGCTAAAAGGACCTCAGTGACAATGGCCTTCCTCATCATGCCCATGAGATCATCTTCTAATACAACCCCACAGACACCAGTGCCCTCAGCATCACCGGCCTCTCCGTGAAGCCCTGATGAAACGAGACACTCTGTCATCATGAGAAGTTTTAACTGTAAATACACCGCCAAGAGATTTATTCACAGATGATGTTTGCATGCTGTGTTCCCACTATCAACGTGTTGGATCTGGTGCCGCGGCCCTTGTGGCCCTGTGTAGTGGAGCAGCGAGGGACGTGAGCCTCACTCGGGGGGGGGGGGGGGGGTTGGCGTGATGTTGGCAGCCCGAGGGCTGTTCCCAGGTGGCACTGGCAGAGGCGGCGCCCTATACGTGGTTCAGGTTAGGAGATCCTCTGTGTCTGTTGGCAGCCGAGTTCGCCAAGCATTGTTTGAGGTTCCACCCCTGGTGCGTTGTGCGGCCCTTTGAGGGCTTTATGGCTTCTTGTGACTCTCCACGTCAATCGATTCCAGATGCTGTCTGTGGGAACGGGAGAGAAGGAGAAGGGAAAGAAGGGAAGAGAGAAAGGGAGAGAGAGAAGAAGAAGAAGAAGAAGAAGCGTAACCAGGTGTGACCCGTCAGAAGCCTGAGATGTTTTGGACGGATACTTGTCCTGACGGGTGTTCTGCAAATGTATGATGGGGAGAGCTGAGGAGGGATGATTGACGAGAGAGGGGGGAGCAGGGATGGGATAGGCAGTGATCTGACACAGGTAACACACACTCACACACACACACTCTCTCACACACACACACACACACACACACACTACTCCTCTCCCTCTCTCTCTTCCCCACACACACACACACACACACTCACTACTCCTCTCCCTCTCTCTCTTCCTCACTCTCACACACACACACACACACACACACACGCCCACACACACACACTCACTACTCCTCTCCCTCTCTCTCTTCCTCACACACACTCACACACACACACACACACTAACACACACACACGGTCTCCTCAGATGTGCAGTGCATAGACCCCTTGCCCATAGCCTCTCTGCATGTGTACTGTGCCAAGGCACGTAGTTTGCGGGCAGAGTGGCGTTGTTCAGCACATTTGCTCCTGGCAACGCTGGAGTCGGACATATGGCAATGTTCTGAGTCGGCAGTCCTGCTCGAGCACCCTGACCCGAATGCCAGCTCACCGGTGCCGTGCTGCCCTACTTTTATCCCGCTGCCGCCGCGGCCCCCGCAGAACCAGCGCCGACCCACGTCTGGCCACTCTCAGCGTAATTACCCCCAGTCCCGTGTCCCCAGCCCCGTGTGAACCCAGAGCAGCGCGGATGCCTATCCTCTGATAAAGCGCTCTGTTGTTCCAAGTGTCGGGTATTATGCGGTATGTTTCTGTTTTATATGTCCCCCCCCACCACCCCCACCCCCACCCCCAAAAAAGTGATGAGAAAAGAAAAGAGAAAAAGAAAAAGAGCACTCAGTGGGAAGAGGTAGAGCTGAGTTCAGCGAATGTGCTTTTCATTTGTGCAAAGGTAAAATATATGAGGGGGAAAAAATTGGACTCCTCTGAAATTTGTTTTTGTGGAGGAGCCCATGGTCTGGAAGGACAGATGAGTGGAGCATGGAGCGCATATAGGCACCGCTTCAGGATGTGTTGTTGTGTGAGAGAGCAGTCCCAAGTGTTGAGAAGGAGCTGTAGGATTTGTAAAGGCTTTCATGTGGTGTACGCACTGCAGAGGTGTGTGGCTTCCGCATAAAAGGAATTTTTTGGGGGAATTCTGAAGTAAATATTTAATTATGTTTTTGTTTTGTTTTAGTTTTTTTTTTGTTTCGGGAATATTTTTTTGTTTTTTTTTGGTTCTTCTTCAGGTGGTGTGGTGGTTGAGGTGTCAGTTTCACAGGCAGGAGGTATTCGAAACTGCTGTCAAAAGGGAAGAAAGAAATTGATACCTAAAAATATTGTCAGCCTGTCAACCTCAGAAGTCTTGCCCCTGTTGCGGTGGTGTTTGGACAGCCATGCTAAAACTTAGTCACACATCCATTTCAGCATTTACGAATCAGATTCTTGTTCTCACCAGGCTTCAATATGTCAATATGCAAGCATATGTAAAGTCAACTTTGGAGGAACATGACAAAAGTATTCAGTCAGGTCTAGAAATGTGAATTTGTATAAATGTGACAAGAACGATCGGAATTGACTCAATATAAATCCAATACAATTTATTCATCCAAACTAAAATACATAAAGGGCATTTTATGAAGAAAAAAAAAACCAGCAGTTGATCTTGTGTCATGTGGTGTATGTTGTTTGTGTAGTGCTCATGCACACCATAACCCTTCAGTAATTCCATATTAAAGGCATTAACCATAAGATGAATAGCGGTGTAAACATGGCAGAGACATTCTGTCCACGTCCCTGACGAGGGTCTAGCGGCTCCCCCCCCCCCCCCCCCCCCCCCCCCCACCACCTGTGCGGTCTGTTTTGCAGACGCTCATCTGCAAAGTAAACACGACGCTGCCCCTGCCTCTGCCCGATTTAAAAGGGGTGAAGGACCCGTTCACATGCTCAGACAGGCCACTCAGTGCGGGTGCTGCCGCCCCTCCACCCGCCCCATCCTGCGATTATTTCTAGCGAGCGGGTGGCCCCCCTGGTGGCGTAGATAAGGGGGGATGAGGGCCAGTGGCAAGGGGGGTCAAACTACATCGGGAATAAGAATGCTGCAGAAACCACTGAAAAATATCTCTGCCTCGTTTTTTTTTTTCTTTCTTTTTTCAGAAAAGTACTTTTTCTCCCCAAACTTCCACACCAGGGCACCGAGGCTATTAGACTGATAGAGTTTTTCCCCTTTTGCCAGTTTCGCCTGTGTCAGTGTATGTGTGTGTGTGTGTGTGTGTGTGTGTGTGTGTGTGTGTGTGTGTGTTGTGTGTGTGTGTGTGTGTTAGAGAGAGAGAGAGTGAGTGTGTTTGGGGTGGAGGTTAGAGAGAGAGGCTGGAGGGGGGGGGGGGGGGGCAGGGTCTTAGCCACATCTCAAGCTAATTTACAAAGATCCTGAATTACTCCTTATCTGCGGCTTTAAAGGTTCTAAGGTTGATTAACAAGGCCCCTGTCCTGTTTATCAGTTTGGACTGGGTGCGGAAAATAGGCGCGATAAGTGCATAGACCATTAAACATTCTATTTCCCCTAATATTTGTGGGCAGCCATCTGCTTAACTGATCTCCCTTCACTTTAATTAAAAGGGATTCCCGTCTTGTCGGGGTCATTACGGAGCGGGCGGCCCACGCCAGGGGTTTGTGATGAGTTCAGCTCTCCCTCTGTCCCCAGGTTGCCAAACACTCTCTCTCTCTCTCTCTCTTTTTCTCTCTTTCTCTCTCTCATTCTCTCTCTCGCTCTCTCTCTCGCTCTCTCTCTCACTCTCTCCTCATCTCTCTTTTTCTCTTTCTCATATTTGTCGGTTCCTTTACTTTTTTTTCCCTTCTTCCGTGCTGCCCCTGCTTTAACTCTTCCCTGCCCGTGGTGTTGTCTGTAGAATATCCTGTGATCTGCGCTGTGACAGGAGAACCTTCTAGCACTGCTGTCAAGGCACCAAACATCAAAAAGCTGAGCGGGCCTCACCACAGTCTTGAGCTGCTGCTGGTGTGCGTCTGGTGGGGCAGCGAGAGGGTGTAGAGAGCCTCTCCCCTTGAATAGCCACCTTCCAAGAAGGAAAAAGCAGTGTATGGAAAGGTGCATGCTGGTGCCTTGTGGGCCCCGCTGGTTTGATTGGCTGGGGCTGGATCGATGCAGCTGTTTACTGTTTCTTCCCCTCTCATCCCTTTTGTCTTTTTTTCTAATTTAGTGTTCCCAAACCATGGACAGGGTCTTGAGTGTGTCTGCTGCGCTTGCATCTTGGCCCTGCTCTCTGCTCTCCATCACTGTCCATTGATGTTTTTTTTTTTCCCTCCGTTCTACCCCCTACTTCCCCTCCTCGCCCCTTCCCCTCCACTCCGCTGGAAGAAAAAGAGCTGCATGCCTCCACACTTCTGCGCAAGACTGATGGCTCATCAATAGCATTAGCCAGCAATGCAGGGCCTCACCAGTGTAGAACAGAATCAATACGGCCCAGTAAAAAGTCTAATGCGTTGACAAGCCCATCCTCGGCCGGGCTAGTGTTACCAGAAATGAGTTTTTATAAGGAGCCCGAGAGCAAGGGGGTCTGCGGCGTCCCCTCCACGTGCTTTAAGCACTTGACTAAGATTTATTACACCTCGCCTCTACCTTTGATATTTATTTATTTATTTATTTATTTGCTTTTTTTAAAGAGGGACACTCAGTGCCTGATGGACTTGGAGTGGACTGCTTGGTGTAGGGGGGGGGCAGCACTTACACATACGTGCACACACAAACACACACACACACACACACACACACACACACACACACACACACACACACACGCGTGCACAAATACCCTTTCCGTTTCTCCTCATTCTTGCCATTTTCTCTCCAATTACAGCCTGCAATTAAAATCAATTAGCACTCAACAGAGCATAATTGTGCCACACTGATAAATGAGTAGAAACACTAGAGGTATTTGTATGTGTGTGTGTGTGCATTTTTTGCGTGTATGTGCGTGTGTGCCTTTATGTGTGTACGTGTTTGGAAGGATAATGTATTTTTGTTTAATTCTGGCTACATAATTTCAATATATTTTCTATAAAAAAATCATCAAATTTATAAAATTATTTATTTTGCATTTATTTTGTTTCGTGTTTTTTTTTTATTAATACATAGGTGTATAAATACATAAGTACATATATTTTGTAAGGTGCAAAAGCAGGCGTTCAGGAGTGTTGAGATGAGCTGAGTGCAGAGAGCTGCAGTAAATAGCCCAGCTCAGCCCGGTCACTGACACATAGCAGGGCTGGTGGCGGGAGGTGGCAGATGGCTCCCCGTGCGCCTGTCACTCTTGATGAAGTACTTCTTTAAAGAACTCTCCGGAAAGAGGGTGCACTAATTATGACAGTCCTGCTGAACAGGCAGCTTCTGTCAGCTACCCAGTGTAGATGTGTGGAGAGCCCAAGGCAACACAGGCCCAGCCTCACCACCCTGCAATGGGTCATCGGCAGAAGCACCCAAGCAAGATTATGGCCCAGTCAGAAGCTCTCCTGAACCTCTAATGTCTTACTGTCTGCCTGCCAGTGCTATTCCAATCTCTCCACTTTCAGACCAAGGGACGCGGGTAGCACGGGTCATGCATATTTGCTGTACACTTGCCACATGCTCAAATAAAAGGGCCCTTTCATTCTTGTTTGGCTTGATGTAAAATAGTCTGTCTTGTTTGGCTTGATGTAAAATAGTCTGTCTTGTCCATAGCATTGGTGTATAGAGAGCCCCAGTCCCCAGAGCCTGTCAGGGAAATCACTGCCTGAAGGCTGAAATTTCCCATCCCTGAGCCGCCACAGAGGACTGACACTGGCCCTAATTACACACAGCCTGGTTGATCCAAGGTAGCGGCCACCCGTCACACTCACCTCGCGTGCCCCCCACACCCTTCAGCCGCCACGCTCCCCCCGTGAAAGGTCAGCGGCCGAGCGGGGCGCGTTTGTCAGGCCCAATCAATGCGCTGCATCTCTTGCCGAGCGGCGTGGTAAGTTATGGAGCAGGTGGGGCTGCTGGTGGGCAGTGGCGAGTCCCCAGTGAGGATCTGTCATCCGGACCGTACCGGGTCGAGCTGTGGGGAAATATCTTTAACTACCCTCAGATAATCAATACCCTCAGGTCTATTATTCTGCCACGGGGGTCTGTGTGTATCGACAGAGGCTGGATGAGCAGCCGGCGTGTGACAAAGAGTGATCGCGCCGGACTCAAGGTCAATATGCCCCCGCCGCTCCCCTCACTCTGGGCATTATGTTCCTGTTTGTTACCAATGCAAACATGACATCCTGATGGCGCTGATATCAATTTGTAATATGAGTCCTCCTCGCAAGCCGGGGCGGGGAGCAGAGTGCTAGCAGGAGCTAATGACATAAGCGCCGTTCATTATTCTGAGCTGCCTCACTCTCTTTTTCTCTCCTATCTCCCTCTCTCTCTCTCTCTCTCTCTCTCTCTCTCTCTCACTCTCTCTCTCTCTCTCTCTCTCTCACTCTCTCTCACGCTCTGTCATTTCTTTCTCCCACCTTGTCATTGTAGTCATTTAGGTTTGTTATTTTATTGGTGTAAGACTGCTCTTTATAATAGCTCCAAACTAGTGATCCATAATAGTGATGCAGTCTTTCTGTTGGATTTCAGGTATTACGCTGCTGCACAGTTTCCTATAGGTATTATGATATAGGCATGAGGACTGAGGAGTGGGATCAGTGATCTATAGGTATTATGATATAGGCTTGATGAGTGGGATCAGTGCGGTGCTGTGAGGTGACCAAGCACAGAAGGAAGTTGGGTGAGCAGATATAAACCAACATGGAATATCTCATGTTTTTACGGATTCAATGCATCGTTGTAAAGGTCATTTATTATCCCCTCTGACCTGCATTTACAGAATTTACTTTAGAGCTTTTAATTTAATTAGTAGAATTATTTTCAAGTTGTTTGGCTTTAATTAAAGTGTGTCCCAATTGTGAAACCTTTGGTTGAGAGATCATGGTGCTGGATATGTATAAGACTTTTAAAGTTTCTGCAAGACTTGCAGAAATCCTGCAGTCTCACACTGATGACCTGCACCAGCATCTCCGGCTATTAATTTCCCCTACGTCACCAAATGACTTTATTAATCTAATCGTCCTCTAATTGGTACAGATAGCCATTTCCCTGGTGATTTTTTATCTGGGTGGTAATTAAAATGGTCCTGTAAATGCTATGAAACTGTGTAGTATTTCCACTTGTGAAAGTGATTGACAGGCTGTCATGATGTGTGCCGAGTTTGTGAGCCTCAGCCAATGTCCGAAATAGTATCGTTACACCAATGTCCGAAACTGTACTGTTACACCAATATCCGAAACAGTATCGTTACACTAATGTCCGAAACAGCATCGTTACACTAATGTCCGAAACAGCATCGTTACACCAATGTCCGAAACTGTATTGTTACACCAATATCCGAAACAGTATCGTTACACTAATGTCCGAAACAGCATTGTTACACTAATGTCCAAAACAGTGTCGTTACTCCTGATATTAGAGCACCAATGTCCGAAACAGTATCGTTACTCCTGATATTAGAGCACCTGAGCCTAGCGCCAGTTATGTGACCCATCAGGCAGAACTTTCGAGACCTGCATGGCTGGAAAAGGAAAGAAAAAAAGGCATTGCATGTGCCAGTGACTGATAAATCTTTAATATAAAAATTGTACAAGAATTCTGATACAAATTACAAGAGGTATTTGGACAAAATATGAATAAAATTCCATTTACATCCCAAAACCCTTCTGCATTTTATGCAAAAACCATCAACAGTTATGATACAGAAAATACAAGGAAAAGCAAATCAATTTAAAAAGAAGACTTCTTTTTTTTTCCATCATGTCTGCTCATGGAAAAAAAAACTTGTTTAGGACCCATACAGTATTAATGAATCAACCAATGTCACCATTAGAAAATCGAAGTGATGCAAGCTACCCCTGACGCGGATGGACTTCAGCTATGCCACAGCAGCCTTGCCAGTGGGAAGATCTTGAGGTGGGAACGTGAGCATCAAGCACAAAAACAAACAAGACAATAACACCAGAACATCACCATGGGAGAAAAAAAGGTATTCACAAAGTGTTCAAGCTTATTTATTCTTTGTGGTAAGACAAAAAGATCATCTGAAGCATCTCAATAAATATATTTGTTTTTTTTCGGGTGACACTACTGTAATTTATAGCGTGGGTAAATGTAGGGGACGCTGTGCCATGAAAAGCAATACTGAGAAATGTGATTTGTTCGGCTGTAAATTCTTCCTGCATTCCTTCGTTTCAGGAGTGGCCTTGAGCTCATTCACAAACACAGTTTACTATGTAATCATGGCTCTCTGATTTGAAGCACAAGATAAACATTCTTTAAGACTGTACGCCATTCAGAAATTTCTCTGGTCGGACTTGGAGTTGCCTCTCAGCCCATTTGGTCAGAGCCAGCATCTCCACATCAAATTGCCGTTACTTATAAAAGCAGATGTTTGGAAAACAGGCAAAAAAAACTGAATGTTTGGAAAACTGGCCTGCGACCTCTTCGCAAGAGGTCAAACATCCCAAGTCCAAGCTCCAGAATGGCGTGAGCGTTTGTTCTGATGGGTCACCCTGATGGGTGCTGTAGCACCTGGGCCGCTGTCACAGCCCTGCGTGGTTAGTGTTAGTGTGTGAGACTGTGGGCAGTGGGCAGTGGCCTGATGAAATATTAAAGACTCACTCAGGCTGGCTGCTTGAGCCGGTGGCTGCCTTTAAAAGCCACGATCATCAGGGACGGGACAGTAATGGCTCTGCTGGGCTGCCCACTCTGGTCAGCTCCAGAGGCCCTTGCGGTCACTTCCTCAGAGGAGAAAATTGCTGGCCATTTCTCAAAGGAGGAGGGTGGGGTGGGGTGGGGTGGGGTGGGGGGGGGGAGTGAAGACAGAGAGAAAGAGAGAGTGTGTGGGCTGGCAATCAATCTCCAGTAGGCAATCAAGAGGGTATTGAGGAACACTGACTCTTGCTTTCTTGTTTTTAGTTTAACTCTCTCTGCCCCTCCCTCCCTCTCTCTCTCTCCCTCTCTCTCTCTCTCTCTCTCTCTCTCGGCTTCCTGCTCTGGACTATGCTCATGCCTTCATAGTGTGACTGAAACCTTTCTTTCTCTGAGAGTTTCTCAGCCCATTTCCGCTCCCCCCCCCCCCCCCCCCCCCTTCTAGTCTCCTTTCCTCTGAGGTTCTGGAGTGGAGGGTATAATTGTATATGTTCTGTAACCATCTCAAACAGAGAGGTGGATGCAAAAGGTGAGTACTGTGCCTCTCCAAAATAACACACTGGGTATTCCGACACGCAGAGACTCTCATTCTCTCGGTGCCCCTTGAGGTTGCTCTTTTTCTCTCTTTCTTTCTTTCTTTCTCTCAGGTCCTCTACTTTCTTCTTCCTCTCTCTCTGTGGCTGTCTGTCTGGGGCCCCTGTCTCACCCATCACCAGAGGTTAACAAGTCCTCTTGTTGCTGTCATCCCACTGGCCTGTTAGTGGGGCAGTTGCTACACAGTTGGAGAAAGTGTGTGTATGTGTGTATGTGTGTGTGTGATGTGTGCGATGGTGTGAGTGTGTGTGCAATGGTGTGAGTGTGTGAGCGTGTGTGTATGTGTGTGTGTGCGTGCGTGTGTGTGTGTGTGTGGGGAGGGGGTGTGTGTGTGAGAGACAGCTGTCAGCAGCCTCTAGAGTGGCACTCGTTTTTTTTCCTGGCCCTCCCGGTGAATGAGACAGTGTGCGGCGGGGTGCAACCCCAGGGAGAAGGCCTGCCTCTCTCCACTCCATTTTCCCTTCGCATGGGATAAACAGGCAATTACACCTCCTCTTATACGGGGGAGATGGCCGCCCAGTGAACTATTAGTCCATGTCCCTTCAGGACCCATGCTGTGGGCAGGGGCTTGGACAAGGATGGTAGGGGAGTGTTTGTGTGTGTGTGTGTGTGTGTATGTATGTGGATGCGAGTATGTATATCTGTGTATGTTGGTGTGTGTGTGTTTGAGTGTGTCAGGAGAGAGAGACAGAGTGGGAGGGAGGGAGAGAGAAGGCTTCTAGGCATGGCAGCAAAAAGTCAAAGGAAGAGGAAGAGAGGAGGAAGGGAGGGAGGGAGGGAGGGAGGGGTGGGTTGGATCGCTCCATGTCACAGTCTTGTCAGCAACATTCACATCTTTGAATGTAATGAAGTGACAAGTGAGTTATTAGACAGATCAGCAGCGGAATTGAACGGATGCCTCCAGGTACTGTGTAGCAGCACATTTTTAATGATGCTCGCTGTCATCCTCCCCCCCCCCCCCCCCCCCTCCCCCTCATGGCACAGCAGACGCCCTCACTCGCCTCCTCCTCCTCCTCCTCTTTCTCTTTTCCTCACTCTTCATCAGTTCTCTCTCGCTCAGAAAAACAGAGGAGAACCGCTGCTGTCACAGTGGACTAGAAGAAAGGGGTGACGGCAGAGAGAGAGAGAGAGAGAGAGAGAGAGAAGCAGAGGATCTGGAGGTGATTTCTTGTATACTTCTTCTTGAAGTGTGTGGCTGCGCCGAGGAAGTACTTGAAAAGATGAAGGATGTTGGCCAGTATCCAGACAGATGAACCGAGGTTAAATTTCATATGTTTTCTCAATATTTCGTTTCTCAGTCCTACACAAACAAACAGTATTATTATCTACCAGTATGCTCTTATAAGAAAAATAGAGAGAGAGACGAATCATTTTAGAGGACTAAACCCGTGCTGGATAGCACAACAGGACTTATTGGCCTGTAAATAAATAATTCTCCCTCTGCTTAAGCTAGTAGGGTAAAACGTGTACCTTATTTACTAATGGTTGGTGATGTACTGCCTTGGCCACAGAATACATTATGCACATTCTCACACACTAGCATACAAACACACAGGCTTGGCAATGTCAACATTTTGCAGAAATATTGCAATTAGGACTGATAGGAAAACCCAGAATAAGCTTAAGACTCAAGTGCAGCATACCTATTAGCAGGACGTCAGTATCTGTGTACACTGACTGGAAAAAAAAAATAACTCAACACTGCTTCTGGTTTTGGTCACAGTTAAAACTACTCTTTTGTTGCATTCACAGAATACTTTGAAATGACATTTCTTTGTTCATGAAATAAAATTTGAGGAGACAAAACTAATTACGGGACATTCACTAACTTTCATACGATAACCTTTTGCAGGTAACAAACACCACATGCAGTAGAAAGACTCCTACATTTCTGCTGAGCTAATTCTTGGTACAGGCCTTTACAGCCAGACATCGCTTTGCCCCTTTTTCCTTTAAACAGAATCAGATTCTGTAATACTTGTCTTCAGAGTCTGAATCTGGCAGTTAATGTTCAGTCACATAGTCCTACCGGGGAAAACACTTTTAAGTTTACGAAACACTCAATACATTTTATGGGCTGGAGACTGGGGTTACTCCATTCACATATGGGTTTTCATGTGTGAAATAAGGTCTGTAGCTGAACCTGTGTGTGCAAAGCCAGCACATTTATGCTAAAGATACATACAGCATTTTTCCCCTTGGCACTATAGCCATGACAAATGCAGCAATGTCATCTGAAAAGACCCAGCATTGCAAAGTGTTTTCCTTCTAAGAATATTACACATCCCCCATGTATAATTGCAAAGTGCAAAACAAAAATTGTACACTAAAGCTATAAACTTAACAAAATGAGAAATAAGGAAGAAAATATTTGAGTAGGAGACCAAAAGCATGCCGGCCGCCTCCGCATATCTAACAAGTAGATAAAACAAGTCACATGATTTTTTTGTTCTCAGTTAAAATGTTTTTTTTTAAGCTAACATAAATGAATCAAGCTATTAAGATGCTACCTCTTTCTTGCCTACCTTAGAGCTGGAAGTATTGTACTGTAACATAAAAACAAAAAAAAGCCAACAACCATCAATACAATTGTTTTACACCAAAAGTCTTTAAGGACATTATTTACAAATGAAGCTGTTCATGCTCTTGTAAGGGGGTTCTTTTTTTAAAAGCTATCATTACACCAATACAACAAGAAGATTTAAATTTTTCCCATTATTATCATTTCTGCAGGCAACAGTCACAAATAAGAGTTTGAATAGATTCTTTGGAGATGGACTAAGTTAAGACAAGGGATAGGGATTCTGTCAGGGGGATGAAGGAACTGGAGCCATCCTGGGTTTAAAGGGACTCTGCTCCCAAATGTCTCATCCTGTTCTTCCAAAGAAGGAAATGTCAGCGGGCACAACTCTGAAGAACTTCAATGTCTGCTCATGTTCATAGGTAACCACTGAAGAATTCAAAATCAAAACATGATGTGATAGTGCTGTTGTTTTTTTGACAGGCAACATGGGCACCCGAGTCACTGAGGACTGGACTTTTTTTTCTGTGTGTGTGTGTTTGTGTGTGGGATGGGGCGGGTGGGGGAGTGTATGGATGAAGGGGGCATGAAGGGGAAAGAGAAAGAGGAGGACGAGTAAGGCTAGTCAATCATGGTGGCAAAGGGTGCGTTTTTGTGGAGGTTGGGGTTCTGGCTGTGCCTGTTTCGGCTGCGCACCGAGGAGAACATCATGTTGCAGCCAGGCACTTTGCACTTGTGCATCTCCCGCAGGTGGACAGTCTTGTAGTGCACCCGCAGAGTCCCTTTGTTGCTGTACAATTTGTGGCAGATGGTGCACAGAATGCCCGCGCCGCCACCACCACTACTGCCCCCGCTGGAGGCCAAGAGAGAGGGCGAGGAGGAGGGGTCGCTGGACAGGGGCCCCTCCACCTCTCCCCTTCCCACGCCTCCTACTCTTCCTCCTTCTTCTCTTCCTCTTCCTCTTTCTCCTCTTTCTCCTCCTCCTTCTCCATCGCCTCCTTCCTCCTCTGCGCCTGCCTGGCCCTGGGCCTCGGTGTTGATGTTGCAGTCCTCGCCGTCGCTGTGCGCCTCCAGGTCGTCCAGCAGGATGCCCTCATCGCTGCCCTCGTCGGACTCGCGCGAGGAGTGGATGCTGCCGCTGGACTGCACGCTGGAGGTGGTGCTCAGGTCCAGCACCATGTAGTCGTCGCTGGGGTGGCGGTGGTAGTAGCCGCCGTTGCTGTTCGAGTACTCGGTGCCGGCGGGGGAGTCTGCGTCGTCGTCACGGCCCAGCCCGCGATGCAGCAGGCCCCCAGCGGCGCCGCCCAGGGCCTCCAGGCTGAGGTGGTGGTGGTGGTGCCCGGCCCCGTAGATCTTGGCCAGGAACTCGGCGCGCAGGTCTTTGGGCATCGGCATGAGCTGGGGGTCCAGAACGATGTCGTCCAGCTCTTTGGTCAGCAGTTTTCGGTGCAGGTTGATGTTGGAGCTGTGCCTGCATGAAGACAAAGGGACAAAGGACTGTCACACGAGGTCCATTCACCCAAAGCACATGCTACCAAATGAAGTGGATGCTTTGATCACGGCAGGACATCAGTATGCCCCTCCAGGTACAGTATGTTACCCCAAACCTGACTTTAATAATATTAAGAACAGAAATGTTTTTTAAAAGTGAAGATTATTGAAATAACTGAACTGTATAATCTCCCATTTCTTCTTAAACTTTTCATTCAATACAGACCCACCTCAGTGAATGGTATTAACTTTGTTCCCACTAGTACGCGAACATCGTGCTAACACTTAAGATAGTGCCATGCAGCAAGCACCCCACTAGCAGGTCTACTCCTGTCAGCAAGTCTGTAGCCATGCTCAAATCCAATAGACTCTGACTCAATTAAATACTTCAACACATTGAATGGGAGTTTATCAATTGATTCAAGCCATGGTAATGTAATAATCACAGGGAACTGGATAGCATATTAGCACCAACTTGAGCAGCATGAGCTCACTGACGCCTGGAGGTGGCTTAATTGAGGCCCTTGTGAACGTAGTGTCCCGTGTATCCCCCAGATTAATAAAACTGGGCTTCCTTTCGTGCCAGAGAGCAGTATCACATAACCAGGCGCTCACTTGGTGAGAATCGCCCCGGTGCTCGGTGGTGTAAAGAACCCTGGGGCCTCTGCACTGAGGGCTAGCGCTGTGCTAGATGCTACCAAAACACATGCAGTAATAAGAGGTGAATAGCGACCACTCCAAGCCTCCAGCATGACAGATCTCACATGAAGCATCAACAGTGCCCAACAGCAGACAGTGAGAACAGAAAAACAAACACTTCAAGAAAGTATAAGACAGTAAACTGGCGGTGTATGTAGTTGAATCTCATACAGCCATTTTCCCTTTTGATAAATAATAAATAAATAAATAAAGCAATGACAGAAATGACACTGAGGCTCCATTCCTTGCATATGGGGTCCATGCAAAGGGCACTCAGGAAGCTAAAATGGCGGCCTTGGCGTGAGGGGTAAATGGATTGCACAATGTATTGTAGAGCTTACCAGCAGTGCCATGGTTGATGCAGTCAAAAAGGGTCCCTTTTCTTTAATTATTTAGTTCCCTATCCGACATTGTCCTGCAAGAAGTAAAAATACATTCAATGGAGGGACCCTTTTCTGTTAATAAGGCATACAGGAGCCGGCCACTAGAGCATCAGCAGCATGTAGGAACATGGCAAATCAATTAGACGTGACTAAGCCAAGGCGCTAAGTGAAGTGTGTGTGTGTGTGTGTGTGTGTGTGTGTGTGTGTGTGTGTGTGTGTGTGAGAGAGAGGGAGAGTGAATACTGTTTGACTGTCTGAGGATCTGTATGCGAGAGGGAGAGAGAGAGAGAGATTGTAGGTGGGCAGGGACTTACAACAATGACTTCTTTAACGTGTATAATAATTCTATCTGTAGATAGCAAACTGTGGAACAGATTTTCTGTGCGCTCTTTGTGAGGCTAGAGGGTAAATGAGGGGGCCACGTCCTGGTCCCCGGGCCTGAGGGGACACACCATGCTCTCCAGGCACTCATGTGGGCGGCTCCTCAGGCGCATGTCACCAGCTCTGAGATCACACCCACACACTGCTCATAAGCTCTAGTCTGACGGGGCTAACTGCCATCTCATGACTCTACACACACATACACACACACACACACACACACACACGCACACACACGCACACACACACAAACACACACACACGCGCGCACACACACACACACACACACACGCATACACACACACACACACACACACACACACACACACACACACACACACACACACACACACACCCCCACACACGTACTCTCAAGCTAGTGTACAAACATTCCTAATCAAAGAGCCACACTACACATACACAAATGCACATGTCCCTGCATTACCCCCTCACAGTATGCCATGAGGACACACATACACTTAAGCACAGGTAGATCCATTTCATTTTCTCTTTGAGCATTTTGCTATAATCAACACTTTAAGATAAAATAGCATTAAACTTTACAATAAACTGCACATTACACAACCTAGTTCTAATGTGCAAAAACTACCGTACATCTGCAAAACCACACTGGCAACAGCAGCACAGCAAAAACTGCTACCATGATAAAATATGGTGTTTGTGGGAGTGCGTGTAATTATTGTAATTATTTTGAAACATGAACGAAAACACTGACTGCAACTTTGGATGAAGAAGTTGTGACCTGAGAATCATTTGGAAGATTTTAATATCCTTGCATCTCCCTGAGCAACAGTAACAGACCCATTACCTTTGATCACTGCTGGTCTGTTCTTACCCTGTAAATTACTGCGTGCGTGTGTGTGTGTGTGTGTGTGTGTGTGTGTGTGTGTGTGTGTGTGTGTGTGTGTGTGTGTGTGTATTTGTGAGTGTTGTGTGTGTGTGTGTGTGTGTGTTTCATTTGCACACTGTGGTATTTTTTATGCATTCATCAGCTTTAGCCTTTCTGCCCCATTTCCTCTCTGTCCTCTACCTCCTCATTCCAGCCCCAATCCTACCCCCTCCTCCTCCCCCTTACCTACCTCCTCTGCCCCCCCCCCCCACACACACACACACCTCCCCCCCACCTCCCCTCTCTGCATCTCTCCTGGGCCAGTAATGTGGCAGGCAAACCAAATTGACAGGCTCATCTTTGCCTGGAGATGGGGGCGGCATCTCAGGAGAGGCCATTTTGACTTTGCAGAGGAGGAGAAAGAAGGAGGAGGAGGCTGAGTGTGGCTCTTAATGGGCCTTCTTGTCCCGTGAACGTTAATCATCTTTAGGCTCCGATGGCCCTGTCGCTCCCCCTGCCTACCGCGCTCGCGCCTGCTAAATGAGTCGTAATGCATAAACGAGAAAGACGAGAAGTCACATTAAACAAATGATGATGTGGTTTAGATATATACGTTTTCTGCCTCCGCCTTCCCTCTCCTCTCCCCTGGACTCATCAGGAGGAGTGAGGTGGGCAGGAGGGGAGGCTGGGACTGGGCTTTCTCTGTCATTTTATTCTAACGCCGTGAGCACCGCCATTAACGAAAACTCCAAAAGCGTACATGAATTGTGAGGATTCAGAGATGCAGCCTCTTGGCTCTCTTTCTAACCGGGGTGGCTCAGTTAAGGCAAACCTGCAGTGGCAGGACAATCAGTGGCCAGCAGCACTACAGGCTCCAGAGAGGGAGAGGGAGAGAGGAGAGAGAGAGAGAGAGAGAGAGAGAGAGAGAAGGAGAGAGAGAGAGGGAGAGGAAGAGAGAGAGAGGGGGGGAGAGAGAGAGAGGGAGAGGAAGAGAGAGAGAGGGGGGGAGAGAGAGGGGGAGAGAGAGAGAGGGAGAGGAAGAGAGGGGGGAGAGAGAGAGAGGGAGAGAGAAGGGGAGACAGGGAAGGTAAGCAGGTTCTCAGATATAATTAACCTTCACTCTCCATTCGCGCTTGGATTGCGTGAGGCCACAGGCCCGAACATTAGTGCACCATGGGAATCTGGAACAGCTATGCCAATGAGGGTCATTGGTGACGGTTGGGATGGCAACAGAATAAAAAAAGGGCAACATTGAGAGGAGGGGCAAGGGGAATGGTAAAAAAAGGAGGCTGCCTTTGTTTTGGGGAATGTGATTAACGAGGATAATAACATGCATGATTACTGGGACACATGTGCTTCCAGCAGTTAATCATGCTGCTTCTCTGTAGTGGCGACTCACCCTCTCTAGTAAATATGCAATCATTTACAGAGCAGCATGAGGAGGCAACCCACCCCACACTGACATCCACTCACTAATGCACTTATAATTACATTCAACTCCATTGCATTTACTTACAGTCTAGGAAATAAGTGTGTGGAGATGGAGCGTCTTTAAAGAATTATTCCATCGCAACTAAATGCTATAAATGCATATTTCAGAAAAATATATATTCATTTGCAATGAATGCAATTAGGTAATTCATGCTATACTATAACATTTGGGCACAAGGCTTTTTACAAAAATCTGTGTATTGTTACACATTTTAAAATCTTGCTATTTCACCTGCAAGAGGACCGTTCTACAGGATATACTGAAGGAACCAGACATCTAGACTTGTACATGGCAGGAGCTGATTCAGAATCAGTGAGGGACTGAAGCCAGCCAGAGATATATTATATATTTTTTATTCTTTTGTGTCCTTTCTTGTGATGTTTCTGGGTGGTAGCTCATTAAATTCCTGCGCTACAGATACAGAGAAGGTAAGCATCTCAGGTTTAATTCACCCAGATTAAAAAACAATTATTCTGACACCGTAAATGAGCGAAATAATTAATTCAGCTCTCGAGTGCTGATCTCTTCACTCTTCATCCCGACCTGCTTTAAACAATTATCAGCCCAATGAAACAGAATCATTACTGTATCAACAGAAAATTTGTCTTTTGTAAATTGGATTGCAGTTCATATTGGAAATTTCATAATTTACAAATAATTGGAACCCCTTAAATGCACCTAAGTGGTCTGTATCCTTTTCATGTATGTCATCTTGTTTACTGGCGTGGCATTTATCAGGGCTGAATAAAAGCCCTCCTACCCCACTAACACTGCCCCCCTACCCCACTAACACTGCCCCCCTACCCCACTAACACTGCCCCCCTACCCCACTAACACTGCCCCCCTACCCCACTAACACTGCCCCCCTACCCCACTAACACTGCCCCCCTACCCCACTAACACTGCCCCCCTACCCCACTAACACTGCCCCCCTACCCCACTAACACTGGCCCCCTACCCCACTAACACTGCCCCCCTACCCCACTAACACTGCCCCCCTACCCCACTAACACTGCCCCCCTACCCCACTAACACTGGCCGTACTCTTACGCAGAGGCTCATCTCTGCCTGGCCTGGCCTGGCCTGCTCCTGGGCCTGTGCTGCCTGCCTGCCTGCCTGTCTGTTGTTTTAATACCCCCACCTCAACTCCAAAGCAACAGCAGCCCTGTAATGCCTCCCAGATGCCACGAGGAATTTATCCCCACACAAAAATATGGAAACAATAGAGAGTACTTCAGGGCAGCACGGTCACTTCCATCCGCAGGAAAAAAAGATGACAAAAAAAGCAAGAATCGAAATCTATACGTTCTCAGCAATGAGTGTCCCATCCGGGGTAAACTACTGCCCTGGCCAGATGCGAAAGCACTTGTGGTTTTTCTTTTTTTTTTCCAGAGGAATTTATATGCTCCTGTTTCTCCTGATGGAGTCCAACTGTCACACGCACCTTACCAGACGGACTCCAAGCCAGTGACAGCTTCAGGAGAGGGGCCAAGGGGCAAACCGTGAAATGTGCGGAAACCCCAAAGACTGTATGCTCTTATTTGCAAGGTCAGTTAATCAAACACATCCGGGGCCATGGTGGACACAGTAGACCTATAGTGAGCTGGGGAGTCCTCTGGTTCCATGCAGTTTCTTCCATCTGCTTTGTGGTTACCAACTCGCTGCTCTAATCACTGTATCTCGCCCTCCCCCTCCCTGTGCGGTTGTTAGACATCTCTAAAACTCCTCGGAGCTCTTTTCCTGAGACTACCGACATGCGCTCACTTTACTGCGAGCCCTACAATTGAGCGGTCCCCCCCTCCTCTCTTTTCACTGATGACTGTCTGTATCAGTGCCATAAACTCCTTCTTAAGCGCTTTCTTAAGGGCCATTACCGGCTTGTAGCAGCAGATGTGCATACTATTTGGTGCCGCTAATGTCAGCGCGCTCTAATAAAAACAAGGGCTGAATGATAAGTGATAGCCTTGCAGAATGAGACCTGGCTGGAGATGTGATTCCTGCCCCATCCTGCCCTTCATTAGATCTGGACAGGTCAGGTACGGCCCTAATGCCCCTCCATGGCCCCACTAACTGCCCCTCCCCTCCCACACCAAGCACAACGGTGCAAATGGGCAACACCGAAAGTGTGTAAATTTGACACTACTAAAAAAAGAAAGAAAAAATAAATCAACGGGAGAGCTAATACTTCTACAGCACAAAAACAACCAATTAGTGAGTGTGTTTAAAAGAATGGTAACGTTCGCTAAGCGTGTGTGAGTGTTACAATAAACGTCTCATTATTTGCAGATAATGTTTCGGAGACTTTCTTAGCTTCTCCCTAAGCTACTAATGGATCGAATGAGTGCAGGTTTGTTGTTTGTCCACACATAGCACTGGCATGCTGTGCCTGTACACCCCGCTCTCCCCGCTCTCCCCGCTCTCCCCTCTCTCCTAACCTTCATTTGTCTTCTCTCTTTTCCCACCTTCCCCCTGTCTCTGTTTCCTTGTCTCTCTTCTCTCTTCTCCTGTGTTCCGCCTCCACGAGTCCCAGAGTCACTGCTGTTATTTATATTGTGCTAATGAACAAACAGTGGTGGGAACAGATGCCACTGAACATGGGGACTTAATAAAGGCTCGGGGTGGAGAAGAGGAGGTGTGTGTCGGGGGTGGGGGGGTGGTGGGGGTTACTGGAAAGAAAAGAGCTGAAAAACTGCAGTCTTTTGTTTACAAATGATAGAAAGAGGGAGGAACAAACAGATTCAGACTCTCAATCTTCATTATTTAAATATACCTGTCACTTGTCACCAGCCAGGTGAGTGTGTGTGTGTGTGTGTGGGGGGGGGGGGGGGGGTGGTGTTGCAGGCTCTTATCTCTCTCCTCATGAGCACGGAATGAAGGAGATGAATGGGGGTTATTGTCCTTACTACCTGACTGTGCCATGTGCTATTGCTGGGATGGAACACCCTACCACAAAGCAGTATGTGTATGTGTATGTGTATGTGTATGTGAATGTGAATGTGAATGTGAATGTGTATGTGTATGTGTGTGTGTGTGTGTGTGTGTGTGTGTGTGCGTGTGCGTGTGCGTGTGCGTGTGCGTGTGCGTGTGCGTGTGCGTGTGCGTGTGGTGTGGGTGTGGGTGTGCGTGTGCGTGTGGGTGTGGGTGTGGGTGTGGGTGTGGGTGTGGGTGTGCATGGGTTTTATTGTACCACCACCCAGTGTTCATGTTCAAGCTCTCTCTATGGTGATTTGGTGGGAACAATGAACATGGTTTCTCTGACTGAAATGTGTGACCCCAGTCAGTGTTTAACTGCTGGTGGTTATCCACACTGTAAAATCGGTGCACGGCTGCGTGCTCACCACCTCCAGTTCTAAACCACAGCCGACGGTTCAGTTATTGACCACAATCCCAGAATGTTCCTAGTGCTCCCAGAGTAGAGGTTTTCAGTCTCCTGGGACGCCGGTACTGGGCCTGGTTGCCCTGTGAAGCCTGACACACTGACGTGTGTGACAGGAGACGGCCTGCTAGCCTGCTGCTGCTGCTGCTGCTGCTGCTGCTGGTGCTGGTGTATTCTGGGGCTGAGGTGCGTGTGGATGGTGTACTGTACGTGCTAACAAGCCCAGGTAGTGAGACCTGCTCATCCCAAAGCGCTAATAAATGCAGCGGTTTGACAGGCCTCAGCCCCCTGCTAATGTATGCATGCTCACCTGTGTGTGACAGGTGAGTGAGCATAGGTAAACAGCGCTCGGATGCGCTCGGAGACGCCTCTGACAAAGCGCTCCCGTGTCTCGGCGTGTTGACACCCTGACACCCTTAACGTTGACATGACAGTCAACACATACTGCAGCAATTAACACGTCATTAGCAAAGCAATAATTATCTCCCCTCTCACCTGTGCTCGCGTGAGTGAAAGAGAGATTGGATCAGAAGGGAGAGCACTGAAGTTTGTCAGCTTACTTTCAGACCCGTTCAAACCTATAGATGTCTTTGATCAGAGATACTCTTTGTATGTCTCTTGCAGCATTTCTACTTCCCTCCAAACAACACTTGACTATAACTAGAAATGATGGCTGCCTCTTTAATGTGCAGTAAAATACCTACCAGCAGTGGCAATGTCAGGAATTCAAAACAGATATCAATACTAGCTGTATAGAACACACAATTTAGAAATGGAGGCAATCAGCATATTTGACTGTTACGAATGTAATTGGAGCAAAGCCCTCACCTGTCTCTGCTCCGTCGGGAAGGGAAGGCGGCGTTGCAACCAGAGACAGTGCACACGTGCATCTCTTTGAGGTGCACGTTCTTGTAGTGCAGTTTGACGCTATAGGAGCTCTTGAAGGTCTTCTTGCAGACGTAGCAGATCTTGGGGTCGTTGCTGTTGCACAGGTCTCCCTCGGGCGAGTGTGATGAGAACTTGGGAGGGCTGGAGCCGTAGCCCATGGAGGAGATGAAGCTCTCGTGGAGGGCGGCCATGCTGGCGGCGGCTGCAGCTGCGGCGGCCATGTTGCCGTTGTATAGGCCGTACTGGCTCATGCAGAACATGTCGTAGGTGGGGTCACTGAGCTCCTCCTTGATCTTGATGACAGGCTGATGAGGTGAGGGCGAAGAGCGACTCTTCTCCTCCAGGTCCTTCCTCAGATGGCCCTCCTCGTCCTCTCCGTGATCTTGCTCCTCGTGCTGCTCCTTGTGCAGTCTACCTTCGCGATCTCCCCTTGTCAGCCCACCCTGATGGTCATCGGTGTCCATCATTTCGTCACGGTAGAACATCTTGGACTCTGAGGTCTCTGACTCGTTCTCAAAGTCTCGTTCGTGGTCCTGATCTTCGGAGGTGAAGCTGTCCATGCAACGAATCTCACCTCCGTCTCCTCCTCCACCAGACCCTCCGCCTGTGCCACGCCGGCACTCGTCCCGGTCGGACCGCAGCATCCCCCTCAGCGCCAGACTGGGGCTCATCTCATCCTGGGAGGGGGACTGGTGCCCACTATCCCCGCTGTGGTGCCCGCTGCCACTGTTGTTGTTGTTGTTGCAGTTGCCATTGATGTTGTTGTGGAGGTGTGAGCTAGAGTGGTGGTGGTGTTGGTGGTGGTGATTGTGGTGGTGGCAGCTGTCATCATCATCCTCGTCCCTGTCATCGTAATCGTCCGCTACGTCGATCACCTCCTTCTCGATCTTCACGGGCATGCTGGACTTGCGAGGCTTCTTTTTGGGCGCCGGGTCGGTGGCCGCGGTGGGGGCTGAGGTGGCCGACTCTTGAGTGCCCAGCGTGGGCAGCCGGTGAGACATGTGGCTCCCGACCTCGGACATGTGACTATTGTGTGAGCTGGAGGACAGCAGATGCTGCTGGTCCATCAGAGAGGTGCTGTTGGTGGGTGTGGGCAGGATGGGGCTGGTGGGCAGCGAGACGGGAGGGCTGACCAGGTCGTGCGGCGAGAGCAGCGTGCGGTAGAAGGGCGGCACGGGCTGCACCGGCTGCACAGACTTCAGCGAGGGGTAGACCAGCGGACTCTGCAGGGGTGACTGGAGCATGTCCAGGGGCGGCGGGGTGGCAAAGCCCAGCGGTGGCCTGCCGGGGCTGGTGAGGGAGAATCCCCCGCTCTTGGTGCTGGAGATCACCGGCGTGGCGCTGCCCGTGGAGCGGATGAGGTCCTTGTCGCGGTTGTTCCTCAGCATGGGCATGTGCAGGCGGGGGTTGGGGTTGGCGCTGTGGCGGTTGCGGCTGCGCAGGGAGCTGAAGACCATGTTGCAGCCTTCGATCGTGCAGCGGTGCTTGATCTTCAGGTGCACGGCATTGTAGTGGATCTTCAGAGTGCCCTTGTCGTAGAAGGTCTTGCCGCAGGCGTTGCAGCAGACGCGGCCCTTGCGCGATGTGGAACCCATGCGCCGCATGCGATGCATCTTAGAGGAGAAGGACGAGTGAGTCATGCTCTTGGACTGGTCGTTCTTCACAAAGTGGTGGTGGTTGTTCATGGTGCTGCCCTGTGGTGACTGCTGAATGTGTGACCGCTGTTGCTCCTGTTGCTGCTGCTGTTGCTGCTGCTGCTGATGTGTCTGTGGCTGCTGCTGCTGTGTTGAAGGAGTGGGGGAGATGGGGGAGGCATGGTTGGGCTCGGTCTTGGGCTCGATGTTGCTGGGCATCTGCCCAAGGTTGCCTCTGTTGGGGCTCTGGCTACTGCGGAAGGGTGAGAGAGACACTTCCGACTCGCTGGTGTCTACCTGCTCAGCCTGGATGGGCAGGCTGGCCTCACGCAACCTGAGGTTGGCCGCCTGCTCCAGAGCCAGGCCGTTGGGCGGCAGGCCCAGCAGGGGTGCCGAGACAGGGTTGATGTACTGGAAGGGTAGCAGGAAGGCCAGGCTGTTGGGGATGTTCTCAAAATGGTGGATACTGGAGGGGCTGCTGGTCTCCAGTTGTGTGAGCAGGCCTGGGCTGCGCCCGCGGTTGTTGCTCTCAATGAAAGTCCTGATCCCCGAGTCGGTCTTGGACGACTGCACGGTGACAGCCTGTCCTTCCTTCTCCTGGATGGCCATCAGCTCCACGATGGACTTGGTCTCGCCAAAGCGCAGGAATTGCTGGAGGGTGATAATCTCCTCTTCCCGGGACATGATGGACCAGCGGTCCAGCACCTTGCCTGCAGCATCCTGTAGGCCATATCAGAGGGAAGAAAAAAGACAAACACAAAAAATGTATTGATTATGCATAATCACTGCAGTCGGAGAAGGAGGGGTGAGGGGGAGAGGGAGCAAGAACTTGCCTATGAAATCCAAGGACCCTGGAGCAACATGTAAGTACTGATAATGGGTTTCTTTGCTGAACCTCACCCTCAGCCCTGTCTCTCTCTCTACACCTTCTCTTTGTCTCCCCCTCTTTTGCATCTTAAATCAGCCATGCAAATGCAGTCATTAGACCCACAGCAAGTGGAGCGTACAGTGTTTCATAAAACCCTCATACAAACAAATGGCACGCACTGGGGTTCAATTGCATGTGCCATTCTGGGAGACTCTGATGTGTTTGCCATGAGGCTGTTTAACAAAAACAGCCTGATAAGATGGGAACTCTCACTGTGACTTCTTCAGTGTGAGCACTCAGAGACCGCGGCTATTTACACTTGGTGACAGCACGAGCAGCGCTGCTTAAAGACTTGATAGACCAATTAGGGGAGCTCACTAATCACATCTTACTTGTTTATTTTTTTTTAATCTTTTTTCATATTCTCACCACAATCATTTCATTTGGTTAGTCTAAACATTGAATTGTATATTTAAGAGGTAGGGGTAGTGGGAATTTGGGTAGCACAGAATACATTTGAGGAGGGAAAAAAATTCTTCTGTCTGGGAGGAAGTCATGTTAGACATAGAAAATAAGGCTGCTCATGTTTATTTAAATATGTCTTTGAAGAAGCCTTGGAGGTGACAGCGATCCTGCATTCCGTTCATCAGGGAGGCTGCAGATCAGTATTTACTGAGCTTTATGTTAATGAGGTTTAGAGGACGCACGTCTTGTGTCAGATTAAATATTAATGAAGGAATACTTTATCGAGAGGATGGTGTCAACAGAAAACGCCTGCGCTTGCATATATACTGTATGTCTTTTGGGAGGTGGGAATCAAATGATATAAATCTGGATGGTGTACACCCTCCGCTTTGGCCTTCATTTTTTTCCCCTCTGCTTGTAGTGGAAGCGTGGGAAAGGACTTTCCATCGTGAGACGAGCTGTATTGCTCCTGAAGGGGAAATAAGCACCACTTCCAAGGAGCTCTCTCCTTGGACGGCATTTTGGGAGATGGTGTTATTAACCACTGAAAAATAAAACGCTCTGAGTTCTGCACATTCGGACACTGCCAAACGTCGAGACATGGCAAGGGACTCTGGGAAAGGAATCTTGGAAGGGTCTAGCCTCTAGCTTTGTGGTCATGCATGTGACTTTGATCCACAAAATACTTGACCCAGTCCATTTGTCCCCCCTCAGTGGACCCACTGGTTCCGACCAGGGAGTGGATCTCTCACCAAAAAATTGTTAAAGCTCACATCAAAAGTCTAACCAATGGAGAGCGAACCAATTCATTTGTGTTTTCTAACATTTCTAGTCTAGCATTACATACCCACAATCAGTATTAAAGGTTACATGTTGAATGTCATGTTTTTGAAATGATCTGTAACTGAAAAGCTAGCGAGCAGCAGTGGCTGCCTGTGCTCTGGAGCTGGTGGTGTGCCACCTCGTCCCTGCTGTGTTACTGGAGGAGAGGGAATGGTGGAATGAACTACCCAGCACTACCAGAGCAGGGGCGTCCCTCTCTAACTTTAAGAAGCTTTTGAAGACCCAACTCTTCAGAGAGCACTTCCCGTCCTAACTGGCACTTCGACTAGTGCGTAACTTGCAATTACAGCAGTTACATTTCTGCACTTCTTTCTTTCTTTTTTATTTCATTTTGTTATATTTCTTATGTAAAGTAGTATTTATTTATTGTTACACCAGGTTCTATTGCTCGTAGCTTGAATATTCTCTCCCTTGTACGTCGCTTTGGACAAAAGCATCTGCTAAATGACTAAATGTAAAATGTAATGTAAATGACTGCCAGCCCCAGCACTAGAGGGAGAGAGAGGGGATGTGACTGCCAGCCCCAGCACTAGAGGGAGAGAGAGGAAGCGGGGAGACAAGGGAGGAGTGTTGTTTTTTTTCCATCTCGTAAATGCTCCCACCACAGGGGCTCAGGGAGCTCCCACTGGCCCCCGAGGAGAGCGACATCAAGGTAGCGACGCGCACGCTGACGCCAATTAGGGAGGACGAGCGCGGGGACCCTGCCTGTCCCTGCCTGCTAGGACCTCTGAATGAGAAATGGCAACTGTGCAGTTTAAGAGCTGTAAAGAACCAACGGCACAAGGCACTGAGGGCCTTTAAGGCGAGAGCACAGAATAAATGTTTAAATAGGAGGAAAGAGAGGGAGAGGATGGGAGCGAGGGAAGAAAGGACAGAAAGATACCAAAGAGGAGTGAGAAAATGAGATATGTGAGAGAGTGTTCTCGCAAAACAAGCATTCCCTCAGAAAGGAGAAGAAAAATTAATTCTTCTGAGACAGCACATCAATAGTCACTGGAGTATTTGTTGTTAAATATACATTAAAAAACATTTTACACTTTTATTCTGTGTGTGAGTATGAGTTTAGCCTGGAGGTATGACTTTAAATTCGAGCCTCTATGCTGTTATTTTACACTGCACAGTGGTTTGGGCATTAGTATTTCCATTTGATTTAATTGAAGAAAAAAATGAAAGCAAATTAGAAAGTCAATTATTAAAGGAAGACTAAGAAATGCATTGCGATGGTGGAAAATGATCACTCTGGAATGCACCACATCAGGCCTCATAATGAGGACTTAGCCTTTTAACAGTCTCCCCCCTCACTGCCCAGCCCTCTCATCCACTTACCATGCACAGTCACTACAACACACGCAGTGGAAGGTACTGGTGTCTGTGAGGCAGGTGAAAAGGGACCCTTACTGCACTGTGAACCACACACATACACACGTACACACTTGCTAAACTTTTGGTAAATAGAAGCAGTAGCTGGCAATCTGGGCCTTCAGTGAGAGGAGAGACCTGGGTAACTTTTCTGGAGTGTGTCTGGTCCCCAGCTGGAGAGGCGCTCTAAACAGGCTGATCCTAATCACAGATCACAGGACTCATTCATCACTCTCCTCTCTGCTGGAGCGCTCAGGGACCCCACTATCAGCACCAGGGCTGCTATTAAGCCCAGAGTGAGGAGATTAAACACACTGCAATATTACACTAACTTTCACCGAGGAGAGAGAGAGAGAGAGAGAGACAGAGACAGAGAGAGAGAGAAAGAGACAGAGAGAGAGAGAGAGAGAGAGAGAGAGAAAGAGACAGAGAGAGAGAGAGTACATCACAGCTGCAGCTCTGATGTCTGGGATGATCTCTGGGAGTTTGGGAGGTGCCAAAGAGAACAGTTTGGGTTCACAAGAGAAACTGTCATCAGCAGGGCTAGTCGATGAGCGATTGTGACAGGCACTGATGTGTGGTCACCTCCGAGCCGAGTGACTGTGAGAATGAGAGGGAGTGGGATGTCTGCATTGCGCCTGATCTTTGTCCTCTTGGACTTTTTCACCCGGCATCAGTTCTCTGCGCTCAGCTTTTCAAACAAAGCCAACGTTGCCAAGTATCACTTATGAGCTTATCTTATTTTTTTATCCACCCCTCCCCCCCCTCTCCCATCACGGTCCAATCAGATCAGACCGAATGAGACGACACCGGGGCCGTAATGTTTACGGAATGGAGCTGGTTTGGAGAAAGCAGGGCCAGCCAGCTGTCATGATGCAGGTCACAGACTCCAGTGTTCGCCGGGCCAGATCCAGAGGGGCTATGAAAACACACTCCGTCTACGCTTCCAGAGACGCCTGGACCAGAGTCAGATGGGGTTTAGGCCACACTCACTTCCAAACATGCAGAGAAACCCAAGCTTGCGTGCGCTGTACGCCACAACAGACTGCGCAATCTGAGGGGACAAGCTTGACTAGTGTTCTGCTCCATGAAACAGAGGAGGGAGGGAGGGAGGAAGAGAGGGAGGGAAGGAGGGGAGAGGGGAGGCCATCATGTGCTTTCACTTACGTCCAGGAACCTCTCATTATTATAATAAGGCCCCCTTTTTCTGTTACCTTCCCGGGGTATTCACTTTCCTATACTGGGTCCATTTCTCTGGAGCCGTATCAAACCCTATCGAGGAGGTGAGGCACAGTGCAGTCAGGGAAGCTGTGTTTTGCTGAGTGTATATTGCAGGCAGCCAGGGCTGTCTCCCGGTGTGTGTTAGCACATAAACACCCTTCCCCGTGCCCCCGGCACCCCACCCACCCACCCAGCCCTCTGCACATTAGTCCTGTGTCACTGGGAGAGCTGCAGACCCATCATTAGGAGCACTTTTACTACCAGGCACTCATCTCCCAATTAGCTTAATGTGGCCCCTCTTTTCTCTATGCTATGTGTTCTGCAAATCTACTCAGGCACCCTCCCCCCCACACTCAAATCTCATTACCGACGGCCCTCCCCCCACCTCCTCCAAAACGCCCCCCAGTGCTATGACGGATTACCCTGTCATTACCCATCCTTGAGTCCTTTAAACAATGCAGCCCAAGCACTGTTTGTGAGGTTAATGACGATTAGCCAATAATTACAATGCTAAGATGCCCTGGCCACTCAATCTATCTATAGTTGCCATTCAGCCATTTCTGCCAGTGTGTCACTGGAAAATGAAGGCCGGTGACAGCTGTATTTATCTGCGTAGCATCGCCATCGCTTCTGGCCCTGGCGGTTAATGTCGTCGCGAGCCCTCTGCCCTGTAAATTATGGCTGACAAGCGAGTGATGGCCTTGTCATCGCTGGGGCAATGCTGTCAGTAAAACAAAGCAGGCAATTAGGCAATTAGGACGACATCATATTAACATCCTACAGTCCAACAGTGAAAGCTTGAGTGGTTTGCATGGAGGATTAAGACAGTCAACCGAGTCACTTCAATGATCACCGCTCCTCACATCCAGTCATTAGTGTTGCTCTAGACTGCGCACGGACCTTAGTAATAATGGGGTTGGGGCTTATTGGGCAAAAGGCTAAAAGCTTTACAAAAAAAGCATGAAGAAAATTGCCAGCTCGGATAAAGCAGTGACTGGGACAGCATGAATGCATCCTTGTATTGGGTGCCTTACTGCTACCTTGTTTCAACAGAATGTGGAACATGAACTACAAGAACGTTATGGCTGTCCATGTGACTGTCAAGGGGACTGCTCCTGGTTGGGCATGGGCAGCTGAGGCCTGGGAACTGCATTGATCTGCCCACCTCCTCTGTACGGCCCAGTCCCAGTGGACACAACAGGGCTTCCTCATTGATCCTGGAGCCACACTCACATCCCTTGCCCCCCCCAAAAAAAAGCCCCTCTCTATCCCTGTGTTCACCACTTCAAGGGATGTTAAGCAGAAGTTCCTTGTGATCTGAGAAGGTCTTGAACCTATGGCTTCCTTAGTAGTCTCTCTCCCTCTCCATTTTTTTTCTCTCTCTTTTTTTTTTCATTTCATCCCTGGAATAATTCAGAGAAGAAGTGGCAAGGTTTGCCACAGGGGATAAGTTCACACAAAGCCCAGTGCCTCAGCATCCGTGACATCTGAGGGATCGCGCCCTGCACTCCGGCACAGGCCGTCTCCTCGGCTCCCACAGCCGGTGACAGGTGCTTGGCCAGCCCTTAGAGCGGACACTTGCCTTACCTGGGCCGCTGTCAAGACGACACAGCCGAGTAGTGGGTGGACAGTTTATAACAGAGTGAACCGTTCGAAAGTGCATTAGCATCCTGTCTATGTGCGTGCATTATGCTGTACCACTACAGCGTTGCATTAAATAAAACACTGCAGGATGGATGACACAGGCTGAGCTGGCCCGGGACTGACAGCTGCACTGCCAAAGAGATCATCTGTTCTGCTTCCACCAGAGGGGAGGTTGAGCATCAGCAGAGGATCTGGCTGACGAATGATCATAAATTACTCTTGTTGATCCCTGGGAAGGGCGGATACTGACAACTCAGCCTTGAAGAGACTTTTTTCCCAATAAAACCGCCATCCTATAGAAGAGGAACCAAAAGAAAAAAAACAACACCCTGACGTTGACACCAGGAGCCCTCAATTTGATAGATGCACACCGCAAGTTCTTACACGCAAAAAGTTATTTTGATTACTAGGGCACATTCATTCTGTAATTTCATAACATGCACACAAACCTAAGCGCCTTTCGAGGGCCTGAGGAAGGCAGTCTGCCGCTTCCTTCTTTGAAATGGAACCTGTTTCTTGGTTTTCAACATCTAATCTAATAGAGAGAGTGTTGAGCAAGAATCGTCATCATCCTATAGGTAGCCTATAGTAATAATGATTCAATGTCTATATGATTCAGAAGGCCAGAAACATAGAAAGCCTCGTCAGATGCTCAGTATGCATTTCCTGTAAGTCGTCTCATAATCAAATCTATATTTTTGGCTTATTTGTTCTGTATAAAACTTTATTGGAAATTTAGAAAGCAAACTAATTATTACAGAGAGATGAGCCGAGGTCGTTCACCATTACACACCTCCTCTTTCTGCCCTGCTTGCTGGCCACCTGGTTTGCATTGAACTTGGAAGTGCAAAAAGGGAAGTCATTCATGTAGACGCCGAAACAAGTCATCTAATTGTTTCCAAAGTTTCCTCATATTATTTTAATCTTTGCTTGATTTATTCGCCATTTGGGTTTATTCACTTCACCCTGGATATGAAATATATACATGAGTTTCATGGACATCTTTGCTGTTTCCTGAAAATGATTAAATGATCACGAGTCAGTCCATTTAATTGTGAGTATTTTTATTATTTTGCAAGAAAATGCTTTGACGACGACCTTGATGTTTTTGGTTTATGGATGGATAATCGCATACACAGCTTGTTCTTATTTTCACCAACCTCTTTTCCACTATATTCTACATAAATAATTTCTCCAATATTTGATGTAGCTTGCTTTCATCTGTGTTGTTTAAAGCCCATAGGCCTATATGTTAAATCATGTGTATGGAGGAGGGCAATTACACTTGTGGTTTGTGCTGGGCTTGTATCAATTCCGCACGACATATGTAATAATTTCACGATGACAATTTAACAGTTTAAATATTGTCTGTTGACAGTTAAAAAATATCTGGACTTGAACCAAAGAAATAATGAGTGGCTTGTTATCACAGCACGTCAGAATTCCTGTTGATATGAGACATGAATTCAACAGCACACCCACAAACTAATATGCCCATTTCACATGGGTTTCTGCTACGCCAGCGTTCTATGAGTGCACACATGCAAATAACAATCCGTCCTGACTCCTCCCTTTGATGTTGCACCATTTGTGTACTACCATTGCGTCACACTCATCGCTCACAGCTCGTTGCCCAATGAAATAAGGGCTCCAGGTGTTGCCCAATAACCCCTGCACATGGCTCTCTGCACACATTCATATGTCTTGTTCTAACTCAGAGCAGATCTCTGGGTTTCCCCCCTCCTCTCCACTTATTCAATTAGAGAAGCACAGTACAGCGGCCGGTTGGTCAATGAGACACTCATCAAAATGAGCCAATGAATGAATTGGGCGAGGACACAGCTCTTCTGTGTACACCAGAGTTAGACACGCAGTGTTCTGCTACCGCACCAAAAAACACAAAAGTTCTGGGTGCAACAAGTCAATGCAGACTCACTCCTCTCACTGACTGATATCAGTTGGAGGGCAGGTTTGTGAGTCCTCCAGGATGCAAACCCAGGTCAGTAGTGGTACTGCTGGACCTGGTCCACTAACCCTCTTCACCCAAACCGCCCCCGTGAGCCGCCCCCTTGGCGTTGTTACCCATAGTTCACCCGCCCTGTCCTTTTGCATCCCTCACAGTAACACTGTTTGGCCAGCGCCCAAAGGAGGTGCACAGGGGGCCAGCACATGGAAGCCATTTTAGGGTTAGCTTTCACTCAGCAAAATCAGAACCTGCATGAGACACAAGTTTGGAGAAATTCATAGTTTTGCTGTGAAATGAGAATCTTAATTGTCCTGATGGTTTCTATTAATTGAGGAGGATTTGTGTGCTGTGTGTGTGTGTGTGTGTGTGTGTGTGTATGTGTGTGTGTGTGTGTGCGTGTGTGTTTCTCTGGGTTGGACGGGCCAGTCTGGGCGGCAGATGTGAGGTGGACGAGATGCTGGGGGGGGGTTGGGGGTCTGAGGCGCGTGAGAAATGGCCTGTCGGAGGGGTCTTTGGTTGTGTGGCGTCCTTTTTTATACTCCCCTATATCACGTCTTCCCTGTCTGCAGACCTGGCTTGGCAGGGCCTGAGGAAGGTGTATTAACATGTGCTCGCAATTTGCTCCTTGGCTGCGCCGCGACTTCGGTGTTTGTGTGCTAGTCAGAGGTGTGTAGCAGTGCTGCTATCCTTCAGCCTGGTGCGTGCAGCCCCCTTAAGTCATTATCCCAAAGTTATTACATGTGGACAAAAAGGGGAAGAAAACAGCCCTCAGAACATTAGCTTCATTGGAATGAGAACAAATAAAACATTGATACCAGATATGCACTGTTGTTTTTTTTCTCCCCTTCTCCTCAAAACAAGACTAATGGCTTTAAAAAAAAAAAAAAAAAATCGAGTCTCCACATATTGTTGAAAATATGATTCCTGATTCGGTTCAAATGTGATTTAATTTCTATCCAAGGATTAAACGCATCAATGCAGACTACTTTGACTCAAAGGTAAATTTTGTGTTATGATAGAATTACCACTGAGCTATGAAGTTGCATTTGCGTAAGTGTGTGTGTTGTTTCTTGTTTGGGCACTGTGTGCGCTTGTGTGTTTGTGTGTGTGTGTGTGCATCAGAGTGAGTGTGTGTGAGTTTAGGTATGGCCGTGTCCGTCACACAGAGACACACGCCATTAGAGCAGCTCTGCTGTGCTCTGCGCGACTCTGCTGGCGGGCTGCAGCCGAAGCTCGAGCCAAAGGAAAAGAGAATAAGCTAATGGACTCTTTGCTTAATGTGATAAGAGCCATTATTGACATGCTGCCAGGAAGATGCAAGACCATTAGCTCAATCCCTCCTCCTCGTCTCTTACCCCCTCCCCTTCTCCACCTCAGCATCCCCTGCTCTATTTCACCGCCTGCCAAACATCCAGCCGGCCCCAGGAGAGCCTCCTCCCCCCCCCCCCCCCCCCCCCCCCCTCGTGGGCCCCGTGGCCCTGAAGGAGAGACTGTCACTGCCACTGTCACTGATGCAGGAGAACTCAGTATTAACTCTCACTCTGCATGGCCACACCAGCTAAACTCAGCACACAGACAGGCCACATCACATTAACCTGCTCACACACCCATCCACGGCCAAGAGAAACGGCTGTGATTTTTGTTGTACACATGTGTGAGTGTATCCTGGGTTCCAGTTTGGGACAGCCCAAAGCACATGTGAGCATTTACTGGGTTACTGTTTTGTATTGTGATATTGTATTAGTGGATTTTATGGTTAAGCATTTAGATTCCTTTGTTTACTCTCCTTATTGCCGCTAATTAAGATGTTTAGATGGGAGCAGACTATAGCTGGGCAGGATCAGCGTGTTGCAACTAGCACAATGATGCCAAGTGAAAGATAGCTACTGTTTGTGGCAAAGGGGGGAGTCTAATGGAAATTACAAAGGTGCAGAGGTTCTTTTACACAAGCCCATTGGACCTGGAACTTGGCGTAAGATTGGGCCCATTTGTCTCTGAGTGCCTGGGTGGCACTGAGTCTGCACCGTGATTTACTGAACAGCGCCTGGCAGCCAGCTCACCTCTCCCCCTGTGGCATGGGGGATTACACAACCAGTGTGTGTGTGTGTGTGTGTGTGTGTGTGTGTGTGTGTGTGTGTGGTTGTGTGTGTGTGTGTGTGTGGTTGTGTGTGTGTGTGTGTGTGTGTGTGTGTGTGTGTGTGTGTGTGTCTGTGTGTGTGTGTGTGTGTGTGTGTGTGTGTGTGTGTGTGTGAGTGAGTGAGTGAGTGAGTGAGTGAGAGAGACAGTATGCGATGGAGTTGATTTGTATTTGAGCATGTCTGTCTTTGAGTTTACTGATGCGTTAGTTTGAGTGTGTGTCCCTTTGAGTGTGTGTGTGCGCATATGCTGTGTGCACGCATCTGTGTGTGTGTGTGTATGTGTGTGTGTGTGTGTGTGTGTGTGTGTGTGTGTGTGTGTGTGTGTGTGTGTGTGTGTGTGTGTGTGTGTGTGTGTGTGTGTGTGTGTGTGTGTGTGTGTGTGTGTGAATGTGTTCGTGTGCACACATTCATGTGTGTCCATCTGGAGAGAGCAGTGTGACAGGAAATAGGGTGAGGGTCGTACAGGGCATGGTTCCAGAACCCTGGGCTGTCTACTGTCATAAGTTCCAGAGACGTGATTACATACTGTAAAAATAAACATCATTAACATCTGGTGTTGCGTTTTTGGAGTGTAACTTATACATGAAGAAAACCTCTAGACCATCAAACACATAGAAGCAACCCAGGCAGTATGCATGTGTGTGTGTGTGTGTGTGTGTGTGTGTGTGTGTGTGTGTGTGTGAGAGAGAGCGTGTCTGTGTGTGTGTGTGTGTGAGCGTGTGTGTGCTCAGGCATAGATGTACATGTGTGTTTGTCTGTCTTTTTGTCTGTGCCTGTTGAGCATATGTGCATATGGACAAAAACAGAAAGAAATAGGAGAGAAAAACCAAATAGTTGAACCAAGTAAAACATTCTATTAATTGTTTTCTGTTGGATTCATAAAAGGAGAGCAAAATTCAGTGTCAAAGGTGAAGACCAAAAAACGAGTCTGTATCTGACTGGGACGTTGCCACGAGAGGCAAACAAAGCTTCCCAGATCTGCACAAAGAGAGGAGTGGAGCGGGGACCCTCCGTGGCCCTGCTCCGACAGCTGCTTGATTCATCCTCAGGCATCTGGCTCTCACCATTCCACTGGACTCTGCCTTTTGATTTTCATTGTTCCTTACGGTCCACTAAAAACTCCCGCTTTTCCCAGGCGGGCTGCTATCTTTACTGCTCCCTGGGATTTTCACGGTGTGAACGACGGATACACTGATTCTCTGTGTGGGCCTCCTGCCCAGCCTCCCAACACACACACACACATATACTACCTGAACTCAGACTGCAAACCTTGACATGCCTCTTTATATGCCATGGTGGGGTTTGCCCCATCTTTGCAGGATGGTTCTGCAGTTGAGATTTAAAAAAAGAGGAGCTGAGCGCTGAAAAGAGATCTGGCTTTTCTGGTTGCTTTGGAGAGGCCATAGGAGAATCATAAGACTCTCAGCAAACTTCATTGTTCTTTTTATTGTTGGGTGTGTGGTCCAGTTCCTGTTGAGTGTGACGACAGGACTGTCAACTGCCCATAAGTCTCAATGGATTTCCTTCAATAAAAGTCATTTTGCTGACCCTTTAGCAAATCACAGTGGATGCCTGCAGTCAGCCAAACTGTGTTTGGAACTGGCCTGCCTGTGACACGTGGAGCAAGTGAATACAGCTAGTTTCACAGCCACCAAGCTAATACTTCAAAACAACCAGGGACAGTGTAACTGTGTGTTTGTGTGTGTGTGTGTGTGTGTGTGTGTGTGTGTGTGTGTTTGTGTGTGTGTGTGACTCTCTATCCTGACATTCTTATTTAACACAAGGAGAAAAAAACAGACGTGTGATTTTATACACACACGCTCGTTCATGTCGGTAGGTTTATGAGCAGTCGAGTGGGTAGCTATAGCTCTGTCTAGCAGGAGGATCGATGAAGGCCCTGTGGTCAAGGGTTCCTGTCAGTCCTGTGTGCCCAGACCCCCTTGGCTCCTTCCTTTCCTCGCTCCTCTCCTCCACTCTCTACACCGCCTTCACACCTAACAGCTAAACAGCCGGCACAGAAACTCAATAGTCCTCCAGCACTGTCTGCGCCCATCCCATGAGGCTTTGCTAAGTCAATTAAGCCGGAGAGAGCATCTCACCGATGCGATAGACCTGTTGCCAGATGAGCGTGTTAAGTCTAATACATCTTTCCATACAAATTACAAGCTGGGAGAGAATGGAGATGCAATAAGTATGGATCGCTTCCACAGTGGTGTGTGTCTGTGAGGGGGAGGAAGCTGGGGAGAAAGGCTGATATTGGGTGGCTGGAGCTGGAGGAGAATGGCTGGAAAAGACCCTGGAGGCCTTAGAGGTGTAGAGAGAGAGAGAGAGAGAGAGAGAGAGAGAGAGAGAGACAGAGACAGACCTGGCCTCTTCCTGTTTTTCCTGTAAGTTTCACTGAAGAAAATCTCATTGTAGCAAAGCAGTCCCTCTGTCTTTTGACTGTGAGGTATTGATCCATCCAAGGTGTTTAGGGGTCAGAGGTGAGAGAGAGTGCGGAGGTCAGGGACCAGGATGATGTATATCGCACACCTATCAGGAAGCCAATGGATTTCTTATTGTTGTGAGGGCAGCAGAGGCCAATCCTGCCTTGCTTGCTGAGGGTGGGATGAGCAGATAGATTAGAGCAAGAAACAAACGCACGGGAGGCAGAGGTGCAGGCACCCACACTGGGGTGTAATTAGGTCCAGACTTTGCCAATGCTCCCTGCATCGATCCCTCTAACTCATACCATAATCACCATATTTTACCTGAAGACATCGGCTTAAAGTTTCATGCAGCCATTGCATATGCATCTCCCCAAAAACCTGCCTTTATTGGAATTCAATGATGGAATATAACATTTCCACATCCTCTCACTTTCCCATGGGTTAACCTGAATATTCCTAATGTTGGTGCTGCGTGGTTTGCTGTTGCAGTAAGTAACAGAAAGGGCTAAAGGTGACAAGTATCCTCGGGCTTTTTTGTTTAATGTATCACTCTTACTTTACTACCCTTAAGAAAATCAATCATGGCTTAGTTTAATTACTGTGTGCTCCTCGTCAGCAGTATAGTGCGTTGTAAGTTGATTACACTAATACAACCAGCTGGCCATCTGTTTGTCACAGATGTGGGTCATTTAAGAAAAAAAAGTGTTGCTGGTTGGAGGCCTTTGCCTCCTCCAGGAGGATGGCGGTCTGCCCAGGAGTCAGGCCCTGGGTGTCCGGGCTCTCTTAGCTCACGTCTGGCCTCTGTGTGGCACGGCTGTGGGCTGGGCTGAAGGCTGAAGGCTGAGCCCTGAGCTCCAGACAGCTGAGCTCAGATCACAGGAGCACAGGCCACAGACAAAGAGGAGCATTCACACCAGAGAGAGCCCCGTGTCACAGCAGCGTCCCACTCCCCTCAGCTGGACACACCAACACAACTGCTGGACAGTGAGCCCAGTGCTGAACACTAGCACTGACATGATACTATCTCTAATTTGACCAAAGACTGATCCCTTAAACTGAAGGGGCACTTGGTAAGTATTTTGCGAACTGGAAAACATTGGCCTGCTCTCACATACACCAAACAACTTGCTCAGAAAACGGTCAAGGGCCGAACCGAACATGTCAACAGTTGAACTTTCAACACTCGGTGAAGTGCAGCGGTTCGCACATTGGAATGTTTTGCCAAAAAAAAAAACGTATACATTTTGACAGGCAGAGTGTACACGCACGCACACACACACACATAAATACACACACAGAGGGCATGTTGGGCCAGCCGGCGCTGTTGGCAGGTCCCTGCAGCCAGATGTGTGTTTCCTGCCAGCGGGCCGCAGTGTGCCCTGGCACGGGGCTGGACCCACCGTGGAGGCTGCTTTGATGTGAGGGCAGGGGCGACCAGGGCTGGCCCATGTGATCCCCAGGCCAACCCCACGGAAAAATACAGGGAGCCTCCCTGAGCCTGGGCCTGAGCCTGCTCTCAAGGCTGCTGCTCAGGGCCTCAGGTACTCAACAAGGGAGGGCTGGGGAAATACACGTGCACACACACACACACTCACACACACACACACACACACATACACACACACACCCATAAACACACACACACACACACCCATAAACACACACACACATACCCATTAACTCACATATACTTGCGAGTGAGTTTTTTTCAAGAGGTCAGGATATGTATCTATATCCATATTACATATGCGGCACATATTTGATCCACATGCAAGCACACATTTACTCTCCAGGGTGAGTCAGAGCCATATCGTAACCCTCAGAGACAGACAGCCCGCTCCGCTGTGTGGGTTTGGCTCTGACACTCCAGGCCATATTTCTGTGTGTAGGTCATGGGGCAGGGTAGTGGAAGGTGTGCTTCTGCTGGTGGGCTATTCATACACTCACTCACACTCACACACACACACACACACACACACACACACACACACACACCCACACACACACACACACACACACACACACACACACACACGCGCACACACACACACACACACACATTCCTACTGCCCAAGCTCACCCCTCTCTCATCCCCATCTCCCCAAACACCTCAGCACTGCCAACAAATAAACACAAACATATAGAAATGAAACACCGCTGTTTCTCTTTGGCACGTTAGGTGCCTGGCACAAAAAAAAAAAACCTAAGAGGGGAAAAACAGAGTGAGCGAGAGAGTGAGAGCCTTGGCTCCATTCACCACCATTCTATATTACTTTCTTGAGCTTCCCATATCGGAATTCTGTATCCCAAACAATGATGAAAGAGGGGGGGGGGGTTGCTGTGGTTCTGGTGAGCATTAGCTCTTGGCAGCCCAAGCCGAGAGCCTGTTAGAGGGAGAAAATGCACTCCTGCCTGGTCCACACCTGACCTCTCCAGCATGGCCACCGGGGCCAAGCTAAGCCAGGCCCTCGCCCGCCAACCACCCAGACTCCAGTGCATCACAAATTAGGAGGTGTTGCTGCTCGTCCTTAGGCACCATTGACTCGGACGGCATCCGTGCTGGTGGAAAAGCCTGAGTGACAACATAACACAGGCTTGTTTATACCCCTCTGGCCTCCGTGCTGGTGTGGTGCCCTTCCACAAGACATCTCAATTCAATTAGGCCAGGCGAGGAAGACTGGGTTCGTTTATTTTCCCTTTTTAGTGTTTTCGTCTGTGAGAGTGGGAGGGATTCTTTTCATGAAACCACAAGAGGATGTGAAAAATATGTATGCGGGGAACAGTTCCACGAGTTCCATCAGGCTCTCTGCAATGCGCCTCGGAGGTTGCATCATTGTGATGGCCCTGGCCGGATGTGTTCTGTCAGCCGCATGTTTATTATTACAGTGGCGCTGGATCATGCCCAAACAAATGAGTTAGAGCTAAGTGGTGCCAAGAGACAAATGGCAATGCACAACACCACACTTGTGGCATACGGTTTGAGTTAGACGGAGACGAACAATGCTGCTCTAAGTTGCTTGCTGTTACAGTAATGGGGTAAATATAAGAAACATTTGAACAGGTTGTTTAACGACTCAAATGAGCATTGTGTGGAAATGCAGGATTAATTTGGCATTGGCATATGGTATTGCGAGGGCAATGTGCTCCACTTGTTTGGTAGCATGTATATCTCTTTGTGTTCACCCTCTCTCTCTCTCTCTCCTCTGACTCCTGATGGCTAAGTGGCCTCAGAGCAGCAGAATTATTTATTGACCCCTTGGGTGAGGCAAGTGGGTCAGGCACAGCCCCGCACCCCCAGCCCCGTGCCCCCCCCCCCCCCCCACCCCCCCACCTCCAGTCACCCACTGTGCCCCCACTTCCTGCTCTCCCAGGGGCTTCTGGGAGACGGAGCCTCTGTGGCATGTGATTGGACTCGGGTGGGGCTAAAGTGAAAAGTCATGCCAAGGTGTGTGTGGGGGGCTTGTGTGTGTCCAGTGGGACAGGGCACACTACATCACAGAGACCCTGCCACTGCACTCAGGAGCTATTAAATCCACATCTCTCTTTCCCTCTCTCTTTCCCTCTCTCTTTCCCTCTCTCTTTCCCTCTCTCTTTCTGCATCTCTTTGTGTATGTCCCTTTCTCCCCCTCTCCCAGTGCCCCAGGTTGAGGGCAGGTACAAATGGCTATTTGCTGTACAACTCCCAAAACATGATCATGTCGGCTGGTGGTCTGGCATACAGCATGTAAAACAAGAAAGCGAAGGGGCCATTCTTATCCACAAATGGCCCAGGCAAAACACAGTGGCATTAGGATGCTCTAGTTAAAGAAGCCAGGATATATCGAGCTCTTTTCCATCAATAAGGGAACAGGAGAGGTATTTACAGCATGTCCATCTCTGGTCACATACAAACATTTGTATCTATCCGTATCACTATTTCAAGACCCAAATCCGAGGGGAATAGATGATTCACTAGATGACTCACTCTCTTTAAAAGACGGAGCAGTGCAGTGTAACTGCCCCTTTTGGTCCTGGCTGCCTTTATCGAGACAAAATGGCAGTTTATGGTGGAGCGGCTCCTGGAACAGCCTCTCAGCCGTTTGATAATGATGTCATACACACAGTCAAATTAGAGCCGAGGAGAGGGAGGACATCATTAGAATCTCAGGCTGCTAACTGTCACCAGCTGGGGTTTGGAAGCGCAGAGTTGCTCACACATACATTACACACTCAGTCACGAACACACACTCACGGGAGCAGTGAGCACAATAGACAGGTCTTTTATTCTCACACCTTGGCATGTCTGCCAGGATGAGAGCGCTGTGTGTTTGTGTGTGTGTGTGTGTGTGTGTGTGTGTGTGCGTGTGTGTGTCTGCGCCGCCTCGAATCAGAGACATATTTCTCGCCTCTAATTAGCGCCAAGGGCTCCTCGGGGCAATCGGCAGCGGGTTAATTAGAGGCAGCCGGAAACACACAGGCGAGGCGCTCTCTCTTATCACACACTGTCACCTAAGGTAGTTCCTCTGAGCATCTGTGACAGATCACACATGGACGCCTCCCTCTGTCTCTCTCTCTCTCTCTCTCTTGTTCTCTCTCTCTCTCTTGCTCTCTTGCTCTCTCTCTTTCTCTCCCTTGTTCTCTGTTTTTGCCTTGTTTGTAAGCCTTCACCTCTGGCTCTCTGCTCCTCTGACAGCAGAAAGGAGCAGTCGTGTCAGAGACTGGCACTGCGGTGCGAGGCTTGTGACAGCCTGTTTTCTCCTCGGCGTGAGAGGTGCTTGCCCGCGCTCTGAGTCTGACGCGCCGCGCCGCAACCGCAGCTCGGTACAGCCGGCAAGGCCTCGGGGCTGAGACGCCACACCGGCCCGCGCATCTGTCTTCCCTCATTTGGTTGCTGCTGTGTTCACCGGAGAGGAAAAAAAAAAAGGAGGGAAGGATGGGAAAAAAAGAGAGAGAGAGAGAGAGGAGCGAGGCATCCAGATGTCACAGCAAGCAGGGATGTGCTATGGGTTCTGACAGCGCATGAGGTGGTGCTATCAGTGGAGCTTGGAGAGCGAGATGCACAGAGATGGCCCTGTTTAAAACCCTAAATAAACGGGGGGGAAAAAAACACTTTCTGTCAACCTTGTCATGACAGTCGTACACACACACACACACACACACACACACGTGCATACACACTCTCGAGTATAATACCACGTCACCCGGTTCTCTGACTGTTATTCATAGGAGTGCTTGCATGGCAAATTAACCCGAGAGGCCCAGTGACAGTTCTACGCCAGCACAACAGTCATTTTCCCATGCTTCCACTCTATTGCCTCCCGGGGACCTGGGACATGTATATGGTATAGCGGCTAATTGGACTGTCAGTTCCATACCTTCACCATGACCTGATGAGCAGGGGGGCTTTGGCTGGGGAGTTTTTTTTTCATTATTGATGAAAGAGTAGCCATTAGTAACATTTATAACCCCACTGACATAATGCATTGGACTGTATCTATAGCTTATGACAGTGATTCCGTCATAATTTCCGCCACAACCAATCTTTTTTCCCCGTTTCCAAAAGTGACTAGTCATGTGACTATCTATGAGTATGGCCCTGCTGATGTTTTGTTGCCTTTGAGATGTGGCCAAACAGCATGTGGTGCATTGAGGGGCAGATCTATAAACAATCACCCCAGCAAAAACAATCGCTTGACAGGCGGCTCTGTGATTACATGATGGGTTCGAGGCAAACACACGCGCTTTATTAATAGGTTTGGACGTGATTAACCGTTTCCCCCGTTTTGGGTGTGCTCTGCAAAAACAGGTCTCCAGGTCTCACAGCTGTATCTTAAAGCCAACCGGCTTGCCTTTCCTTTGTGACGGCACTAAACCTCCAGGTTGAAAAACAAGAAACAACTTTTGATGCCTGCTGCACTCAGAGGTTTGGGGGTGAGGTGAAAGGTGCTATCCATTCCACAGGAAGGTTCAGTGGAGTAAGGGGAGAGGGCTTGATGTTCTTGCACTGATTCATGCACCATTAGAAATCCTCTCTAAACCTGGGAATAAATTGTGTGTGAGACGTGTGATTTTTTCCCCCTCTCCCTGCTCTTGTGTACGCGTCCAAGACCAGAGCGTGTGGCTGAGGGCTTAAGCTCTTGATATCAGGGCTGACTTAAAGGCTTGTGTTTTTATTTAGTCCATTCTCTCCTGGCCTGGATCAGAGACACCGGCCCGGCTTGTAGGAGTGCTGCTCCGTGCGGTTTGATATCAGCCCGGTGCATACCAGGGGACGGGAGGACAGTAAATCACTTCCTAATGCGTGTGAGAGAGAAAGAGAAAGCAACGATGGGTTGTGGCCAGGACTTAGGCTGCGGGGGGGGGTACGACTTGGCCCCCTAATAGAGGCATGCTTCAGGAGAGATGGAGAAACAGAGAGAAAGAGGAAAGGGGAGCAAGAAGAGAAAGAGAGACAGAGAGAATGGTCATTTGGCCTGTGCGGAGCTTGGCAGGGCTCGTGACTGAGTGATGGCCGTCTGTCGGCGTTCAGACGTGGCCTTCCCTTTAATCTCGCTATCGTCAGACATGGAAACAGGGGGAGCCGGAGGGGGGGGGGGGCTGATGCGTGCGCAAGGGATTGATTTTCACTTTATATCACTTTTATTGCCGGGCGGCCCTTTCTCTCCCTCTCTCTCTCTAAAGCACACACACACACACACACACACACACACACACACACACACACACACACACACACACACACACACACACACACACGCGCGCACGCGCGCACACACGCACACACACACGCAGCTGGGATGGTGAGAGTACAAGGGAGGGGAGGGTTCACTTTCACTGGGTGTTGTTGGTTCAAATTAAACCCAGAATCCCCACATGTGTGAGATCCCAGAGCCATGATCCCAGCCGCCGCCCCCCACCCCCACCCCCACCCTGGCCGCTCGAGCCCTCCTCTCCCCCATGTGAAGCTTTTGTTGCCTGTGAACTTAAACGGCCTCGCAGCACATCGTAATGTATGGGTGGCGACATTACGGCTGGCGAGGGCCTCTTGAGAAGAGATCTTTTTGGCCACGGCGAGGAGATGAAAGGTAACGTGGCGAAGGCAATATCAGCCCGAGACTGGCGAGGGCATGGAAGGGAGAGCAGTGAACCCATGAGCTGATCAGCAGACACAGCCCCTACTTCATCTACGTACTTCATCATCCAGCAGCAGAGAAGTCTTTGAACGCAAACCTGGAATCACACTAAATCAAAGGAGAGGAGGTTAAACCTTTAACCAAACAGCAAATTGGAATCTCCAAGGAAAACAGCTCGGAGTGCGGGTGACGATAACGTTGCAACACCTGTTTTGACTTAGAGGCGAGCCAGTAGCGATATTAGCTAAACATGACCATAAAGGGGAAAAGTGTCTCTCTCACGGCAGGCTGATAACAGAACAGGATTCTGGCTTCAACGGGCCTGTGATTTTATTTAAGAGGCGAGAGGGGAAAGAAAGAAAGAAAGAAAGAAAGAAAGAAAGAAAGGGAAAAAGAAAGCAAAAGCTGCAGAAATTGAAACCGTGAAGTCGGGTCCCTGTCAAGAATGTTCTAGTCCCAGAAATTGAATCCGAATGCGCTGGTTCACCCTGAGTAAGCCTGCTGAGTAGCCCCAGGGAGCAGGACCGAACTGAGCCTTTACTTTGTGTCTCTTTTACTGTGTCGCACTGACAGACTCTCGGCTTCAACACGCACTTTGGGAAATAGCTTCTTTAGCGCGCCAAGCAGGGCATACCTTTTGAACTAAATGAACTAAAGTGGCCTGAGATCCAAAAGTTAAGCTTGGAGACTGTGCAATCCTCTTTAATGGCAGGCAATGAGTGAGACAAAGCCTGGTGTTCAGTGAAGTGCCTTTGAAAATTAGGGGTGAGAAAAGAAACTGCTCTGTTGGCAACAGAGCTAACCCGCAGGGATGTGAGCAGAGGAGCTAGCAGAATTAGCTGGAGTTATCTGACAGGGATCCCAGGAATTCTTCAGGGATAATGGGGTGAAGTCGACCTGCGCACACACCCAGATAATTGCTTTGTAGTGTGTCACAGAGCTGGCTGGATTTTGTCAAGGATCAGCGTCACTGTTCGCTCTACATACTTAAGAGGCCTGGGCTGCAGCAGACGTCTAGAAGTCCCAGACAGCACTTCTTAGGGGACTTCATTTAGACATTTCAAGTGAACAGTAATGGTTTGCAACTCTTCACTTCGCTAACTGCCGCTGTCCAAATTCCAGTGTGTCTTGGTTAAGTTTTTCGCTGTGAGAATGTTAACCATTTAGCAAAGCTGTCACTGACAGCTCCGTTCTTCCCTAATGTGCTATTGCTGCTCAGCATTAGCGTATTCCTGTGCTCGCATAGTGACAAGTGGGAAACGGTGTCAGGCTAAACTGTAAAGTTGTTTTTCCTTCCTAGCGCTGGTGGCACTGCGTTGCGTCTGTAACCAGCCCGAGGCTCTGGCCCTGACACGCGACTGCGGTTTCCAAGTAATGGCCATGTGCTGTCCGTGCCCTGGTGTCGGACATTTTTGCTCTAATCTCTGTTTACAGAGGGAGTAAATCATCTGCGAGGGGAGTGCATTCTGATGCACAGCCAGCGATGGGGAGGAGATAAGGCACAGCCTGGCACCAGCAGCAGATCTGGCACATCAGGGTCCCCCCCCTCAACCCCCACCAACCCCCACCAACCCCACCCCACCCCGGCTCTGATCCCACTGATAAGAGCCCGCTCACTGCTTACACAGCGCTGATGCACAACAAACACATTTTCCACACATTCACACACACACACACACACACACACACACACGCTGTGCAGAGACTCACACGCAGGCTGTGCACACATGTACCCTCAACACAGCAACACAACACACGCTCAGCAAAGAAATGCTAACAGGGAGTTTCTGCCACAACTCCAACCAAAAACACAAAAACAACTTTTCATATTGCTTAAACTCTAAAGTAAATAAATAAACAAATAAGAACACACCGACACACACGTCACCCCATACACCCTCCTCCTCATCTCTGCACCAGGAAGCAGCCAAATGAATCCAACTGAATGGAGGCTGTCTATCTGCAAAGTGCACAAACCGCACAGGTCCTTAAAGAATTCACACACACACACACACACACACACACACACACACACACACACACACACACACACACACACACACACACACACACACACACACACAAACACCCTCACACACACACACACACCCTCACTGGCACAAAGGGAGCAGGCGGAGAAGTCCAGTCTGTGCAATTATCTGAGCGTCTGCATGCATCTGAGAGCAGGGCCAGTCACCTGTGGCGGCTGGTCGATACTCTCCCCTCCAGCGGCCCTGTTGTCTTTGGTGATTACCGCTCTCCCTCTCAGCGCCCCCCGGCACTCCTGGATTTATTCGTTTGTGACAATGCAGGAGAAATAGGGGCCTGCAGACTCAGGAGAGGTGAGGCTTTGCTACATTAGCCACGCATGGCTTTCTCCCCCTCTCTCTCTTTCTTCTGCTGGCTCCGTTTGCCAGGGCTACAAGCTACAAGGAGCATTTGTTGACGTTGAGATGGCTCCATTTTAGAAGCTCATACTCTCATGAGCTCATTTCATAGAGAAAATGTGTTCTTTTATTTTATGTGTTTTTGAGTTGTTCATTTTTATTCTTTAATAACTTTATTATAAATATTATTGCTGACCATGCAAAATTCTCATATATTTAAAATATATACTTGTGCCGTATATGACCCACATGTGCAGCTCTTCTGGTGGTCCTGCCAATGAAGCACTTTAGTCTTTTATAGGCCCCAGTTAAAGTGGAGAGAGAGAGAGAGAGAGAGAGAGAGAGAGAGAGACAGGGGAATAGAGAGAGAAAGAGAGACACTAGGTTCTGCCATGGGGCCCTACACAGGCTGGTGTTTGTACATGCCGGACCCATGTGAGCAGCAGAGGATTCCAGAGCCTCAGGTCCTCCCAGTGATATTCTAATAAACAATCAGCCAGGCATCATGCTGTGGAGTTCTGTAATGGAGGCCTAATTATCCATTCCAAACACAGAGAGCAAGAACTCTGAGACTTCACGCCTCGTTTTCTACACTTACTCTCCAAAACCAAATGGAGGGCTTCCATTTGCTCCTTGACTTCACGTGGCCAAAGAGTTTACTGGTTGTGTGAAATACCTTTGTTTGCTCAGGACAGACCTCCAGGACTGTACGCTTTGTTAACTACCTGCTAAGGAGCAACATTTGGCAAGAGCTTACAAGAAGGGGGTTCAATTCTATTAAAACAGGTTCCCAGTAGCCCTAATATTCCACACAATTTTTTTATACACGTGTATAATCAGATAGACATTCATCTACCATTATTGGTTCTAGTCGGGTCTCTTTTGATTTCTCTGTCTGTCCTGCAGTGGTCAGTATGCTGTTGGCAGATAGAGGGCCTGAGTGTGGAGCTGCAGTGGTCAGTATGCTGTTGGCAGATAGAGGGCCTGAGTGTGGAGCTGCAGTGGTCAGTATGCTGTTGGCAGATAGAGGGCCTGAGTGTGGAGCTGCAGTGGTCAGTATGCTGTTGGCAGATAGAGGGCCTGAGTGTGGAGCTGCAGTGGTCAGTATGCTGTTGGCAGATAGAGGGCCTGAGTGTGGAGCTGCAGTGGTCACTATGCTGTTGGCAGATAGAGGGCCTGAGTGTGGAGCTGCAGTGGTCAGTATGCTGTTGGCAGATAGAGGGCCTGAGTGTGGAGCTGCAGTGGTCAGTATGCTGTTGGCAGATAGAGGGCCTGAGTGTGGAGCGCAGCACCTGCTGTTGGGGCAAAGAGTGTGGGATGACACCCATCCAATCAGGAGAGAGAGCAGAGGCAACAGAGGCTCAGATCTACAGCAGCAAGAGAAAGCAGCCCGCACATTAGCTGCATGACAGGGACACGCCATCTTCCCTCTCCAGCCACTCACACACACAGCAGAGAGAGAGAGAGAGAGAGAGAGAGAGAGGGAGAGAGAGAGAGAGAGAGAGAGAAGGAGAGGTGAGAGGGAGAGAGGTGAGGAGAGAGAGAGAGGTTGCTAGTAGCCAGAGGGAAAGAGGGTGTGAAAGAGTGAATAACATGGAGCAAGAGAGTGAACAAGAGAGGGGATCTAATTAGAGGGAAAAGAAAGAGCTGGAGATTCAGTCCCCTGTACACAGGCCCTGTCAGAGGGGACAGCTCTAAACACACTACATCGCTAGAGAAGGAGGGAGGGATGGAGGGAGGGAGGGGTGGAGGGGTGAACGGGGAAGGGGTAGTGTTGGTGATGCAACAGACCCTGAGCACAACAAGGGCAACATTTCTATAGAGCAACTTTCTTTTCTTCATTTCCTTGCTAAGACAACTAGCTCCCTCTCAGAAGAGGAGCGCGTTTCCGTGGGTTCCTTTGAGACTGGTCGTCGAGACTGATGTGTGAGAGCCCCACTGGTGCATGCAGGGCCATGCCAAGGACATGACAGCAGGCCCCGGGAGGCCCACACAGCTGGGCACTGCAGCACAAGGCAAGGGGGGCAGAGAGAGACCCATTCTCACCCACAAGCAGCTCTCCTGCAGCACTCACTAGGCAACCAGTGTGGGAGTGTGGGAGGTCTACATTTTCAATGTCTCTATGTGAGCCTGCTAGTGTGAGTGTGTGTGTGTGTGAGTGTGTGTGTGTGTGTGTGTGTGTGTGTGAGTGTGTGTGTGTGTGTGTGAGTGTGAGTGTGTGAGTGTGTGAGTGTGTGAGTGTGTGTGTGTGTGTGTGTGTGAGTGTGTGTGTGTGTGAGTGTGTGTGTGTGTGTGTGTGTGTGTGTGTGTGTGTGAGTGTGTGTGTGTGAGTGTGTGTGTGAGTGTGTGAGTGTGTGTGTGTGTGTGAGTGTGAGTGTGTGAGTGTGTGTGTGAGTGTGTGAGTGTGTGAGTGTGTGAGTGTGTGCGTGTCTATGTGTGCCATCGTTTGCTCATTTCCTCTCCTCTCTGGCTCCCCTGCTACTTTACGAGTGTGAGCCCTCTCACCTCTAGATACACTGCCATTTATAAAACGTTTCCATCCATGGCGGATGTGACACAAACACCATGTGCTCTGACGTCATGGTTACCCTCACTGGAGCTCGCTCGTGAGGCCTGCTGTTGGCTAGCGTTTCGCATTCTCATTCGTAACTGATTTAAGCGCCCTTTCCAAAACGCAAAGAATTGTTTATGTGTTGTAAGTACACTCTATTGTACAAGTACTATTGTTATCTTACACATGGGGCATTTCCAGTGTTTTTTTTTTTTTTTTGCTCCTGCAGACTTTCAAAGACTTTCATTGACCCCCGGCTGTGAGTATCGGAAGATAGTGTGGAGCCTCAAAGGGTCTGATGAGCCCGTGACAGACCGCCGACGCACTGCTGACCAATCAATACCGGAGCTGGTGTCTCAACCCAGCGACTTCAAGGGAGGCTCAGCGAATTCCCCTACACCCCTTAATGTCGCTGACCTTGAAGAAAATTCAATTTCCACCACCCCTATCAACAAAGCCAATGACAGCCATTTCTGAGGCGTCTGCCATTTCCTCTCTGAGCTAGCAGCAAAGGCAGGATATATATTAGCGGCGCGGACGAAGAGGGCGAAGAGGAGAGGAGAAAGCCAAGGAAGCAGAAGAAGAGCGGAGCGGAGCGAAGCAGGGATTCTGTTTGAGGAGGTAATTAAAACATGCCCCGCACCCCTTTGAACCAGCCAGGCTGAGTGGTAAATACAAGCTGCAGACCCAGGGAGCCCGTCCCCAGCCTCCATTAGTCATTCAGCAACCAGAAAAATAGAGATGGAGACAGAGAGAGAGAGTGTGTGTGTGTGTGTGTGTGTGTGAGAGAGAGAGGGTACACAGCCTCCGTGGGGGGAATTCCCAAGGCTGAAGTGCAGGGAAAAAAGGGAAAGCCAAATGCAGGAGAGAGATCCCAAATGCAGGGATAGTGGGGAGGGGAGGGGAGGGGAGGAGAGGGGGGGGGGGCTGCTCTAGCTCCACTGGAGGGGTGGGGGTGGGGGAGTCGGACAGGGCAGAAGGGTTAGTCATTTATACCACCACAGTCCTCTTTCCTTTCATTTTAATTACAGGTTCTAGACTCTTCTGCACAGGTGGCTGGAGGGGAGGAGGAGGAGGAGGAGGAGGAGGAGGAGGAGGGTGGAAGCAGGTCAGTATGATCATGAGGCAGGGGAGGTGAATGGAAAGCTGCAGGATTGGCCAGGAGGCTTTGAAGTCAGCATGGCAGTGGAGAGGAGGGGGTGGGGGGCTGGTTCAGGGAGAGATGTGACTGGGCGGGGCAGGGGGATGGGGTGGGGTTGAGTGGGGTGGTGGGGTGGGGTGGGGTGGGGGGTTGTAGAAGAGGGAGTGTCGGAGCAGGATGATCAAACCCACCCATCGGCCTCTTCTGGGGCCCCCCCCGACCGTGAGCATGTATGTTAAATCTATCACTTCCAATCCCATGTCTGCCGGGCACGTCACTTTGAAGCCTGCTGCGTGTTTATTTTGTGCCACATTCTGACACCGTGTTTCACATTCAATATTCATGGCTGTTAAATTTGGACCATGCTGCATGAAACCGTGCTAGACACGAGCAAACTCGGCCCCTGTGTGTGCGTGAGGCAGACGCAGAGGAAATAGTCTCTCATTCTCTCTCCTGATTTCGGAGAAGTCTGCCATACCTCCGCAATATTCAATACCACTAAATGACTGCCTCAACCCAAATGCACAGTCTATTAGGCTTGGAGGTGGCACCGGAGCTATGCCAGGGCACTTTCAGTGCTCTTACCACCATACTGGCTAGAGCCCGTATTGATCATTCATTCCAAGTGAGTGTCTGGGACCGAGAGGTAGACTAGCGGACAGAGGAAAAAAAAGCCTTGCAGAGGCGCTACTCAAAATGCAAGTGGGTCGACTGTTGTGTTCTAAATGTATGCTGTTTTTCTTTCTCTTTTTCTTTTTTGTTCTCTCCAGAAGGATTTACAGATCCAGTGTAAAGCACCAATGAAAATGCAAGACATTAAAGTGTATGCTTTTTGACGTGCCAAATGACTTGGACTAGAGTGTTTCTGCATGACGTGTCAGACGTGGGTTAACCCCGAGCTCATCTCCTCAGGATGTCTTGATTTATGTGTCTGAACGCCAGCATCACAATAGAAAAGCTCACAGTTTCTCTTTCATGCTTCAGACAAGCTGCTGTTTTTTTTTTTTTTTTTAAATACTTTCTCATTCCGCTTTCTTCTTGTATAGATTTAGGTGCTCTATCAACTGAAATAACCCGGCCTCCTCTCAGTCCTGTGCGGCTCCACCGGCGGTGTGAATGTGGCTTTCACACCGGGGTCGCGGCGCAGAGAAGTGCTCTCTGTGTGCCGTGTTTAGTATGGGACCGGTCCAGGCCCATCTGGAGTTAAACCAACAAAATACAGCAAAATAACAAAACAGAGCTGCACTTCATTAAAGCTAATGCCAGAGTACACAGACAGATAACCTTAACCTTGCCTCCCCCCCCACTAGTGTCTCTGTGTGTGTGTGTGTGTGTGTGTGTGTGTGTGTGTGTGTGTGTGTGTGTGTGTGTGTGTGTGTGTGTGTGTGTGTGTCTGTGTGTGTGTGTGTGTGTGTGTGTGTCTGTGTGTGTGTGTGTGTGTGTGTGTGTGTGTGTGTGTGTGTGTGTGTGTGTGTGTGTGTGTGTCTGTGTGTGTGTGTGTGTGTGTGTGTGTGTCTGTGTGAGATCAGTGTGAGAATTAGAAATGCACACTGAGTTTATGCAAGAAATGGAAAGAGAGGGTGTGAGTGGGAGGAAACAGAGCGGGAGAAAAAGTGGAGGAGGGAGGGAGAGAGAGAGGGAGAGAGAGAGAGAGAGAGAGAGGGAGAGAGAGAGAGGTGCGCCTGTCAGAGGAGTGATATGAAACGGCGCTGCTTCAAAGCTAAAAGGGCCGTGACCTGAATATGCTCGCTGCACTTGCTGCCTAAGAGGATCAATGACAGGGGTCCAGCCGGCTCCCACAGGCCCACGGCTGCCTAATGAAGGAGCCAGGCTGCACCCATCCACATGACACTGCTGCCAGGGACCAGCGCCTCCACACGCACACACGCACACACACACACGTACACACACACACACACACACACATGCACACGCACACACAACTCATCCTGAGAGACATGCATAGGGACAGGTCCAGCCTGACCACACACACAAGTGCAAGCACGCATACCTAAAGTTTCACCGGAGGACCTGTGCACACACACACACACACACACACACACACCGGCTCAGAGTGTTGTACCATATGGGGCCGACTGTGTTCACAGCTCTGTCTGCAGAGAGGGCCCTGTCATAGCCTCCACCACATCACACACCAGCACGCTGATCACTGATGTGTGTGAAACTCACACCGACAGAGCTGAGCATGCTAAGCGCCATAATAAGAGAAATAACTAAAAATACACCATCTGTCTCCTTCACCGGGGCCCGCGCAGATGTTTACAATGCCCCAGATAATTTAGTCAAAAGCTTTGAAAAAGCTACAGTGCTGAAGCTAAAGTGAAAAGCTAAAAAGCCAAAGTGCTGAAAGACTGACATGGTCAAACTGCAGAGAGCCTTTCATTTTGTCTCATGATCAAGGTGTGGTGTTGTTGTTGTTTTGGTGTTGTTGTTTTGTTTGGTGTTTTTATGCCGCGTTTGGTGTTGTTCCTCCTTTTACTTGGCCTGATATCAACACATGGAGAAAGTGTCATGAAGCGCTACCATGTCAAATAAGTGCGGGATCATTTTTGTTTTGTCTCTTTTTTTTTGCAGTTTAGCAGCCCTCTGTCCTGTGAAGCTCTGTGCGGGCCCTTCTCAAGCATGGCAGAGTCAAATCCTGTCCAAATCCAATATAAGGGGAATTACTTCCAAATTCCTTCATACTTTGTAACCCTCATGTAACCCCCGTCTCCAGCTTGAATCCATTTGGAGCTTGAGTTTGGGATTGAGGGAGAGGGACTGTGGATTTGGCCCACGTACAGCTGATATGAGGCCCTTGGTGCGAGTCCTGCGTGCCCTGACATGTGAGCCAGAAACGCTGCCTAGACGGGCCCAGAATGAGGCGTCACATTGAGCCGCATATATTCACACCCATATTATGCTTCTCTTGCCGGGACAATTGACTTGAATTCTTTTCCAAATGTGCTGGAGAGATTTCCTTTAAAACCAGCCCCTGAAATGTAATGGCAAACAGAAGCTTGTCAAGTGCTCAACATCGTTTCGGAAGTCATTGTGGATTTGTAATACTTGGGGTGTTGGGATTCGTGGCGTCACATTTAACCTGTGTTAGCGATTAGCAGCAGATCAATATCTTTGACCTTACCACAGGTACGTGGACGTGCTAGGGGTGTTGAAGCGGGCTCTGCTCACCCCGGGCCTGAGCGAGGGGTCGAGCGCGCTGCGCTGTGGCCTTGGTCTCAGCAGCGCTGGTGCGGGTGGAGCTTTAATGCTTTAATGCTTTAATGCGGGCACGGCAGGAGGAGGAGGAGGTGGAAGTAGGCCACGCTATGTGAGCGGCGCGCATCGCTCCGCTGCAGCTGCTGCGGCCACATGTGGAACAGAGGAGGTGAGGGAAGGGGGTGGGAGGTCGTGGGAGGAGGAGAGAGAAAGCACGGGGTGATGTGTGTGTGTGTGTGTGTGTGTGTGTGTGTGTGTGTGTGTGAGGAGGAGTGCTGGAGAGGGGGTGGGTTGAAATCACCTTGATTCAGTGCAGCGGGCCTTTGATGTGCCTGAAGCTGGCTCTCGTAGCCCTGAGCGAAGCGCACGCCTTAAAACAAAAATCCAGCTTGACGTCCTCAAATCATAACCATATGAATGCAGGAATTCCACCTTAAGAAACATCTCGCCCTGGCCCGGCCTGTGGATGAGGCATTAGCCAGTGATAACAGAAACCAGGTTGGGGGGGGACGCAGGGAGGCTGGGGAGGCACTGGAGGTGGAGGACTGGGGGGGGGGGGGAGGAGGAGGAGGAGGCGGGGAGCAGTGTGGCCCAAGAAAGGTTTGGTGAAGGGATCACTTCCAAAAAATGTTTGCACGGAGCCTGACTACCTAAAATGGAAGTTTCTCAGGAGAGTATGGGAGATGGGGTGACCTTCACGTTGACAGAGTGAGATGGAAGGAGGGAGAGAGGGGGGCGAGAGAGGAGCAGAGAAAGAGATGTGGAAAGATAGAGATGGTGTGCGGACAAATATGAAATCATTAGTCGTTTAATGATTTTGGATGACTTCAGTATCGCCTTTCAAACTTTTTATAGGGATAGATTCAGTTTTTGGCTTGACTCAGGGTGCGAAAATATTGTTCTATTCATACACCTAAGGCATTGTGTAATAACAATGATATAACCATATAATTACATAATGGCGGTGACATCATTCACAATGCTTAGCTATTTTTTGTTCTACATTTCCCTCACCCAGTGAACAAATAAAGACATGGCTTTGATTGGAAGCAGAGGAGTTCTGCAGTGTTTCTCAGCGCTACTGTGGGCTGCGTTGGTCTCTGCAGCAGCAGTGACTGTGGCGGCGGCAGCAGCAGCTTGTGGTGGCTTCTCTCTGGGGCCTGTAACCTCCTCTCCTAATCAAATCATGTCTTTTGGCCAGAGGACATCCTTCATTAAACGAATCAGGAAGGGAGCATATTGTGCCTCGCCGAAGCGCGACGGGTTGTGCCCCCTACAAATTCCTTCGCGCAAGTCGAGATGAGCAGGGCACACTGCGCCCAGATGTCAGGCTTATTTGAATAAAATGGGCTCATTGTGTAGCGCTCCCCCCCCCCCCCCCCCCCAACCCTCTCTTACCCCAGCGTGTCCACCAGGGAGGGGGGTTGAGGGGTGGGGGCAGAGCTGGGGGGCACTTGGTAGGGGGGTTAGCTTAGCCTAGCGGTTCCATCTGGGTCTCCTCATCGGAGTCAGGAAAACCGCATCTCATAAAAAAGGAAAAAAAAGAGAGAGGAAGCACAATGTTCTACAAGGACAAGAACATTACTGGGAATGTCGCTCTGCCTTCATGCTTCCACATGTTGGCTGCGGAGACCCCTTTTTTCCTTCCCTTGCTCCTCTCTCAGAGTGAAGAAACAAGAGAGAGAGAGAGAGAGAGAGAGAGAGAGAGAGAGAGAGAGAGAGTGAAGGAGAGGGTGAGAGAGAGCGGGAGAGAGAGAGAGAGAGAGACCAGACTGATACGAATTCCATCTGCCAGGGAGCGGCCAAGTGACAGAGGAGAAAAACCGGCATCTGGTCTCCATTGCTGTCGGGCCGCCGTTCCAACTTACAGCTTTCAGCTGGAAGAGCATGAGGAGGAGGAGGAGGAGGAGGAGGAGAGGCTCTGGCCAGGGACGCCGAAGAGGGGGCGCGCTGGCACCCGCAGGACTCCCCGCAATTTTTCACACATCACTCTGGATTGGGAGGGGAGGGGAGGGGGGGAGAGGGAAGGGGAGGGGAGGGCTGCCTGCACAGGGAGGTTTGGCTGGGCCGTCTGGGGTTCGGAGCAGGGCTAGACTTAATCATGGCGGTCTGCCGTGGCCCCTGGAGGGCCCCAGCGAGGGGGTTCGGTGAGAGCGCTGGACTCCTCTGACGGCGAGAGCGTGGAAGAGGAGAACAAAGGAGAAGGGCCAGGCCCTCAGAAAAACACACACGTGCACACACACACACACTCAAACTCTCTCTCTCACACACACACACAACATGAAACATACACACTTAAACATATGCACACATACAATCAGATGAGGCCATGTTCACGCACTTACTCAAAGAAACACACACGCACCTGCAGGCTCCATATCTCACAGTATCATTTCACCTCCGTTTCCTCTCAGCTCAAGAGAAGAACAGAGCAGAACGTGTTTACGTAGAGAATGTTACTAAACTATGTGCACTTCATTCATTGCGTTACACAGTAAAGGTCACCCAGTGGTGATAAAGTCTGGGTAAAGATTCCGTTTTCAGGGAACCATTCCGAACGCAGCACAGCTAAACCAACAGAGACCCACAGAGGTGGCATTTCTGTGACCAAAAAAAACAGGAAGAGAGTCGCACTTTGGGAGGAAGCTGTGCGCGAAGTGGGGCCATCTAACAGGAGTGCTTACTGAGTTTAATGCAGGGACTTTTCTGCATGCCTCCTCTGCATTTTTCTTTCTTTCTTTCTTTCTTTCTTTCTTTCTTTCCTTCTTTTACAGCCCTATGGAGTTAAGGCGTGTGGCCCAACGATCCCTCTGGGTTTCTACATAATTTCCTAATGGAATGTTTTACAACACGCAACTCCAAAAAGTGCTGCCGACCACTGTGAGGGTCATTAAAGGTTTTTTTTTAATGAAAGCTCTTCAAAATGAGATCATGAGGAAGTGATTGTGCCTGTCCCCTGCCATGCTGTAAGAATGCCTGCACTCACACTGGCAGCGCTGCAAACGTGTAGAAGTGTAATTATTTACAGGTGTACCTTTATGGCTTATGCATGTATGCAAGACTATTCATTTTATCACACTGTCATCACCCTAACAGGGGCTACACTATGTGTGTGTGTGTGCCTACATGTTATATGCCTTTGTGTGTGTGTGTTCGTGTGTGTGTGTGTGTGTGTGTGTGTGTGTGTGTGTGTGTGTGTGTGTGTGTGTGTGTGGTGTGTGTGTATGGTTTGTGTGACTGGATGTGTGAGTGTGTATTTGTGTGTATATCTGTGTTATGTGAGCATACGATATTTGAGTTTAATTCTGCTGGTGTGTGCCTGAGTGTTTAACTCTAACGTGAAGGTCACATCATGAGAAGAGCACCTAAGGATGATTAAAACAAGAACAACCATGCATTCCAATGGTTATTGATATTATTTATAATTTCTGTTTCTACCAAATCAAAATTCAAAGCCCTTGATGAGCCGTCAGCCTTTTACGGTATCGATTCATTTCCTCTGTTTTAACAGTCTATTACGGCGGTAAATTGCAAAGGGTACACATATTTAGTCATGCCTAAATGTATTTACTTTTCTCCTGATGTGCATGGCTTGGCCTTAAACAATGCATCAGTGTCAGTGGTTCTTAAGAAATGAATATCTAATACAATTACTGGTGTGAGAAGTAATGCTAGGCAAAGGAGGTGCATCACTATGGTAATGGCAGTTTGATTGACAGCGTGGGGGCAGATGTGGTGAGAATTTTTCAGGGGGAGAACAGCAGAGTTTGGGGTTTAAATCTCATCAACGCAGAGCCCATATCAGCGTAATGGGAAATATCCTAAATAACCACACCGGGAAAAAAGGCAGAAAAGGAGAGGATAGAGAGAGGAGCCAGAGAGAGAGAGAGAGAGAGAGAGAGAGAGAAAGAGAGAGAGAGCGAGAGAGCGAGAAAGAGAGGACTCCATGTTCCTGCTCATTGTGTCAAGATCACACAAGGTATGCACTGAGGGGCGAACGTCAGGCCTTGAAAGGGAGGGGAGAAGATGTCATGTGAGACTGTGTGTGTGTGTGTGTGTGTGTGTGTGTGTGTGTGTGTGTGTGTGTGTGTGTGTGTGCGTGCGTGTGTGTGTGTGTGTCTGTGTGTGTGTGTGTGAGCGCATGTCGGCAGACGAGGGGACTGAGCTGGGGCAGTGAGTGACAGTCGATGGGCTTGATCGCCCAGGGAAACCAGCACTGACTTATTAACGGTGACAGGTGCGCTACCTGGGAGACAGGTCAAGAAAGAGGGAGGGAGTGAGAGAGAGAGAGAGAGAGAGAGAGAGAGAGAGAGAGAAGGACAGAGAGAGAGGAAAGTGGGGAAAGGGGGAGAGAGGATTATGCGTAAGGCACAGAGTGAAGCAGACGTAGCCCAGCAGCACAGCGCTACACGGATGCCACGGGCCTGTGCTTTGATTTGGAATATCTGGGCAATGAAGTGCTAACCCGCAGTCTGTCACCAATGAAGAACAGAGAGGGAGAGATTGCTTTGTTTCACTGTGATGTTACTGACAAACCGCAGTGTGTGTGTGTGTGTGTGTGTGTGTGTGTGTGTGCGTGCATGCGTGCGGTGGAGGAAAGCTAAACGCTAAGGTCAGTCTGTCATGTGCAATCATATGAATGTGAATACAATATGTATGTGTGGGTGTGTTGTGCGGTTGGTGTCTTTTTGTTGCAGCACAGCTAAACTTCCGCACTGCAGATGCTGTGTATGTGTGTTTGTGTGCGTGTGTGTGTGTGTGTGTGCGTGTGTGCGTGCAAGAGTGTGTCTATGTTCTGTCAGCTCTGTGTGTGAGGCATCACTGACACACAGCTGCCCACATTCTGACAGGCTGGCTCACATACGAGGTGAACTTCCATCCATTCTTTGTGTGTCCCTTCCGCTGCACGGGGCTCCTGTGTGGGAGAGGAGGTCAACTGGATGCACGGCGGAGACCAACTCATGCTTTCTCTAATGATTCAAAAGAAGACCACTTTTGACACAAGCCAGCATGTTTCATACATAGTGGGAAATTTCATCAGAAATGTTTCATTTTTCTTCAGTGCCACAATGAAATCGACATCTCCTTATTTGTATCGGTCTGCTTTAGTATGCTTGTGTGTTGTGTGTATTGACAAACTCTCTCTCTCTCTTTCGCTCTCTCTCTCTCTTTCTCTATCTCACACACACACACACACACACACACACACACACACACACACACACACACACACACACACACACAATGTGGTCAGGAGATTCTTTAAAATGGCTTTGTAATTATAACTGATAATGGGGGATTAAGTATATTGACTTAATTAAGACTTCCTTGTTAGTTCCAACTTGATGTAGAAGTCTCTGAATATGCTTTCATGTTAGGAGTGCTGTCTTACTGTAGTTAGATGGATTGACAGAAAGATACTTAACACTGAAACAAATCAATTTCCACCTAATTTCTTTTGTAAGGATTTTTTATCATTATTTGTCTATTGATTGATCTATTGATGATTTTAACCTATCTACTTTAATTTAATTCAAAAAAAAAAAACACACACATTGGGTGACCTGCACTGCTTGCGTCTCTCTCTCATCATGTGTCAGGCTGCTGATTAGCGGCAGTCACTACTCAGGTCTGTGAGCCCCGGCGGGTAGGAAACACAAAAACAGCCCCGACGAGTAGAACACAGAGTGAGCAGAGCACAAAGCCGATGGGAGGAGATGCTCCCATACAGCCTTTTCATTAGCGTGATTGCAACCACTGAGCTCGTGTGATTTTTCTTTTTTTGCTATTTCTCTGCTGTCTCTTCCCTGTGTCGTTTTGTCAGTCAGAGACACTGTGGGGATGATCTGTGTAACTGTGTGTGGGGATGATGGTCTGATGAAGGGGTAGCAATAGACACAGGAAGTGTCAGAAGTCAGTGCTTTGTATCAATTTATCTGTGATTATCTGAAACTTTAAAAATATTATTTAGAAATAAAAAAAAATTAAATACCATTTCTCTAGATTTATTGTGTGAAAATTGTATTGTATATTGCAGGTATGTGATTTAACAATATATACATTTATATCTATATTGAACACCTTTAGCTGCTAAAGTAACAAATTATAAAGTGACGTAAAAATTGATCGTTGTGTGTATTTCATTTTAGCGTTTTTTTTTCACATAATGGATGTGTGCATTTGTTAAGAGAGCCTGTGCTATGTCATTCATTATTAATCATCATGTTACCATGCAGCAGGCTTGTTGCAGAAATAGGCCTCATCATTCATAAAAATCTGTGTACATGGGCAACTGAAATAGCGTGTACAAACTCAAACATTTGTTTGTATTGATTTTGTAAATAAATATTACAGTGTAGATATGAGTAGGTTTCTCCTCTGATGTGACCCACTGTTTCAAATCAAACAAACCATTTAATAGTATGCCATATAATAGTAAATCCAGTGACTGTACTATAGCCGTGCCTGAAGGCTTGAAATGATTGAATTTCATGCCTATTCATGCCCTAATAGGACCTTAAGCGACTACTTGCTGTCCTTAAGTGACTGATGATGCCTGCACATTTTACCCCTTTTTAGAAGTGATCTGGCGTGGCTCAGCGGCCCCAGCATAACACAGAACCACAGGCGTCCATATGAAACAGCCCATCCCAGCAGAACCAGCTGAGGTGGAACATTTCAATAGTTCCACTGATCACTCAAGGGATCACATCTGTCCAACAATACAAAGATCTGCTAAACTATAGGAATTGTTCTGGAACCAGAAGGTTTAAAAAAGATGAGATGAGGGTAGAGTAGGATGACAAAAAAGACAGAACGAATGGCAGTACATGACGACCTTGCACAATCCTACCACATGGTTCGAGGAAGGGAGGGAGGGAGGGAGGGAGGGAGGGAGAGAGGGAGAGAGAGAATAAGTGAGGGGCGGGGAGGGGTGGATACATGGGTTCAGAAAATCTGGTTTACTCACAGAAGCCCTTTTCCACATACAAGGCCTCAAAACCGCCTTCGCCTTCAACCAGCATGCTGTTCCACTTACTCCCGGCCTCCCAGCGCAAGCCAGCCACCTCGCTCTGGCACTGCCGCTGGACACACAAGGCTAACCACAAGCACATGTTCGCTTGCTCTTAACTAATTCATTCAGGAACACTTTGGTTTTGTTGCGAGACCAAAAGCCCTGTACCTTTGATTAGGAAACGTGTCTGATTCCAATTAGAATGGGGGCTGGGAGGGGGAGAGGGAGGGAATGAGCTGTGGTGGTTTTATAGTCTGCTGGCGTGACATTTTTCTCCACATTTTTTCTTAAATATACTTCTTTTTTCCCTTTTCTCTTTTCTCTTTTCTTTTTCTTTTTCTTTTTTTCCCCCTTCCACTCACTTGAGACAGGGACATCTTGCTGACAGAACACAAAAGAGAGGCTGTATGTTGGTTCTGGAAGTCTTTACTGTAAGACTTGCCTCAGTGGATGTCTCTGGAGTCTGGGGTAAGTATTTGTTTTTGTTGTAGTCATTTACCATAATCATACCATGTCATAGCAGACAATTGCTCTAATGTCAGACAATTGCTCTAAAGTCTAGAGGTGATTAGTTACTGTCAGGCGGTAAGATCACTTGGCAAATTGTTTTGCATTAAATAGAAATAAATATGCATTAAATGCATTCTCAACTGATGTGTGTGTCTTCCAATGCTTTCATATCCAGATTACATATTGTTTGTGTGTGTGTGTGTGTGTGTGTGTGTGTGTGTGTGTGTGTGTGTGTGTGTATGTGTGTGTGTGTACATCCAAGCCTCTTACCTGCAATGCGTATCCCCTGAATGACAGCACTTAAATGCCAGGTGGGGTGGGTGTGTGTGTTTGTGTGTGGATACATATGCATCTTTATGAGTGTATGCATGCATGTGTATGTGTGTGTGTGTGTGTGTGTGTGTGTGTGTGTGTGTGTGTGTGTGTGTGTGTGTGTGTGTCTGACCTGTAGGATGTATCCCCTGACGTAGTCGCGCAGCGTCCATCCCAGGCCGTGCAGGATGTGCAGCACCTCCTCCTGCTTGAGCACGCTGAAGAGCCGGTCCAGGAGGATCTTGAGCCGCACTGGCACCGCCTGCGTCCCGTACAGCATCAGGCTGCTGATGTCAAACACCACGTTTGACTGCACGATCTCCACCTGAGTCGGGTGGTACAGGTGCTGTGTGCTCAGCTTGTCTAGGGCTGGAGAAACACACACACACACACACATTTACATTATATTTTTTGGTGACACTTTATAATCAGGTGTGTTAATAAACCATTTACAAGGTATCACAAAATGGTTCAGTAGATATTTACATTAGTAGATTACTTACAAACAGTTTGTAAGTCAGTTCAAAATGTTGTAAATGCTTAATTCATGCATAACGCACTTGTTTATCAATGGTAAGCCCATAGTCAATAAAGATGTAAAAGAAAATTATGAGTACAATTATTAACTAACGCATTTACTACGTTTATTGAGTTTTTTGCAGCCCCCCAATCTAAAGCGAGTTTTATTTACACTTTATTTAGGCTTATGATATCTAGCGCGCATGACTGCACATCGTTTCTGTGCCAATGCTTGTTTACTTTGTTTACGTTTTGTAATTGACGTAGTCTAATCTGTAGTCAATCTATGCGCTGTATCTACCACATTACACAGGTGGCCAGCCTGACTGTAGGTACCTTCTCAGGCCGCACACTGGATAACAGTTACTTGTTAACTGGCAGATATAATGGCGACAGAAATTTGGTAGCTGTATGGAATTACTACAATTAATGCTTTTGGAAACAATATGATATCTTAACCTGCTACTCCGAGTTTGTTTGTCACTACTACAGCATGCTTGCTTTTGGGGACGTCGCGTAGCCCATTCAGCTCGCTTTGCAAATTATTGATTTGATTGGTTAGTAACTCTGTCACTTTTTATAGAGTAACATTATCGAACCCTTCAACATTTCTTCAGAAGGGTCAGGAGGGCCTAAATAATATAAGGCATAGTACATGCATTGGTTAATCATCATACTGTGTTATACACCATATATTATTATCTTCCTAATTAATGAACTATACCTGCATACGTCTACATGGGTTTTGGACATCCTTATTAACTATGGGTTTACCATTAATAAATGTGTGTTAAGCATTTACAAAAAAATGTAAGTGTGTAAATTATTTGTAAGTAATCTTCTAATGTATTGTAAGGGCTTGTAAATATCTAATTAACCATTTGGTAATACCTTATAAAGGGTTTACTAACACATGTTATTATAAAGCATTACCAATTTTTCAAATAATTCCTTTAAAATGATGGCGTAAGAAAAATTAAGCAATGATAAAAAAAAGACCCATACAGTAATAAATATAATATTGCATGAATATATCTGAAAACATGGTGTTTTAAAATATTGTATTCGATATTGCAAAATATATTACTTTGTGTTTTTATTACCTTCATTCGTGTTATTAATACCTTCATTATTTTGTCTCAGACATTATTCATTTATTGATAAACATATGGACAAGATAGAACATACAACAATCATTTAAACCATGTAAAAATAATTAGTATTTGATTTCTGTTACGTAAATAAGATAAAACATTAAATCAGATGGTGTAATAAAAAAATGAGCATTGAATCAATGCATCACCATCACTGTAATGATATATTTGTGCACAATATTTTCTTCCAGGGACAAATCAACTGGTGGTTTTGAAACAATAGGAGGGTTTCAGACATTTCTACACAAATTAATCTACACACAGACACAAATAGACAGACAGTCAGACATACACACACACACACACAGAGAGAGAGAGAGAGAGAGATAGAGAGAGACCTCCAGTTAATGACTATCAAATTTCCCTGTCTAACGTCTTCTCAGGGAAGCAACTGCACACTCAGCACCACAAGATAATAACACATCTATGAGATAAAAGTGCTGGCATTAATGTAATTGTCTTTCTTTCCTCTCAGCCTAATCCTCCTCCTCTCTCTCTCTCTCTCTCTCTCTCTCTCCCTCTCTCTCTCTCTCCCTCTCTTTCTACCCTGTCACTCTTTTGACACCGCTCTCTCTCTCTGTCTGATCTGTCGTTCTTTTGACACCTCTCTCAGTTCAATTCAATTCAATTCAAAGTGGTTTATAGACCATGTCTACATAAAATAAATATATATATATATATATATATATATATATATATATATATGTGTATATATAAACAATATGTATACATTGTGTATGTATACATGTATAGAAACATTAAACATACTTACATTTGGGTTAAAGTTGTGTCCCTCAGTTTATGACAGAATTAAATATAAGCTCTCCTGAGAGAGCCCCCCTTTTTTTTTGTTTGTTAAGGACATCAAAGTTTGCGTGGTTGGTTTTAAATGTACAGAAAATAGTTTTTGTTCTTTTCTCCTCTGTCTCAGCCTTCTCTCTCTGGCAGTGACCACACATCCTCATTTGGCAGACAGGTTTTTCTATGTCTATCTATTTCCACTGCAAGGTTGTGGTCACTGAGCCTGTACTTCTGGTCAGGTTGGGCTCTCAACGGATAACTGCCTAATTCTGCCCTACATGCGTTGTTGGGTGTTTTGTTTTGGACTTTCAGTATATATCGTCAGAATTCGGCATGTAGGGCTTTGGCTAGATGCTTGTCCCATGTGTTGTAGTGCTGCGCACTGAGTGGACCCTAGACCTCACTTCCATAGAGCGGCTGTATTATGCTGTCAGATAATTAGCCCTGCATTGTGATTGGTATAGTTACATTGCATGCACTGGCGTACTCAAACTTCCTGATGCAGTAAAGGCATGGCTGAGGTATAGTGCATGGTGTGCTCTTGGACGGGGCTACCTACAGTCAACATGTATCTGTAGCTTCTTTTG
>NC_045173.1:3620553-3633053 GCF_900700415.2 Clupea harengus
AGCCCCCATTATGTGGCGCGCAGGCTGCACCGGAGCTGACACTGAAAGCTTTTAGCGGTGAGAGGTTAAGTGTCGAGACGGCTCAGGAGCGACTCTGCACCGCTGCTATGCATTGTCTGATACGACGGCTACCTCATCATGACAGCCACTGAATAGAGTCCCCGAGAGAGAGAGAGAGAGAGAGAGAGAGAGAGAGAGAGAAAAAACAAAAGATCAGGGAAGAAAAGACGGTGAGGAAAAGAAAGGATGGAATATTCTGAGGATGTCGTCTCACCTTGTGTTCTTACTCACAGTACACTATCTGAAGAGCGAGGGATAAATGTGCGAGGAAAAAATGACTTTGAGTTCTTTCTTTTTTTTTTCTATTGCTGTAAGGCTTTTACATCGCATTCTATCCAAGTATTTGTCTGGCTTAACACAATTCAGTGTATTGTTCATTTTGGATGGGCTTATGATAAAAAGTCTATTACTGCTCTCTCATATATGTATACAGCTCCAAGCCACAAATTTCTCATTGACACGAATTCAAGACAGCATATGAAAGAAATGTGGGTATTAATCACGGTTGGCATGCCGACCTTATCAGCTCTTTGTTATTTTAAGAGATGAAAGTGATAAATCACAATAATTACATCAAACCTTTCAGATTCATCAAAGACAAACTGCTGTATGGCGGCGAAAGAAAAAAAAAAACACTTGTGGTCGTGGTGAATTAGACGCTTGGGACCACGTATGGAAAAGTTCCGATTTCCAGGAAAGTTTCATTAAAAAAATGGGCAAGTCAGCGATAACATTTTCCTAAAAATATTTTTTCCATTAACTTGCAGTCCAAATGAACAAGGCCGGAGGTGTTGATCAAAATTCTTGCACAAATGAAGAGCTCTGGCAGAGAGGACCAGGACTCCAAATCATGCAGATTGTATATTTCACATTTAACCTAAATGACTAAAAGCTGCCACTCCAGACCGCAGAACTAACAGCCCAGTCTTTATTATGACTAGACCAGACCTGCACAGAGCCTCAAGGAGTCATCCACAAAATTAATCAAAAGAAAACAACTGCTGAATATTAATTCCAGCACTATCAGCTCAAATCATTTTTAGAATTTCATCTAATATTTTGCTTTATGACAGCATGTCTCTAGTGTGTGTGTGTGTGTGTGTGTGTGTGTGTGTGTGTGTGTGTGTGTGTGTGTGTGTGTGTGTGAGTGTGTGTGTGTGAGTGTGCATATATTATCTGCATGTATATTCAGTGACTTGACCCTGGGTAACTCTGCACATTTATGATCCTAAATATCTTATCTGACTTGGCATGTGGAGGAGTAATGTGACAATGACACAGTCTTTTCACACAGCCACACACACCCACCCACACACACACACACACACACACAGCCACACACACACACACACACACACACACACACACACACACACACACACACACTGGCTCAGTGGGGTCAGAGGTTAGAGTCCAGGTGTGAGATGGCCCACACACATTTCCAAAGCTAGACATGCACATCCACACTTACACACATCCACACTTCCATAGTCCCTGTAATAGTCTTATAAGACCCACTATTGCATACACCGCCAGTATGTCTAATAGGGCTTATAGGTGTACGCCTTCCCTAGCAGATTAGCTGTGGTAGCACACCAAGTGAACATGGAATAATCACAGATTAATGGGAATTACCTGACAAGCCTTTTTACAACTAACAGGGAAAGCCATGTTAAATATGCCACTTGAACATTTAACACTTTGCCTCACACAGAGACAGAGACAGACACACACACACACACACACACACACACACACACACACACACACACACACCAAATTCTCCTCCCCTTTGTCTAAGCTGGCAGTGTGGATTACACGAGAGTCATGTTGCATTTCTGTCACCAGCTGATTGTGGGTCAGCCAGAGGCCTCTCGCAACATGCCATGGCGTATTAAACCCCCGCACCTAGCCGTGCCCATCACTCCACTCCAAGAAAATACTTTATAGCAGAGATACAGTTATACCCGTCTTCTCCCCATCATAGAAACATTCTCCCTTTCTTTCACACGCCGGCCAGGATCCCTCCCACTCCTTACTGTTTAATGAGGAAAGCAAACATCAAAATAAAATGGTACTTAAAATGTCCATAGAGTGTTTTATTCATTCTGGTCAAAGCCTTGTCTCAGAGAAGCAGTGAATTCTGCTGGTGTTATTGTTTGTGTTTACGCTGTGGGGGATGCTGTGTGTGCAGTGCAGTGCAGTGCAGTGCAGTGCGTGGGGCTGGCTGCTGCCTCTCTGCAGGTCAGCCTCTGTTTCAGCCTCTGTTTGTTTACTTTGCAGCTATTAAAACGGTTTATTTCTGTTTCCTCATTCACTTTTAACTTGTTAGAGTTGGCACTGGCAAACCTCCCATGAAATATTACACTAAAAGGTTGTTTTTAATGTTTAAAACACACGCGCTCACAAACTTAAATACACACTCCCACACACACAAATAGCCAGTGTGACCAAACAACTTTAATGGGCAGTGCTTGATCAAAGCATTATCTGACTCATTTGTCACAGTAAGACAGGGGACTGCTGTAATGTGTGTGTGTGTGAGCAGGCAGCATGGCGCAGCAACAGTAAAAGGGCAAAATGGAAATATCAAATGCTCCTTAAGAAGCTCTTTCTCCTTGTTTACAAGCGGCTGCCCGCCCGACAGCTGACGGCATAGTTAACATGGCCCTTAATAAAACAATTAGGCTCCCCCCCGACACTTGGGCTGCCACTGCGACAAGGACTTGTAATGGCTGGCTTATTAAGGGCCGACCACCAGCGCGTGCGTGTTTATCTCATATCTCCCCATTAATGAGACAGCACATTAAAGGGCAGGAGCAGAGGCCACCTCCAGCGCCTCACAATAACACAGTGGCCGTCAGCCACACACACACTCACACACACACACACACACACAGACACACACACAGAGAGAGACACACAGACTGGGACAGAGAGGGCTCACCAGGCGAGCAAGACAGGGAGAGAGGGAAGGAAGAGTCTAAACAGCTCGAGAGCCCCAGACTCTGGGGTTAGGCACTGTGGGAGTGATTGGAACGTTTCTTATTCCTGTGGCCCATCTCTCTCTCTCTCTCTCTGTCTGTCTGTCTCTCTCTCTCTCTCTCTCTCTCTCTCTCTCTCTGTCTCTCTCTCTCTCTCTCTCTCTGTCTGCCTCTCTCTGTTTCCACTGTCAGTGCTCTCAGTGTTGTCTATTTCTGCGGTTGTCACCGCAATGAGGAGGAGGCCTTTATGTGTTATCAGTGCTCCTGCCAGATTTGTGTGTGTGTGTGTGTGTGTGTGTGTGTGTGTGTGTGTGTGTGTGTGTGTGTGTGTGTGTGTGTGTGTGTGTGTGTGTGTGTGTGTGTGTGTGTGTGTGTGTGTGTGTGTGCATTAGTCGCTCTAGTGTCTGGCCAGGGCTTCCTCTCTGGCTCTGATCAAGGGGTAGGGGGACGGTCAACGGAGGAACACAACAGGACAAAAGAGGGGAAGAGGGGAGGGGTTCTGATCCAACTGGAAAACACAGAGGAGGACATTTTAAATTTATGACTTTGGGTTTGGTCACAAAGAGCAACATTTGGCTGGGTTTTTTTTGTGCTGGAAAAATGATTTTGAGTGCTTTCAGTGGAGAGCTATAAGCTCAATTATCTCCAAACATATTATTCTCTCTCTCTCCCTCTCTCCCTCTCTCTCTCCCTCTCCCTCTCTCTCCCTCTCTCTCTCTCTCTCTCAGTGCTGTAGGGTGTGGAGGTCGGTGGTCTCTCACTCCCCCCTCGTCCCACTGGTCTGGCCTTGCTTGCACCTCTCCTTGGAGTGCGGACTGGGTGAGCCTGCAGCTTTCAGGCCTGGTTTAGTTTAGCTGAGGCTGCATGTATGGTGGATGTTGTCGTTGGCTGAGGGACTCTGTCCCAGCCCAGTTAGTATAAACACTGGCAGGCAATGCCGTGTGGCGGCCTGGGAGGAATCTCAATCAAAGGCCCCCACCGCTGCAGGGCGGATGCGCTGATAGCGGCGGTGAACAGGCGACACGACTCCCTGGGCCCTTGTCCACCTCCTCCAGAGCCAGAGCCAGAGCCAGAGCCAGCTCACTGTCTGCTCCTGACAAGGACGCCCAGTTAACCTTGTCCCTGAGCATGGGAAACAAGCCCTGAGCATGGGAAGGCTGGTTATGGGTTACATCTGAATCAATGGAGTGCACTAATGAAGCAGTGGAAACAGCCACCAAGCCTTCCCTCTGGGGCTGGTGCTGGTGTCAGGGTCTCGTGGGCTGGATGGTAGCAGGCAGAGGGAGGGTTGGGCTGGGTTTGGCCGGAGAGGCAGCCACAGACCACACCTAAGCCAGCTTTCAAAGAGGGCTACCATTCAAGACATGAAGACTGTCCTGTTAGGTTCTTCCATTTCCACCCCCACCCCTCATCTCTCTTTCTCTCTTTCACACACACACACACACACACACACACACACACACACACACACACACACACACACCAGACACACACACACACACACACACACACACACACACACACACACAGACACAGACACAGACACAGACACATGTAGCCTGGCCTGGCAGCATGATGTCCCTGGCAGACACTGAAAGCATCTTGTCCTCTCCTCCACCCACCACAGTATGTTATCTCATCTCCCGGCTGAGCCGCTGTAACGCCAGGCAACGCGCTGCCAGAAATGTGCGGCCAACGTGTGGTGGAAAAGCCCGAGCGCACGTGTCATAAAGCGCACTCGTTCCGCAGATGGACGTGGCCACAGCCTGTCCATATTGGAACCAGGTGACAAATAAAAACAGATGAAAGCCCATCAAGACTAGGCTTTGTCAGAGGAAAGGCCTGTGTGCCACGCCAGCATCGCACCGAGGACAGCCTCAGGCTAAATGGCCGGCACAATACATGTGTAACGTACAACTACACGGATTATAGTTGACACATGCAAACTCATTCAGCGTCACGGGAAACAGAGAAAAGGCGACTCACTGAGGCTGAGTGCTGTTCTGAGTCGGGTGGTTTCTGTTGAGTCTCTCCGCCCCTGACTCAGAGGCCTGACCCTGTCACTGTGGGCTAGCAGAGCCAGTGTCAGTCAAGCATGTGTGTGTGTGTGGGTGCATACGTGTGTGTGTGTGTGTGTGTGTGTGTGTGTGTGTGTGTGTGTATGTTGTTTTTCCTGAGAGATCACTCCGGTCCCTGTCTCTGAGTGCAGCTGCCACATGGTTCTTTGACATAGGCCCAGTGCTATGCTAATGGGAGCCAAATGGGGCGTAAGTCCCCACGGAGTAGGGGCAAGGGAAAGGCATGTGTTTTGTGTGTTCACTTGTAGCCCAAGAACCGCTCTCTCTCTCTCTCTCTCCCTCTCCCCCTCTCTCTCTCTCTCTCTCTCTCTGTCCCTCACCCCCCCCATCTCTCCCTCCCCTCTTCTCTCTCTCCCATTCTCCCCCCCCCCCCCATCTCTCTCTCCCATTCTCCCCTCCCTCCCTTCTTCTCCTCGCAGGTCCTCTCTCTATTGTTCCAGTGTCTCTGGTAATCCTTTCTGTCATGCTCCTACTGGTGACAGTATGGGGGACATGATGGTACCCGTGTCATGTACTCAGATACCCATTCTGACACTGCGTAAACAACACTAAACGTAAACCATATGCATGTATCATGAAAGAAGAACGTACTTAACATATCTTTAATGCTTTCTTTTTCACAGGGAGCTTGTGTTGGGTTTAGCTCTGTTTTAACACGGTTTAAGAGAGTGAGCCACGGCTCTCTCAGAAACGCACGAGAAAACTAAAATAAACACGTGAGAGAAATAAAGGATTGTATAAGGATTAGGACACGTCAAGCGCAGATGATTTTCAGATGTTTTTGGCGATGCGTTTTCATTCCAGCTCCTCTTAAACTCGATACTCGATCGGGCTCCACCGCCAGCTGTGACAAAGTGGTGGCGAGAGAGAGAGAGACGTCCCCGTTGAAGTGAAACATCCCACAATCCCCTGGGCCTGGCATCCGATCCCGCCATCTGAGCTGACATGGCACAAGTTGTGCGCCAGCTCCGAGGTGCAGCGTGACCTTACGAAGGGTTGCCGTGACTACGCCAAAATGTGCTCTGCTTCAGGGGGGAGCCTGAGCCAGTTCTTCGGCATGGAGGACAAGACGGAAAAAGGGAGGTGATCTTCTGGTTGAATCATTTCATTTCAATACATGTGTACCACTGCCAACGAGGGCCCAGAAACAGAGTTCACAACGTACGTGTGAAGTGTATTACAGACACACTCCACAGGCTCCATCCCCTATTGATATGTAAACAACACACCTGTGATTGTTCTCATGTCCCATGAGGCCTCCTCAGCCTTCGGTATCTCACACTCCTAGTGACTCAGTCATTCGATCCCCCCAAACACATGTCTCTTTCCCTCCCTCCCTCCCTCCCTCCACTATATGGTCAGAGTGAGTCCTGTCCTGTGTACACCATTTGGGGATGATTAGGTCCCTCAAGCTGGCCTGAGAGGGGGAGGCTGGCCGCAAGAGAACACACTCACTCAGTGTCTCTGTGTGAGGGTGCGTCCGGGCTAGCCTCCGCACATTTGTTTATAAGGACTGGGATGGGACCCAGCTGGGGACGGGAGGAAAGACAGCGCCTTAAAAAGGGCAAAGGCGAGAGAAAGAGAGAGAGCAAGAGAGAGAGAGCAAGAGAGAGAGAGAGTCATCTCCTCATGACCCAGACAACCAAGCCCATCTGCGTACTCTTGAGATCTGACAGGCTTAACAGCAGCTGAACGCTGAGGCGATTCTTCTCCCAACACACTGTGTGTTTGAAGCACTGGAGAAACCAAACAAAACAACAGCACAGCAGTATGAGGCTGGACAGAGGCTCAGGCTGGGACGTGAGTGCACTTCAGAGAGGGACAAAAATACACCCCTCCACCCCCACCCCCACCCTACAGAAACACACACACACACACACACACACACACACACACACACACACACACACACACACTCCTGCTTTGTCTGAAGGTTGGGCCCAGGGGCCCAGAGGACTCACCTCAAAGCCTCAAAGCACTGGAGATCAAACCTAGCCTGCCCAGTGACAAGCCCAGCCCCAGCACAGTGTCCAGAGGAATACAGAAGTGTTCAAAGTGCTGCAGGGGATAGAGAGAGAGAGAGGGGGAGAGAGAGGGAGAGAGAGAGAGAAAGAGAGAGAGAGGGAGAGAGGGAGAGAGGGAGGGGGAGAGAGAGGGGGAGAGAAGAGAGAGAGAGAGAGAGAGAGAGAGAGAGAGCGAGAGAGAGAGAGATAGAGGGAGAAAGAGAGAGAGGGGGGGGTCTTGTGTGACTGATCTTTTCCCCTCTCCCTCTGCCGTCACCTGCTGATTTTGTTCAGGTGTTTTATGGCTATCTGGAGGCAGCGCCGATGCAGACAAAGAGAAGCCTCTGCCAACCCTTTTGTCTGGAGCGGCGCATTCCATTCCACAGCCAGATGGTGGACAGGCACTCTCCGGACAACGCCAGTCTCTATAACTCTATAACCTACAGCCCCAAATACAGCGCTCAGTGTGTGTGTGTGTGTGTGCGTGCGTGCGTGTGTGTGAGTGTGTGTGTGCGTGTGTGTGTGTGTGTGTGTGTGTCTGTGTGTGTGTGTGTGTGTGTGTGTGTGAGTGTGTGAGTGTGTGTGTGTGTGTGTGAGTGTGTGTGTGTGTGTGTGTGTGTGTGTGTGTGTGTGTGTGTGTGTGTGTGTGTGTGTGTGTGTGTGTGTGTGTGTGTGTGTGTGTGTGTGTGTGAGTTTATAGACTCACAGAAGCAGAGTCAGTGTTAAGCAACACGATGTCCTCTTGCCCAAAAAATAAGGTCATTAGAAACAAACGTGGAGGGATTCTCTGGAAGAAAAATCACAGCTAACTGTTGAACAGGAATCGGTGAACAGAGTGTGTGTGTGTGTGTGTGTGTGTGTGTGTGTGTGTGTGTGTGTGTGTGTGTGTGTAGTGAGCACACACAAAAAAAGAATCACAATGACCTTGTTTGGAAAATATAAACAGAATAAAACAGCCAACAAAAAACAAAACAAAAAAACACTGCCATTAAATTAGCAGCCCAGGGTTCCACAAGCCAGCCCATTGTGCTGGGAGAACTCTACCTTTTCTTCTCCGGCCAATCCACCCCATAAATGAAAGAAATACTGCAAAGCAACAAAAACAATTCCTGCTTAAAGTAACTGTTTCTCTCCTTGGAAAAATCGTTCTCAATTATTAACCACACACAGACTCTAATGAGCGTGCACGTTACCGGCCATGTTGTCCGCATTAGTGTCTGCAGTGCACAAGACCCAGGACCACTGAAACATATCTGTATACTGTAAGGCTGTAGAACTAATTTCCCTCGGAATACCAGGAACTTGACTCTTGTTCAAGTTCCACTAACTGCTGATCGCTTATAAAGTTTCAATTACAGAAAGTCTGAGGCAGTTTAACTCTTTGGTGCCAGCTACAGAGGGTCTGGCTCACGCACTGTTCAGAAGATAAGTCAATGCTGCAGCTTTGATATTAGTGAGGCTCGTTCTTTTTAAGGAGAAAATGATTGGCCAAACTTATTATGCATTTAAGGGACTGGTGCCATTATGTGGCATTTGGTGATATAGAGTGAACGCGATGAAACAAAATGGTGTGCACACACTGTATTCCCCTGCCCAACACATTCTAAGGCTGAAGGATGCCACCCACAGCAATCACTGCTCACACACTCAGCCTACCAGATGATGGTACTTTCTATTAAAGTGCTGTGGACCATGCCGCATACATACACACACTCACAGAGATTCACACCAAAACTCTACCATGGGTGCCCACACACACACACACACACACACACACACACACACACACACACACACACACACACACACACACACACACACACACACACACACACACACACACACAGTGACGGGTGACCTATTTGTGTGAGGGAGGACACTCCTCTAATGGCATTAGTCAGAGCACAGCCATGCCTGCCTCCAGTGCCCCCCCCCCCCCCCCTCCTGAGGGGACACACACATGACAAGACAGGAGAGCATGTGAGGATGGACAGATGAGACCAAGGAGTCTTCCCGATCTGGACTTTAGCTCTGACACACACACACACACACACACACACACACACACACACAGAGACACACACACACCTACACACACACACACACACACACACACACACACAATAAAATCAGGCTTAGCTTTGCAACAGCTTTGCTCTCCACCGAGTTCTGCGTTTGAGTCTCCGAGTTCACCCGTTGACATCAGGACAGCCTCAACCTTCAGCTGTCTCCTACACTGACTGCACAACATGGTGACCGCTCCAAGAGCCAGAGTCCCATGGAGCCAAGATTCCCATTACCGTGCATGACCATTAACAAATCGCAAACAAAACTCCTCCAAATCACACACTCACACAGCACATCTCGTTCAACCACAGCACTGCCGCCAGCTCACCATGTTCTTTCCAACACCATGTCCTCTCTACGAGTCCCCGAGATTGCAGAGGTCTTCACGGTGACTAGAGGAGGCTCTGGAGCAGTAGAGAGGTGTGTTTCTCTGCTGGTTTGGCTCGGTTACAGTACCTGTCTGTGCATAGCGTGGAGCCGGGGTCCTCACTCAGACTGTGGCCTTCCCAGAGTTACACAGGGTTCCTAATAGGCAGCCCATTCCATTTGGCAATGGAGAGAGAGAAAGAGAGAGAGAGAGAGACAGAGAGAGAGAGAGAGAGAGAGAGAGAGAGAGAGACCCAAAGACACAGCCAGCTCCTCCATTACCACAGTGACAACTGTGGAAGTGTCCCTCCCACATCCTCGCGACCCAGCGGAGTGAGAGTGCTGAGTCTGTGTGTGTGTGTGTGTGTGTGTGTGTGTGTGTGTGTGTGTGTGTGTGTGTGTGTGTGTGTGTGAGAGGAGACAGGGAGGGGTGCTGAGTGGTTTGAGTGTGTATAAGTGTGTGAGTACGTGTGTGAGTAAGTGTCTGTGATTGTGTGTGTGTGTGTGTGTGTGTGTGTGTGTGTGTGTGTGTGTGTGTGTGTGTGTGTGTGTGTGAGAGAGAGTGGGGGAGGAGGGGCGATGAGAAGTCCATTGCGGCATTCTGTCTTTATCAGGCCTTACAAAGTTCACAGATAGAAGGACTGAAGTGGAGGCAAGACAGCCGGAGAGTCACAGGTCACATCAGACAGGGGACCGCTTAAGAAACACACACACACACACACACACACACACACCAACACACCAACACACACGCACGCACACACGCACACTAACACACACACACACACACACACATGCACACTAACTCTCACACGCACACACACACATGCACACACATATAGGCGTGCACACATCCACACACACACCTTTTCTTTGATCCTATTTACCATGAAACGGCTAAGAAGTATTGATAATGTACACGAAACACATTGTGTTAGATTATCATAGATTATCAAACACATCTAAATCAGTGAAATAAGAACAGTCCGTATACTACGGCTTCACGGGCACGTTTTCCAATGCTCTGCTAGGGTTACGAACAGGCAACCAGTCTCCACATGAGGGTAAAGTGTACTGCTAAGAGTTAAATGCCAGGCAAAAGGCAGCCTGCACACATGCACCCCAGAATCATTGCCAGGGACTTGATTGCCATCGTGCAATCGACCCAGCAAAATTACCATCCCACTCCCACAGCTCCACAATGGCCTCCCTCATTTGCCTAAGATGGGCCGGGCGCAATTATAAAGCGATCGACGGATGTTTGTATGTCTTCCAGGCCATGCAGTATTAAGTCATTAGCACTACAAATTGTGACAGACTTTTTTATTGCCACACAATCATGAGAAACAAGCAGTGGCCCGGAGTTAACGATCTACATCTCCCCCCCCCCCGTCCCCCCCCACACCCCCCCACACCCCTCTAAACCCCTCCTTGATTCCTGCATCCCATATTTATAATTTTACCACATCCTAACAATAACATGACCAGAACTGGTGCAAAACACACGGCCCTGCCTAATGAATCACACACGTTACCGCAAGAGGCAGTAAGTACTACCAGCTGCGACACTCTCTCACTCTCTTTCCCTCTCTCTCTCTCTCTCTCAGTGCTCCTCTATCTTCCTCTCTCTCTTTCCCTCTCTCTCACTCTCTCTCTCTCTCTCTCTCTCTCTCAGTGCTCCTCTATCTTCCTCTCACTCTTTCCTTCTCTCCCCTCCCCTCCCTCCATCCCTCCCTCCCTCTATCTTCCTCTCCTCCCCCCCCCCCCCCCCCCCCCCCCCCCCCCCCCCCCCCCCCCCCCCCCCCCCCCCTCCTGCTCTTTGGCAGTGGCCAGTGTGAGTGCGAGTGGGGCAGACACATCTGAGTGCAGCTGCGCTCTGGGGGGAAACCACAGGCTCTATGTTTCCAGCTGCCTTCTCAGGGGCTCATTTTTCTCTGCCTCCGTTTCAGCGCCCGGGCCCCTGTCCCCTTTTAAAGCCCCTTCGGCCATCTTTGTTTTGACAGGGCGCCGCAGTTCCAGAAACCTCTCTCAGATGTGCTGAACTAAGGGAAAAACAAAACAAACTTTTCTCTCCCCCCCCCCCTTCTCTCACTCTCCTTCTATCCTCTCTCTCTCTCTCTCTCTCTCTCTCTCTCTCTCCCTCTCTCTCTCTCTCCCTCTCTCTTGTGTAGTCTTTCTAGCAAGCCCGAGCACAGACTCCAGTGCGTCTTGTGCACACACACAAGCATACTCTCTCTCTCCCTGGGACACACACTGATTACACATGCTCATGTTAACAGGCAGTAATTATGCATGGGCATGTTGCTCATGTGTGTCCTCAGGTACTGTATGTCCACCAGCGCAGACGCTTACCAGAACCATGACTCTAAAATCAGAGATAAAAATGATACCGTCTTTAGCAGCATGCATTCTCTGTGTGTGTGTATGTAGGTGTGTGCTAATGTGTGTGTGTGTGTGTGTGTGTGTGTGTGTGTGTGTGTGTGTGTCCCAGCATCCCAGCATGTCTGCATTGTGAGCGTACCTCCACATGTGTTGGCCCTTGATAATGTTTACTTTGTGGCGCTGTACGTACTGCATGAGCACGACAGTGCAGCCAACTGCTGCCAGTGCCAGGGGGGCTCCTGCCCTCATTAAAACACAAACACCAGGGTGGAGCACCGAGAGCGAGCACTCACAGCACACAACACACAACACACATCCATAAAGGCAAATTAAAATGGAACTGTAAAATGCTCCCTCATTGCCTGGGCTGTTTGCTTCCACCTCCCAACATTCCCACACACACACACCCAAACACGCACACACATAGACACACTCACATATATGCACACGCCACTTGCAGTCTTACTGGTATGGTGTATCTCCACTTTCCATTTTGGCCAGTAGAACATGGAAGACTCTTTTAACGGTTAATGTCTATGTGAATGTCCATTTATCTTATC
>NC_045173.1:3640553-3660553 GCF_900700415.2 Clupea harengus
AGTGTGCTGGACTGGGCTGGGGCAGTGTGCTGGACTGGGCTGGGGCAGTGTGCTGGACTGGGCTGGGGCAGTGTGCTGGACTGGGCTGGGGCAGTGTGCTAGCAGGTGACAGGGTCCTCACATGTCTAATCCAGCCTAAGCTTCCAACATGAACACACTGCCACTGCACTCCAGCATCCGACAGCCTTTACTGATGTCAAAACATCCCTCTCTCCCTCCCTCTGTCTCTTATCCCTCTCCCTCCCTCTGTGTCGTATCCCTCTCTCTCTTTGCTCTCGCCCTTTTTTCCTCTTTCCCTTTCTGCTTCTCTTTTTTTCTGGCTTATGGATCTTATGTGGGTCTCAGGAGAGAAATGGAAGTCAAGCTATTGTCATTCTAAACACTGTGATCACCAGGCTCCAGGCTGCCCGAGGAGAGCTCCGGGGAGTAGGACGGGCTCGGACTCTTCACACTCCTCTCCCTCCCTCTCTCTCTCTCTCTGCACCCCCCACCCCCCCCCCACCCCCACCCCCACCCACCCCTATCTCTCTGGTCAGAGTGGCTGGTTGTTGTTGTTGTTGTTGTCTGCAGCTCGGGGCTTCAGCAGACCGGCTGGGACTTGGGGAATAGTTGTCTTGGCTGTACCAAGGTCAGGGCTCTCCACATGACAGTTGCTGCCTTCCGACAAGCCCAGAAATCAATACTTTCGGACTGTGGCGGTGCCCTCGGTGTAGAACAACACCACTCAGAGGCACCTGACATGTCTCAAGCCAATCTGATGCTCCCGGCCCCACCATCTGATCCGCATCCAAGAGCAGTCTCCCCCGTCTCGCTCATCCTCTCCCTCCCTCCCTCCCTCCCACCTCTCTCGTTCATACTTCCCTTGATTCTCTTCTCTCTAAGTTTGTGTGTGTGAGTGTGTGCCTGTGTGTATTTGTGTGTATGTGTGTGTTCTTCATGCAGTGTCCATGTTTGTGAGCATGAGTCACTCTGTATCCCAGTGTGCAGGGATGTACCAGTCTCACTGCCTCAGTTCTGTAAATCACAGACAAGGGAGCTAGAAAGTCTGAGAGCAAAGAGAGAAAACGGGAAAAAGAAAGAGAGCGAGAGAGAGAGAGAGAGAGAGAGAGAGAGAGAGAAAGGCAAGAGAGAGAGAGAGAGAGAGAGAGAGAGAGAGAGTTGATCTGAAGTAAGCCAGCAGATGAGAGGGGACAGAGAGTGTCTGTGAAGTAGACACTAATTACAGGGCAGGAGCCAAGACAATTCACGCTCCAATGGCTGAGAGCAGGGAGAGTGAGAAGAGAGAAGGCGAGGGAGAAAGTGAAAGGAGTGAGTGTTTGAAGCCACAGGCTACGTTTTTTAATGCTGCACAACAGTCCGAACATGCCTCTCTCTGCATCAACACCACACCGCCAGAGCTCGAGCCGCCCGGAGCAAAGACAGATGGAGAGATAGAGACGGACAGAAGAGAGAGAGAGAGAGAGAGAGAGAGAGAGAGAGAGATGGAATGAAAGTGAAGAAGGAGAGGAGTGGAGCTGATTGGGAACCCTGCCTCTCACCTCCCTCTAATGATACCAGTCACTTCCTCTCCTCAGGAGCACAGTGCACCCCAAATTGGCCAGAGTGCCTGTCGCTTTGGGGACCCGCCACATGACAAGAAAAGCACACAGGAAGGGGAAAAAGGAGAAAAAACTCTCTGTGTGCCATGAGGTGCCACTCTAAGGGTGATCCCATCAAAGAAGAGGCCATTCTCTCCCGCCCCCTCATACCCCCCTCATACCCCCCCGCCCCCCCCCCCCCCCTCCACAGCCGCTTAATTCACCTCACAGTGGACTCCACCACTGAAAAACGCATCAAATAAAACAGCCACTTTAATGAATTGGATATTGAACCATTCATTAAAAAAAATTCAAATTCACTTAAGTCAGCACAGGGCACAATGTGAGACTGTAAGACGGGCTCCTGCTCCGGCTCCTGCTGCTGCGGAGGCTGCTGCTGTGAGGCCTCTGCTGCTGAGTTGCGAGGGGACATAAAAGAGAACGCTGGCATGCTTGAACCTTTTAAAGCCTCCGTCAGCAGCACGCAGATGTGCAACAGTCCAGCCAGTGTGTGCCTCTCTCATTTGTACAGTAGTACGTGAAGAATGCGAGTAAAAGTCCAAAGTGAAACTAGGATTTTTTTCCCCGCATGAATATTGCTGGAAAGTGAATCAAAAAAGTTCATGTTGACTTTCGCAGGAAGAAAGGCCAGCCCTTATTAGACTCAGCTGAGTGATGGCCGATTGGGCCAGCCCTGCTCCACTGCAGGCCCTTTGATTGGCTGAACCAATGCCACCCGCCTTTCCATCATATCCACCCCACACTGTGTAGGACCACAAACCAGGCAGGGGCTGCATGGGAGTCCACCATTACCTCCACACAACTCAAAGAATATGCCATTCATTTGCACCCAACGGTTTTCCTCTTTTCTTCTCTTCTCTTTTCTCTTTTCTCTTCTCGTCTTTCTCTCCTCTCTGGCCTTCTCTCCCTCTCCCACCTCTCCCTGCCTCTCTGCCTGTAGCTTTTGCCCAAAGACAATCGAGTTGCATACTTTCTGGTGGCAAGAGTTTAAACAAATAAAAAGAGATTTGTGCTCCTTGTTTTTCAACCCCTCTACAAATGGCAGAAAGCACAGACACATGTTTTAAAAAGACAGAGGGCTCCAAAGCGCTTTTAGTGGGAAAAGGATAGATTTACAAGGCATGTGTGCGAAAGTGTGTGTGACTCCTTCAAACTGAAAAAACACTGGAGCACTGGCAAGAATGAAGTTATACATCTGCACAGGCTAATACCTGTTTTCATTGGCACACGGTACAGGTAGTACTTAAAAAGCCTTAGGCTGCCTATTTTTTAACACTGTGCTGACTCCTTGAGTTTCTTTTACCGAAGAAAAAAAGAGAGGCAACTGCCTAAAAGCCGTGAAATGAAAGGCTCTCTTCGTAGGTGTCCACTCCAACCAATTCATGTGTAGTTTCTTCACTTGTGGGGGTGGGCTTTGAAAATACAAGCAACTCCTTTAATGTGTCAACTGGTGTTTCAACCCTGCTAGGCTACGTCGAATGGAGATCCATTTAGCCATACATTTGGTTGGTCTTAATGACCATGGACTGAGAGGGGCTTGGTAGGGCTTCCTCCCCCAGTGTCCTGCCGCAGTTCTCCCCGCTGAATGCTGCCCTCAGAGTGGCCGTGATTGAGAGCTTTCCGGGGGTCGTCCCCCGCTCTCTCTCTCTCCCTGGACAGACTCCATCTCCGCCCTCCACTTTCACTGCTTTCACATGAATTAAAAGGGGAAACTCAATTTTCCCTTTCCTTAACTTGGCTTCTTAATCCTCAGATATGTCCACACGAAAGGGATGTCAATACGCCGCCTGTTTCCCAGACAGGGCTGGATTGAGTACTCTCAGGTTGATGTGGAGGACACTGATACCACCACTGGCACAGACAAAAGCCAGGGGTTCTCTATTCAGACTCAACACACTGAACACACAGCATTATGTATAGTGTCTTCAATGCAGCAGGCATATGATGGGAAAGACATTAGTATGTTTAAATGTGCAGTGTGTGTGTGTGTGTGAGAGAGAGAGAGAGAGTGTGTGTGTTTGTGTGTGTGCATGTGTGAGTCATCAGGACCGTGTTGCCTGCCAGCCCTCATAGGTTTTGAGTTTACATCTCTAATAAAGCCATCACCACCATGTGTCTCCACCAGGCTCGCTGCACATTAACACACACACTTACACACTCACACACTCACACACTCACACACTCACACACACACCCACACCACTCCACTCCATCAAGCCCCCAGGAATGATCAGATGACACGTTACACCAGAGCTGCCGCCTGGAAGCCAGGAACTTTCGCCGAGACGGGACAGGGAACAGAAAAGAGACAAACCGCACTTGTCCTCTTTGTCAGGAGCAGAAAGGCGACACCGCGACCACAATGGAGGCGAGCGACGCTCCTCACTGCACCGCTCCGTGCTCTACACCATGTTCCCGCTTGAGAAAGGGGGAGCTGGCGTGTGGGGAAGAGAGCCCTTGGCTAGGGGGGGGAGCGGGCTTAGCTTGGGGGGCGGAGGAGGACTGTGTTAGGGGCCTGGGCTGGGCAGAGGGGCTGGTGGTGGTGGCGGCTTTCCACTGAGTGTCCTCCACAATACCTTAATCCGTTGGGATGAATGGACGGCTGCCAAGAGATGGTGCTGTTATTGCCAGCAGATTCCTACTGCCCCACAACCAGTGAAGGCCATTACAGTTTACAGACACAGCCATGCACACACACACACACACACACACACACACACACACACACACACACACACACACACACACACACACACACACACACACACACACACACACACACACACAGACACAGACACAGACACACACACACACACACACACACATACGGATCCACACTCACACTTTTGCGCACACTGCCACCGAAGCATGCAATCACTCATGGACAGTCATGGTTGGGAAGATTACTTTTGCAATGTAATAGGTTACAGATTACTAGTTACCATGTTGAAATGTAATAAGTAATGTAGCTGTTTTAATTCCTTTATCAAATTTAAAATCGATTACTTTCGATTACTTTTTATTTGGCAGATAAGAGGCGGTGCAAGTTCCAACAAGAGAACCAATCAAAAACAACTCTCACATTTTGAGCGCATACTGCCAAATGAGTGGAGCCTGTCTGGACAGCGAAAAGATGCGAAGATGCAATTCTACATATAAACCTTTAAAGCTTTTTACCGAAAAGAATATATTTGGATGTAACCCTTTTGTAACATTTTGATTGGTAACTGTAATTTAATTACATATTTTTTCTCTGTAATTGTAATGGATTACAATTACATTTATTTTGTAATTTAATTACGCAACTCTGTTACCTGAAACTAGTTACTCCCCGACCCAGCTCTGTACACTCTATACACAAGCACACAGTTTCACACACACACACACACACACACACACACACACACACACACACATACTCCTACTTCAAATTGCTCACATGTGTACACACCTTCATATGCATACACACACACACACACATCCCTCTTTCTCTCTCGTTCTCTCTTTTCCTCTCCGTCTACCTCTTACACACCCTGAAATAAAGAAAGAAAAAAAAAACACAGAGTATCCTTGAGTCGTGCTCATCTGTTTCCATTTTCTTGCAGATGCTCATGTTTTATTGCTTCAGTCTAGTATTTCATGGCAGATTTACCCAGCGGTTTGGTTTTCTACCAACTACATCTCTAATGACGGCACATCTCTTGTAAATTGCGGCACACCAATAATCTTGCTGCTCAAAGGGCCTGTTAGACCTCCTTCACCCCAAGCCCTCCACCCCAACCCACTCACACTCAGCACATCCCAATGGCCTTGCCTACTTTCGCCCTCCAAACACACACACACACACACACACACACACGCCTCTCTCTCTCTCTCTCTCTCTCTCTCTCTCCATTTCCTGTTCTCAAGCGGCCGTCCCCTGAGGGTAAGTCAGGCCCAGGCAGGAGGTGAGCGAGTAGAGATGGGGACTGTGGAAGGTCAGAGGTCACTCAATAAGCGCCTGCAGCCCAGGTGAGAGACAGCTGTCAGACTTTATGGCTGCTTGATAGGCCACTGGGTGAACAGAAAGCCCACGATGGCCACTCACAATAGATTTTTCACCGATTTCAGAATCTGCCCGTTTCTATTATGCTAATATGCTAAAAAAAAAAGCTCTTGTCTGAAAGACTACAGGTAATTACAGTTTGGAGCTCAGTCCACTGTCTATTCCACCTTAAAGTCCTCCTCCAAACTACAGCAATCCCTAAAGAGAGAGAGAGAGGAAGAGCGAGAGGAAGAGTAAACAGGAAACAGGCCATGTGTGCTTTTGAGTGTTAGCGGCAGGCAGCGCGGTTCTGCTTGTTGTTATTGTTGTAAAATTTGGGACCACATGTACTCTTCCTGTCACCCACCGGTGCGTTTACGAAGCATCGCTGTCTCATTTATCCAGCCAATTAACCCCCTACAGAGACCCGGCTCCACATAATCAGCCTTTTATACAGATCTGCTGTAAATGAGCTCAATGCCAACCGTGCTCAGCCCCCATTAACTAACACTACACTTACTGAATGCATCTAATGACTATACACACACACACACACACACACACACACACACACAGACACACACACACACACAGACACAGAGACACACACACACACACAGGCAGACGATGGCATGTACTGTGAAGCCCTTGCCTGTCACCCAGCTGAAGTGGAATGTGATTGTCTCTTAACAGGCTCATTTATTCCTGATGGCTTTAAATGATTTCATCACAATTAATGACAGCGACGGAGCCTCCCTGTGACGCCGCGCCAGATGTTCTGGGAGCGCAGAGCATCCTTCCCCTCCATCTCTCTCTCTCTCTCTCTCTCTCTCTCTCTCTCTCTCTCTCTCTCTCTTTATCTCTCTCTCAATTTCAGTTCAGGTGGCTTCCCTGGCATTCCAAACAGGCATGGGAGATGCCAGTGCACATTCCCATCACTGGCATTTAAATGAGGGAGTCGCTTTAGAACAATGATGAGGAAAATGGATGACATAAAGTGACATCTCTCTCTCTCTCTCTCTTTCCATTTCTTTCTTGTGCTCTCTCGCTCTCTCCGCTCACGAGTGGCGGCTGCACTGCTCCATCTATGGACCTTACTGTATATGGTGATAACCTTCACTTACCTTCTGAGTCGCCCCTCTGAAGCGGCGCTTTTGCTATTTTTACTGTCTGGCCTCCCTGCCACGGTGTATCACCGTAATCCCACTCAGAGTGCAGCTATGTCCTACAAGCATTTGAAGAACCTGCGCGCATATTTTCCATGAGTGTCTGAAGGATTTAAAGTGTTTGAGTGGCTCATTTTCAAGGTGATGTATCAGGTTTAGGATTTCACCACTAAATACTCATATTTGAGCTCAATCCTCTTGAGTTAGGTGGAGGGTTACAGCTGGCAGGGAACCAAAGGCCTTTCAATCTACCAGCCCAAATGAAAACCTAAGCAATAAACACTCGATGGAATGGCCATTCCTATCCTATCTGCATTCATTTGTTTCAGGCATAATTGCTATATTCATTTTCTGAGCTCATTGATTTCTGTTCCTTCATTCTGCTAATGAAATACTTGAGAGACGTTGAGTGCCAAGCAAAGTAATGACATTTTAATTTGAGGGGTGGGAGCAGGAAACAGACCTTTAAGTGGATTCAGTCAGTTTGTGTCCTTCCTTGCATTGTGGCCTCCAGACTCGATCAACAGAGAGAGAGGGGAGAGGGAGAGGGAGAGAGAGAGAGGAAGAAGGAGAGGGAGAGAGAGGGAGAGAGAGAGGGAGAGGGAGAGGGAGCGGGAGAGGGAGAGGGAGAGGGAGCGGGAGAGGGAGCGGGAGAGGGAGAGGGAGAGAGAGAGCGAAAGAGAGAGAGGGAGAGAGAGAGGGAGGGAGGAAGGCCAACAGGGTTGTCAGCACTGAGGGCCAGTCAGGTCAGAGTAAGGCCACCACACTCAACCTAAGTACCACGCGCGCGCACACACACACACCCAAACACACACACAAACACACCCAAACACACCCAAACACACACACACACACACCCAAACACCCAAACACTCATACATAGACTACATTCACCTTTTCAGACATACCTATTACCTCAAATTCCCCATGTTGTTACAGCCTTTATACGATACCTCATGGATGGAAGTGTTTAATGCTGGATCATTTTGTTCTATAATGTTCATTTGACTTCTGCTTGTTCTGTTCTAGTCCTCCTCTGTCTCGTCCTGCCCTGCCCTGTCCTGGGGGTTGTGTTCAGGGCCCTCTGTCTCGTCCTGCCCTGCCCTGTCCTGGGGGTTGTGTTCAGGGCTAGAATGAGATTGCCATCGGCACACGGTAGTGGCAGAGCAGCAGGGCTACCATTGATCAGGGGATCAGACTTTCCCCAGGAACTGTGAGGGGATTACACTTTTAAAACAAGCTTTCTTATTGAAAAGATTAGGTCATTAATTTCACAGGCTTACATATGAAAATATTGACTCTTCCCATAGACCCCCTCTCTCCCCCTTGTGACCCTTTCACTGCTGGCATAAATCTCTGGTCGTAAAACATCAATACACCATGGATTTATTCATTTGAGAAACTGATAAACAAGCAATATATTAAATTATTATGTTATTAGTGGCGGAGTCTATCGATTAACATAGGAGGAAAGTGGGGATTACTGTCCGTACAGTATGCGAGCCTGAGCAGGAGAACGCAGACCGCTGGTCCCAGCTCGTGTTCTCCCATCGAAAAAAAAAAGCTACGAAACTTTGAAAAAGTACACTCAGCGGGATTTCAAAGGATCATGCGATACTCCTGCGAGTGCGTGAGAGTTTTCTTCTGAAGAGGTGCCCCTTTCGCAGGAATGGAAAAACGTAGCCCTCTCCCTTTTCCTCAACAATAATAAATAATGAACACAATAACCCAATAGCACTTCTAGTGTGGGGGAGTCTTCTTGGAGAGAGTTGTGCCTGTGACAAACTGTGTCCTATCAGTGACTAAGCACTCTGAGCCTCTGACTCAGCGTCTGAGGAGAGGGGACCGAGGCTGAGTTCCCGCTCGGCAGGATCCCCTCCAGACACCCCCACGCTCCCAGTCGCCCCGCTGCATTTTTTCCGTCCCCCGTAAGACAAGAGTGAGGGATGGGTGTTGTTCACTGTCCCTATGCAGCTGGCCAATGAGAAAGAGAGAGAAAAAGAAAGAAAGAAAGAAAGAAAGAAATAGAGAGTGTAGTGTCACACAGAGACAACAGAGAAAACAGCAGATAGAGAGAGAGAGACAGAGAGAGAGAGAGAGAAAGAGAGAGAGAGAGAGAGGAGAGAGCAGGAACAGAGGAGAACCTTTTCCAAAAAGCCCCTTCTCACATCTGTTATTCGTTTGTCCTGAGCTTGGGAAGAAAATATCAGGAAGCGTTCTGGTTGCGGCGGAAGATGAAAAGACTAGAGGAATGAATAAAAAAACATGTGTCGCACATGCACTGTGGCGGATCGGATATGTCCCATGGATTAGCCAGAGCAGGCATCCAAGGTGCTCCTGCCAGCGGGTTCACAAACACACACACACACACACACACACACACACACACGGGATGTTCTTCACCCAGAACACACTCTGGCACGGTGCATGGTGGCTTCCTGTCTTCATTACACATTAAGGCATTGTGAGTGTGTGCGTGTGTGTGTGAGTGTGTGTGTGTGTGTGTGTGTGTGTGTCTGTGTGTGTGTGTGTGTGTGTGTGTGTGTGTGTGTGTCTGAGTGTGTGTGTGTGTGTGTGTGTGTGTGTGTCTGTGTGTGTGTGTGTGTGTGTGTGTGTGTGTTTCTCAGATCCCTGCCCATGGCCTTCACACTAATGTTTCATCAGGAGCCTTTTCCTGTTGTCTGGCCGAGTGCACACTTTCCTTGGGAGTGGGCTCACTCAACGAGCCCTCTGATGCCAGTTATCTGGAGTACTTCCTGTTAACAGGATCATGCTAAAGAGCTGCCCATTCTTCACCCTGCTGAACTGCGTGTGCGGCGGTGTGCACTGAGGTTTGTTCCTTAGTCGGCGAGTACACCCTGTGCTCTTATATACCTGTGTATCCTCCTGGCCTTCATGTCATGTTTGACTGCTTGTGTGTTTTTACTACAGCAACAACTACCAAATGGGCGCCATTACTCACCGGGTACCTGCGGTGTTGGAGCTGGTAATGTGTGTCATTTATTCGGGGTGCGTGGCAAGCGCAGTGGGGGGGTCGGGGAGAGGCAGGTCTGGCCAGGTAGCTGGTGGGGCCCATTATGCAGAACAGCCACTTAAGACATCCCACACCTCATTAACAGTAATAAGTGGCTGCTGCCACCTCCTTTGTCAGCAGGGTAAGCAATCAATAGGGTCATTTCACATCATAACAGCTACCGGGGCACATTACTATCTTGTTCATGGCGGGAATGGCACCCATTAAGGACCCGTGCAGATTAGATAGAGAGTGAAGACAGATGGGCAGAATTATGCAGGGCTAAGACACAGATCAATATATGGATGTCTATGGAGATAATTCTGCTGTGGGGAGACTGTGAGGATATTAAACCCTCTGTTCTCCATTTGGTGCATATGTGCATATGAGTGTGTGTGTGTGTGTGTGTGTGTGTGTGTGTGTGTGTCTTTCTGTGGTGAGAATGTGAATATAGTAGAGAGGGTGTGATTGAGTGTGCATGTGTGAGAGAGTGTTTGTGTGTACATGTACAATATTACTGCATACGTATGCCCATGAGTGTCATGAAGAGAGCGTCTGATGGAGTGTGTGTTTGTGTGTGTGTGTGTGTGTGTGTGTGTGTGTGTGTGTGATGAAGCAGTGCTGTGTGCAGTGTTGGGAAGGTTACATTTCAAATTCAAATTACTCCCCAACACTGACTGTGTGTGTCCTGCGTCTCCTTGCCGCGAGTTGTGAGTATGTTCATAATGCAGCCGCATACTACTGAAGAGGACAGAGTGTGTGTGTGTGTGTGTGTGTGTGTGTCTGTTCTGTGCGCTAATTACAGCCTAGCCCCCTGAACAGACGCACACACGCCTTTAATTACAGGAAACACAGGGTTTAATATTTGATGGAAATGCAGTGGGGAGAGGAACCCCAGCGCGCCTGACATTGTGTGAGAGGATGAGTTCTAAAAAAGACCTTCATCCCGACTGCTATGTACTGGCACAGACCCTCAGAGGCCCCCGAGCCTCGGCCGGAAGAACTGATGCTGGATCAGTTATCACGCTCTGATTATGCTGTGGAGGCCACGAACTGCGCTACCACTGTGACTATGAGTACGACTCACTTTAAGTATATACGAATGAAGCAGAAATATTCATGAAATATATCTATAACCAAAAAGTCTTGGTTGTGAGTTATGCACTCAGAGGTGACCTTTAATGGCTTTAATGTGATGCGGCTTGCTCACCGAGCTCTCACTTCTGAGGAATGAGATTGGTCAGAGCCGTGTGCCATTAGTCAACCCAATCACAGTAAAAAAGTAAACAGCTCTGCTCCGGGGGCTCGGGGACTGTGACAGGAGCTCCTAATCAAACAGGAATGTCTGCTGCGTGACTGCCGGTCACTGGCCCCACACTCAGCCGCCACTGCGGGACAGATGTTCCCCCGGCAAAGGAGGGGGGTGGGGTGGGGGGGAGCAGGCCGGAGTCACAGGTTGCGTCCGTCCATCGCTCCGGCCATCGTCTCAGTCGGGACGGCGCACGCATGCTTCTGAGTGGGTGAGCTAAACGGTCCTTTCTCACATTTGAGAGCGGCCCCGCTCAAATATTTATGCTCCTTCTTAGCTGGGACGGGGAGCAGGCTGGAGGTGTATATATTAAAGATGAGGGACATCTCCCATGCATAAAAGGTCCCCTCGCCTCGCTCCCTCTCTCTTACACACACACACACACACACACACAGACACAGACACACACACACACACCAGCAGACTCTTTTTCTCAACTGCTTAGGTGGGATCTGAGGTTAATGTTCAGCAATCCAGCACTGTGAACAAGCTGTCTTAGTCACGGCCTACTGAACCCCCAGTGCCTCTGCATTTAGACCCAGTGACTCTGAGCTGAACAGCCACACACATAAACATACATAAACACACACACAGACAGACACACACACACACACACACACACAATGTAGTAAAGTAGGAAAGTAAAACAAAACAAGCTGATTCCAGTGAGATCTGAACATACACACACTCTCTCTCTCTCTCTCAATCTTTTTCCTCTCTCTTTCTCTCTCTCTCTCTCTCTCTCTCAGCTGTCATATTTTCCGCCCCCAGGAACAGTTTATAAACAGAATCCTGTCCGTACGGCAAGTAACAACAACAGCTGGGATTATCTCATAACGCTAACATAATCACAGTGTCGCACGATAAGTGAATGCTAATTTATGTCCTGCGTCTCGGTCGGGGCCAGCCCTCACACATGGTCCTGCTTAGCCTGGCGGTGACATGCACACTGCCGCTAGTGAGGTGCTAGCCCTGTGTGAGCGCGGGCTAGCATGGCCCGCACCCCCCTCTGTGAAAGCAAGGCATTGCTGCACTGCTCTTTGATATGCCCCTCCTATTAAAAATAGATGGTGAGCAATCATTACATGCATGTGAATTAATTTAATTAGCCTAGTGCTACTGGTGCTACTCTCCCTGCTCTCTCTCTCTCTCTCTCTCTCTCTCTCTCTCTCTCTCGCTCTCTCTCTCCCTGCTTTCTCTCTCTCCCTCTCCCCCTGCTCTCTCTCTCTCTCTCCCTCTCTCTCTCTCACTCCCTGCTCTCTCTCTCTCTCTCTCTCTCTCTCTCTCTCTCCCTGCTTTCTCTCTCTCCCTCTCCCCCTGCTCTCTCTCTCTCTCTCCCTGCTCTCTCTCTCTCTCTCCCTGCTCTGCTCTCTCTCTCCCTGCTCTCTCTCTCTCTCTCTCTCTCCCTCTCTCTCTCTCTCTCTCTCTCTCTCTCCTACTCTAGCACAGGGAGATATATACTGCACATGCAGTGACAAGGATGCTAATGCAGCTGAATCTATGAGGGGTGCGACGGTTGGGGATGTGTGTGTGTGTGTGTGTGTGTGTGTGTGTGTGTGTGTGTGTGTGTGTGTGTGTGTGTGTGTGTGTGTGTGCGCGCCTCTGAGGGGGGATGGGTAATCCAGCTTGACTTATTAACATGCACAAACAAGATTTAGCTGCTCAAAGCAAACAAACAGAGCAGCAGGAAAGTGAAAGGCCAGGGCAGAGCCAAGGCGAGCAACAAGCGAGATAAATTATTAAAGTATACAAGGCAAGGCTGCAGCCAGAGAGAGAGAGCCAGGGAGATGACGGAAAATAAATTGCATGGACCTCAGCATAAGCATTTTAAACCGTGTCAGGGTGTGCCTGAAATACACTTAAATCTCATCATTTTTCAGGGGAGTTTTGTTTGAATCATGTACTGTCTTACACATGTGCACATAAACACTCTCTCTCTCTCTCTCTCTCTCTCTCTCTCTAAGACACACACACACACACACACACACACACACACACACACACACATATATATATATATAGCCACCTACCCCTATCCTCTGGCCCATCACTATACATCACCATGAAGGGCCTTCTGGACAGACATGAGTCCTTTATTGAGTTTATGGCCGATTGAGTGCTTAGCTGATGACCCTGCTTGACCCCTGTCATATTTATGGCCCCGGCAGAAGGGGCAGGCTGGTTGTGCCGTTAGCAAGCTGAGGCTAAGGCTGCACACTCCTGTGGAGAGATACCAGCCCCACACCAGCCAGCTAACAAACATGTGTGCCAATGAAGACATGCACCAATGCGTAACCCTACAAGGACAAAAAAACAATGAGAGACAAGATCACCTGAGATCAGTCTCCAGACCTGCAGTAGGCCCCATGGCGGAGCAACTCTGTGCAGACGTCCAGCTCCACCGTGGGGCCCACTGTGACACAGAGCCTTTCATCCCAGCTCTCTCCTCTTGTGTGCTGATCATTATCATGCCTTTGATAGTGGGGTCCCAGCCTGAGGGACCCAACCTTGGAGTACACTGACTGCATCTCTACCCCCAAGTGTTGGGGAGGGGAGGAGAGGGAAGCAACATGCAGCCTCTCTGACGGCCAGCGTGGGTTCATTAGTACAGGACCAGATCAGACGCCATCGGCTTAGTGATTACGGGAGCCCACCGAGGAGAGGGAGAGGGAGAGGGAGAGGAGGAGGAGGAGGAGGAGGAGGAGGAGGATGAGGAAGACGAGGAGGAGGAAGAGGAGTGCCTCGCTGTTGCAATTTTATTCATGAGACATCACAAAAAAGAATCAGGATGGATGGATAAATACGTCTTCACTAAAACAGGGTTAAGATGTGGCAACGCGGTCTAAATCTCCTGCCACTGACTCAGTGCTGCTGTACCTAGTACCGCTAGGTGACTACACATCCCATACTGCCTCTCAATCAGTCAATCCCTCTGGTTCAGAAAGGAGAGGGCTGGGCAGTTTGGGCTCAAGCTTCATCCGCTCTGGCGTCATCCCGTAGAGGGAGTATGACAGGAGGAGAGCAGAGCGGAGCGGAGCGGAGCACGCTCCTGTTTGAGTACACACAAGATGGTTTCAGCAGCCATCTTTAGTGGGGTGTGTTCTTCAGCATGAGGGACAGCAGCTCCCATTGCACTGCTGATCCACCCAACCACCTCAGATGACACACACACACACACACACACACACACACACACACACTCAGGCATCCACACTGATGGGGCTCTCACAGTCAGACATATCAGGGTGTTTCTTACTCGTGGGGCTGGAAAGTCCATACTGTGATTCTTATTTGATTGATCAAATCAAAGGAGTAAGTGTGAGTGTGTGTATGTGCGTGTGTGTGTGTGTGTGTGTATGTGTGTGTATGTGTGTGTGTGTGTGTGTGTGTGTGTGTTGTTTAGGAGAGGGAGCTGAGAAGGAAAATGACGCAACATAAAATGATTGAGTGTTTCACAAACACAGGAAACACAGCAGTGACATGGCACTGATCTTTTCCAATATAAAATGGTATTTCTTGGAAGTCCCCGTCCGTATGCGATGGACATTTAGTCTGCCCTCAGACGGAGGCCTAGATGACCCGTCCTGACGGGGGAACTACAGGCCAACCTCAGAAAACCTTAAACTCAAGCTGCATGATAACAGCATATCAGCACACACTCTGTCCTTCTCGCAAAAGGGTTTGGCTTGTTTTCTTGGCTCCTATCCTCTCCCCCATTTCTCTCTCTTTCTCTCTCTCTCCCTCTCTCTCTCTCTCTCTTTCTCTCTCCCTCCCTCCCTCCCCTTCTCTCCCTGTGTCCACTCACAGGTTGAGTTACAGGCAGGCTGTGCAGGAATGAGGGAGTGCGAGTCGTAACACACGGTACCATGAGGAGAGACGGCCCTCCCGTCAGTGGCGTGCAGGGAACAGATCCCTCCTGGCCCCTGCAGGCACAGCACACACACACACACACACACACACACACACACACACACACACACACACACACACACACACACACACACACACACACAGAGACACACACACACACACACACACACACACACACACACACACAGAGACACACACACACACACAGAGACGCACACACACACACACACACACACACACACACACACACACACACACAATGTAGGAGGCGGCCCAGACCCCTGTGTGGCACATTCCTTCTCAACCCCCCCCCCCCCCCCTCCAGCTCCCCTCTCCTCCCCTCCTTCTCTGTCTATCTCTCCCCTCCCTGTCCTCTCCCTCTTTCTCGCTCCCTCCATCTCCGCATGTGTCCTGTCACATTGCCCTCAGCCTGTAATCGTCCCAGCAGTGTGTGCTTTTTCATAAGAGTCACAGTTTAGGGAAAGTGAAATACTTCTAAGTGACTGTCACAGTCCATCAGACTCATGCCACTATTCCCCAAACCACACACAACCGCCCCCCCCCCCCGCCCCCCCACACACACACACCTTCTTCTCCCATCCTCCTATCTTTAAGTGTTTTCCTCTCTCTCTCTCTCCCTCCCTCTCTCTCTCTCTCTCTGTCTCTCCATCCCTCTGCCTATCTGAAGCGCTCAGTGTCAAAGCCCTCCTCAGCGGCTCTCTTGGGGGCCCCAGGAGCACCTCTGACGCTCGTGTGGCAATAAAACATTCATGTGACTTGGAATCTGAACACAATGCAATTTCCCTGGTTTAACCTGAAAGGAATGCACTAGTCACAACAGACTACATCATACTGCCATTAGGGCCTGCCAAGGAACTGCTTCTCTGGCCTCGCTTGGCCGCCTCTGACGGGAAAGAGAAAAAAAAAATGTCAAGTGAGAGAGAGAGACAAGGAGAGAGAGAGAGAGAGAGAGAGAGAGAGAGAGAGAGAGAGAGAGAGAGAGACGAAGGGAGAGAGAGAGAGGAAGATAAAAAAATGAAAGACACAAAGACCCACACACGCAGAGTTTGCACAGGGGCCATCTCAGCTTCCTCTCATTACCGTCCCCACCTTTCACATCCCCTTGCACACACACATGCACACACACACACCCACACTCAAACACACAGATGCACACACACATGCACACACACACAGTCACACTCATACACACAGATGCACACACACCCACAGTCAAACACACACACACATACACACATACACACCCACACTCACACACACACACACACACACACACACACACACACACACACACACACTAAAACATGCTCATGTACATGTGCACAGATACACTGTCAAAACACATGGACAAACTAATGCATATATAACATGCAAAAGTGTGCATAATGTATATATGGCACAAATCTATGAACATTAAGATATGTCTGGTGACCTTTTCCAGAAAACAAAAAAGCACATCCATCCAAATCCACAGACAGGCTACTCCCTGGGCTGGCCGGTCACACTGACCTCTTGGCTGACCTGAGTATGTCACAACCCTGTGATGCATGTGTCACTTCTGCTCTGCGTCTCTGACACACTGGGCCCAGTCACCACACACACACACACACACACACACACACACACACACACACACACACACACACACACAGAGACACACACACACACACACACACACACACACACACACACACACACACACACACACACACACTGTGTAACCGACATGATATCCTTTCACGGTTCCAGTCACTTCAAGCCCTATGATACATAGCTACACGAAACACAAATCAAACTCATTGTCATGTGCAACTCCACGCTCTCTGAATATGAAACAAATCTGTCTAAAGCTGACTAGCCTTATAACACACGGGGCACAGTTAAGCAAATACAAGAAATCCCATTTGGTGCAAAAGAGAAATATAGCTTTTTATTAAGCTAGCAGAAAGATGTGCTTACTTTGGGCGGGGAGTATGTTTTTCTCCCTGTTTGGGGGGGGGGGGGGGCGGATTTTCGGCTGAAAGGTGTTTTTCTATTAGCGCTGTCAGGCTTGAGATTGGGGCTTTATTGAGCGTTTAATGGGAGCTGTGGATGGAGAGAGCGGCCATCAACCTTTCAGCAGCCAATCAGACGGCTCGCTGGGGACACCCTGGCCGCTCTTTAGGGAGGGACATGTGAGGTCTCCTGGACAAAAAAACAAAAAAACAGAGGAATTCTGGGCTAGGACGCAGCCATGCCAGAGGACCCACAGTCTGTGAAATCAGTCAGCACTGGATGTGCACAGTGTGCACGCAGTCGTGTGTGTGTGTGTGTGTGTGTGTGTGTGTGTGTTGCGGAGGAGGTGGAGGTCAGGGATTGGTCAGCAGATGGGAGATGTTTAGGCTGGACCACAGAGAGTGGAGTACAGAATCTTTCAACCGCTTCCAGTGAGTGCATACAGTACACGTGCTTGCATACACACACACTCACACACACACACACACACACACATACATACATACACACACACACACACACATACACACAAACACACACGCACGCACGGTCCATGACAGAGTGTGATAAGGCATTGGACATCTGTGCCTTTTGGCAGTGGCTGAAGTGGAACTGCGAGCACAGTGGAGTCTTTGACCGACATAGACTCAGACATACCTTTGATACCACGGACCACAATAATATGGGAGGAGGGAAGGGCTGCGTTTCAGCATGGCAATGCATTACATCACAGGAAATCAAACATTATACTGCGAGGATGCAGCTCCCTCAAATACAGTAAGTGTTGGGGAAAAACATCAACACTGTAGTCAAGGAGCGTCTTAAATGATATTCACCTCCATGTTGTTTTTCTACCTATATGATTTCTCTCCGAGGGCAGCTGTGTGTGTGTGTGTGTGTGGCCAGTGTAGTCTAGCTATTACCAGACTGTATGTGCAGCCACTCCAAAAAATGAAAAGGGGGCCTCTAGTCGGGAACCTTGGGAACTGTGCATGGAACACTTTGCCTTGCTAATAAAATGTGGCCACACTCAGGAAGGGGGAGAGCAGCCAACGTCTCTCCGGCCGGCCTGACCCATTTCAGCTGGAGCAGTGCGGGAACGCAGGAGCAGCAGCACCTCCCCTTCCCTCCCCTCCCCTCCCCTCCCCTCCCCACACACAGGCACTTGGGCAGCTGTGAGCACTGGCCGTCCCCCTCACACCGACACACACACACACACACACACACAGAGGCAGACAGACAGACGAGCACTGGGCTCACACACACTCCTGCCATGTGCCCCACAGTCATCAACAGTTTTTTTTGTTGAATATTTCGTTTCTTTCTTTTGAGTTAAAGACATCTGGTAGCAGTGACTTTTGTCACTTGAGGCACAAAGTGACACAACACACATTGCAACACAGATATGTGTGTCCGTGTGTGTGCGTGTGTCCGTGTGTGTGCGTGTGTGTGGGTATGACTCTTATTAAGTAGAAGAGAGAGAGGCCAGGGTCGGTTTGGGTCGTAGCTGAGGCGTGTCTGCTGTGTGTGTGTGTGTGTGTGTGTGTGTGTGTGTGTGTGTGTGTGTGTGTGTGTGTGTGGCAGAGAGAAAGTCAGACCCAACGGAATGACTTGAGGAGGGTGAGTGTGTGTGGCCCAACAGAAAGTGAGAGTGAGAGCGAGAGAGAGAGAGAGAGAGAGGGGAAAGGGGGAGTGTGGCCCAGCAGAGAGAGAGAGAGAGAGAGAGAGAGAGAGAGAGAGAGAGAGAGAGGGAGGGAAACAGGGGAGAGGAGGGGAGAGGAGGGGAGGGGATGAGAGAGGATGAAGGGAAAAGGGGGAAGAGTTGTTGGAGAGAAAATGAGCCCACGCCAGCAGAACAGCACAGAGGAGGCGGCAGCTGGCCCGCTCTGCTAATTCAGCACTTTAACAAATCAATGCCACTGGAGTAGCACTAGCACAACCCTGAGCTGGCTAGACACATCCCTGTGTGTGTGTGTGTGTGTGTGTGTGTGTGTGTGTGTGTGTGTATACTAGACACATCCCTGCTCTCTCTCTCTCACTCGCTCACCGTGTGTGTGTGTGTGTGTGTGTGTGTGTGTGTGTGTGTATACTAGACACATCCCTGCTCTCTGTCTCTCACTCGCTCACCGTGTGTGTGTGTGTGTGTGTGTGTATATATACTAGACACATCCCTGCTCTCTCTCTCTCACTCGCCGTGTGTGTGTGTGTGTATATACTAGACACATCCCTGCTCTCTCTCACTCGCCGTGTGTGTGTGTGTGACAGAGAGAGGGGGGGGGGGGGGGGGGCAAATAGGACAGACTTACTCGCTGTGTGTGTGTGTGTGTGTGTGTGTGTGAGTGTGTATCTATTCCTATGAGAATGTATGAATGTATATTAGATTGAGCCCCAGGGTGTGTGTGTGTGGCAGTTATACACTGAGGGTTTTGAATGCTTTTGTCTCATGTCTTATACAAGATATATACTGTACCATACATAGTGTGTGTGTGTGTGTGTGTGTGTGTGTGGGTGTGTGTGTGTGTGTGTGTGTGTGTGCTCACATTAGGAGGAAGTAATGTGTTAATTTATAGCTCTTTGGCCCTCAACCCCAGATTATCCATCTGTGTCAACCACTTGACTTCTGAAATTCATCATTGTAAAGCAAGAAGGAAGGAAGGGAAAAAAAGAAAGAAAGAAAGAAAGCAAGAAGGAAGAAAGCAAATCTGAGTGTGAGAGTTATAGCCATAGAGACCATCTCCCTGTCAGCACAGTCTCCTCCGTCACAGTGCATTCATCCGTCTCCTCCCTCCATTGCTCCTCTCCTCCCTCTCCTCCCTCTCTCCTCCCTCTCCTCCCTCTTCTCCTGGGCTCCATGGTCTGATTGGGTTTGGTGCCATCAGTCTTGACCTGACACGGATCTCAGCACTGGACTCACACTGGACCCAGAGCCCAGGGTTCATCAGGACTTGCACACAGCATGGAATCATCCTCTGTGGTCACCAACCCACAGGGGCATGGAGGCACC
>NC_045173.1:3673053-3705553 GCF_900700415.2 Clupea harengus
GCCCTATGTTTTGAAAAGATGGCAAGTTTTATCGACTGTACCGCGTCCAGGTCTCTGACCACTGTAGCCTTGCCACACTTCAAAGGAAGCCGAGCGACAGCGACCTTTCAAAAGAGAAGAGGGATTATAAACCTAAGGGAAACTGAGGGCTATTCACGGAGCACAGACACCGATTCGAGGTCTGCCGGTGGTCTTTGCAGCTCCCACGTCTAAATTGCTGGGCCGCTGCTGAGAACGCATGGTAGGCCTACAGTTTACGAGGCGAACTTAATCCACACCCTTGCTTTGGAGAGCATAGTAAAATCAAATGACAAGCTTTAATGCTATTTTATGACGCGGAATTGCTCGTGATGGACCAATTAGGAACGTAATATCACTTAACCGCAGACTGTTTAACGTGCAAGGTCGATATTAATATCTAAATTTAACAAAGTTGCTTTAAAGCTGTTTAGCACTTAGGCGTTGAGGAGGTGAATATATATTTTTGTAAATTCCAAAGCAACAATGTCAATTTGATATAATAACACAGGTGTCATTTTAGAAAATAGGCTACTAAAACGCATATTACGTCGTGCATTGTTAAAAGTCTGGTATTCAGGCAGTGACATCTCCAATTAACACCTTGTGTCTATTGCAACTGACGAAAAAAAAATACAACAGTTCTTGAACGAAGATGCTGACAAGGTCATGAAGGTGTAAGTTGTGAATTATCACAATTGTTTTAAATCTTTGATGTGGCATATCAGTGTCGCTATTCTGTTACACGTGCCAACACATTTCTGCAGTATCTATGACAGAACAATTTCAGTGGTTAAAATTGCAATTTAACTTAATTAAATATCATTTATTTATTTTGTTTAAGTCACTATTGTCTCTTCCGATCCATTTCCAAATACTGAAGAATTAATAGACCATAGCAAAACCGTCTTAAAGAGTTTGAACATTAACATTGCACAAGCACTGATTTTCTTAATTCTCGCAGTTCCATTTTTTTCTTTCAACATTTTAGTAAATTTAATATTACTCGTTAGAAAAAGCTTGTAAATGCTTTACCGTTCAATCAAATACAACTAAGCGAATAATCCACTGTGAGCACTCTCTGAGTCTTTTTTATTATTTTACATGTAAACAATTTTGACGGATTTAAAGCTTTCAATGTGTTGATTAGTTCCCATTTTGTGTGCTCACTCTCAAGATAAATCGAAAGATTTTGCGGTGAAAATTATATTAATTCAGGTGCACCGAGCTTCAGATCAAAGCTGGAAGTTATTCTATAGTGTCACTTCCACAAAGGATGCATTCACACAGTAGGCATTTACAGAAGAGCACACAAACCATTGCTGAACAATTCTCTCTGGATTCATAAATGTACTATTTATCAAATTATTTGATTTACAGTGCTTAGTCAACAACAAAATCAATACCATTTCCTTCTAAACACCCAGCAATCGCCCTCGAATCAATTTTATTGAAAAATCAACAGCCAAAAATACAGCCATAGTTCGTGTCACTCTGCTTTAAGAAGTGATTCAAGGAGCAGAAAAAAATTGATTTCAAACTCAACCACACACCGTTCATTTCTCTCAATACCCAAGGCGCAAGGAGCTCTGCAAACAGAAGTCATTATCGCTTAGATTCCAATAAAGCAGTCTGTCAAGCGCTTCTTGTGAGAATTTATGTCATGCCTACTAAACACGTAAGATGCCCTCTAAGTGCTGGGTAGAAGGATAAATACCAGTCGGTGCCATAACTGATTACATTGGAACAACGGTGCACATTTGTAGGGATACAAGTGCGCGTCCCAACAGATGCCCATACATACACCTGCGCAGATGCGATGTCGCGCGGGGAAGCTGTATGCTCTGAGCGCAGAGTACCGGAGCTCGGTCAGATCGATGGATCGATAAACTTGACAAATTCTCAGATTCACATACTATACCAGGGTGTTCCGAGGTAAATCTAGAATGCACTTGCAATTTGTGAGGCTGAGAACTTATAGTGTAGTTGGTAGGTATTCAAAAACAACTCAGTATAAAAGCCGTAGGGTACTTTAAGCAGAACTTAGAGTGTCAGAAAGCTAAGCGTGTACACAGCACAATGTTGACACCACCATTACATTTTCTTGACATTTGCAAGCTGCAAACTGGCAAGCTGCAAACTTGGACACTGTGCGGGAAATTAGGTATTTTCTGTTTAAATCTCTTTGTAACGCACACATCTCTTTGATAAAGAAAGAAAGGTGTAGAGGAAAAAATCTCAACAAAGTTGACAGAGTAAATTGCGCAACCGGGGCTGCTGCGGCCTGCGTGCGTGCGTGACATCCAGTGCATGGTACGGAGACACCGGCAGCGATGATTAATTGTAAGCGAACTGCCCCCTTCTAGAGCTCCTGCTCTCTCCTTCCTCAACGCACATGCTAAGGATGCCAAATTACGCCCACAAGCCCCCTCCCTTTACGGAAGGTATGCGTGAACATTCTACAGAATTCAAAAACACGTTGAAAACTACCGTGGCATGAACGCCAAATAAAAGAATGATGTTAAAACATTTTTCTCTAAATTCAGTCCAAGCGATTTCTTTTTCTTTCTCTTTTTTTTCTTTTTGCCTATAGTCTTAAACTAGCCATGTTACGGTTTCCTGCTCTCAGCACATGTAGTCAATTACACGAACCCGGAGGGGTCCTCTCCTCAAACCTTATCAGCTCGGGGTTACCAAAACATTACAATTGCTTGATTTTGTGTACACGTTAGAAGTGTAAAGCATAACAAATACAAATACGCTCTCTTGCAGCGTAAGTGAAACAGCCACATGAAATATTGCTATTTGTTTTAAAATATATTAATCTTTACATAAATTGCATAGACCGCGGTATTTGTCATACACAAAAAATACAGGAAAAAATTCTATCGAACGGAACCGGCCTTTATTCGGCCTTCACTGTCGGAGTGTACACAAACACACGTGTAGGCGGCGCGCAAACACAGTCACATAGGCTACAGTAGTATGCACAGCAAGACATCACAAAGCTGAATGAAATGTAGGAAAAAAAGCTCCATGTTGTGAGGAAGACAGAAAATGACGATGTACACAATCAGTGACGAGTTAAATAAATCAGCTTATGCCTATGAGAATTGTAGTCATCAAAGTCATTCCTAGATCAGCGTCAATGCTAAAAACAAAACAACGAAAACACACTGACCAACACCACCACTAAACACACACAGATGAAGCAACAAAAACAGACACATAATGCAGTCTAGCCCTCGCATCTGAGGACTAGAGTGGCAAAGGGTGGGAGAGAGTGCAGGGGACAGAGAGGCTTCAGGGAGCGTCACTCACCTGCTGGGACATCCTGAAGAGGAGGTTGCTGTCAGTGCTCTGCTGCTGCCATGTCCCCATGAAGCCCGGCTCCACACTTGCCGGTCTGGTGCTGAACTGCATGGAGCTCTCGCCTGCGCCGCCGCCGCTGCTGCTGCTGCTGGCTCTGGCCGTGGACTGACGTGCCCTCTCTGGCTCTTGCTCTCGCTCTCTCGACACCACGCCGCCTTTCACATCCAACTCTGCCTCCCCGGACTGCCAGAGAAGAGGGGGGAAGAAAGTGTGTGAGGCTCTGGGATGCTCAGTGGGGAAGGGGTTGGGTGGGGGTGGGGATGGGGGGTTGCCGGAGGAAGCTTGGATGGCTGGCCGGTTTTCTCTTTCAAATGTTTTCTCTTTTTTTTTTCTCTCTCTCTCTCTCCTCTCCCTCTCTGTCTATCTCTCTTCTTCTTCTTCCTCTTCTTCTTTTCTTCTTGGTCTTCTTGTTCTTTTCCCCCTCCTTTCTTGCTGTTCCCTTTTCCCTCCTGAGATAGAGAGACAAGGGAGAAGAGTGGAAGCCTCTTGGCTGCCAGTAGCTGAAGGAGTGCGTTGAGTTAATTCAGGAGCAGGCAGCGCACTGTATATTTCCTTTGGGGCATCTGGAGGGAGAGGGCAGGATGAGCCGAGCGTCGAAGGTAAGTGGGGAGGAGGAGGAGGAGGAGAAGGAGGAGGGATGGAGGGGGAGGCAAGGGGGGCCGTGTAGTGGAGGAGGAGAGAGAGAAAAAGGGGGGATGGCTATGATGTGGAGGAGGTGATGGAGAAGAGCAGAAGCTTTTTTTTTGTTTTAGCCGGCACCCCCTTTTCATATGTGTCAGTTACACAGTTTATGGGCTGTCCTCCAAATACACACTCACACACACAAATACATATACATACACACACACACACAAATACATATACATACACACACATACATTCCTACCAAGAGTCACTTGCCAAATAAACCCGCTCACCCATACTCAAAGAACTTCTGCCCTTTCAATCCCTCACACAAAATTCCCCAAAAAGCATATAAAGCACTCCCCCAAATTCCCTCAAAATAAAGAAAAAATTCACCTTCTCACAACTCATGCCGCAAGACACCCCTCTGCAAACCTCACAAAAAATGACAATAAAAAATGAAACAATGGAAAATCAGCTGTGACAAAACTAGCTGTCACCAAAACGTCAATTAATCAACCATTCGAATTTCACATAAAAAAACAAAAAAAAACAACCAATCACTGGCTTTACCATGGAAACGAATCTTGTTGTTCTAATCGAGTTCTTGGCTTTCTCTTACCATTAAGTGTCCGGTTCAAGTCTCCCTCCCAACAATGTGGAGATCAGGTGAGGAGTGTGTCACCTCTACAGCGCCCCTCCTGTCTTCCTCTCCCTCTTCACCCTCCCTCTCCCTCTTCTTCTTCTTCTTCTTCTTCTTCTTCTCTCCCTCTCTACACCTCTCACTCTAGTCTTCCTCTCTCTCTGTGCCTTTTTTCCTCTCCCCTCAACCACGCTGTTTCTCCTGTCTTCCTCCCGGAGAAGGTCCTCTATTCCCCGCTACTGCGGAGTGAGAGAGAGCCTGAGTGAGCGAGTGCGCACGTGTGTCTGTGTGTGTGTGTGTGTGTGAGCGTGTGTGTGAGGCCAGCGCGGGGTCTGAGTCAACTGCTCCTCTCGTCTTGCCGGCACTCAATGACATGCTGCGCTCTCTCTCTCTCTCCCTCTCTTCCTCTCCCACTCTCTTTGCGCTGATCCACTCCCCTACTGGTGGCAGAGAGAGAGAGAGAGAGAGAGAGAGAGAGAGCAGGAGGGAAAGGGCTGTCCCTGCCTTATTACCAGCACAACGCGCATCTCCAGCCCAGTTCCTGAGGGACCGAGCCACACACACACACACACACACACACACACCAGAGCTAATTCTTTTATTAAAAAATGACACAGACATTGCCTGTATCAATTCATGCACTTATTCATACATACACATAAGCACACATTAATTGCCATATAAATGCCATAAATAACACAAGGCTTACCTAGGCATCTATACAAGACATTATTTCAATTATGACACTATTTATTAGCCATTTATCCTCAGCACGTGCTATAATCTGAAGTGCATTCTACTGATGTGTACAGAAATTGTAAATATTTTGACATTTTCAATTACTGTTGTGTAAAACTGTGTGGTTTAGGATGTGTATTTAAACTAAAAAGGGTAGCTATTTTAAGAAAAGAGGTAGGTACACAGTACTACCATTTACCATCATTACAAAGTCTCCTGCCTTTGTCTGCTATTCCCTCTGACTATTAAAGGCTAATGGCACTACACAATCACCCACCCCCAACACACACACACACACACACACACACACACACACACACACACACACACACACAAACACAAGCATGCACACACTCACGCACATGCACACACAAACACACACACACATCCAGAGGAGTAGGTCTGTGAGCTCACACACACATACACACACACACACACACACACACACACACACACACACACACACACACACACACACACGTCCAGAGGAGTAGGTCTGTGAGCTCACACACACATACATTTACACACACACACACACACACACACACACACACACACACACACACACACACACACACACACACACACACACACACACACACACACACACACACACATTTACACAGGCGCACACAGGGAAACCCCGAGTGGATGCTTTCAGATTTTAATTAAGAAAAAAATGAGGAAGAGGCTCCATTTTTGCCAAATTGGTCCCTGCAGCAGAGTCTCACAAAGGTGGGGAATACAAAGAAAGCCCTAACATATGCACTTACAACCAGGACACGCCTCACCGCCTCATTTTACATGACAAGACATTTGGCCAGAAAAATGGCTCAAGTAATAAAGCTATTTTTTTTGTTATTACTGCATGTACATCTTCTCCTCGGGTCTGCCCTCGCACTTTTCCCCTAGCTTTCAAATGACAGGCTGGGAGACTTACAGGATGTCTGACGAAGATGTCACCGTGATCTTCTCTGAATAGGTAGAGCAGAAGAGAGACAGAGAGAGAGAGAGAGAGAGAGAGAGAGAGAAATTAACTTTTCTCTCCTGCTACATTAAATGACTCTGGTATATATAAAGCTGCCACTTGAAATTTTGTGGCAAATTGTAGGAGACAGCTGTTATTGTCTCTTAAAAGCCTTTGTACAACTCTAATGACGGCTCTGGCTAACCTTTACTGAGATTATCTGCACTGCTTTTTTGCCTGATCAAATGCAGGAATTTTTTATGGCGAAGAGAAAAAAAATGAACTGTACTGGCCACCACAACAAAAACCTAACATCCTTTGTCTCTCTCACTCTCTCTCACTCTCTTTTTCTCGTTCTCTCCAAGTGCCGAGTGCCCCCATCCGTACCCAAAGTCTGTGAAGGCCACATCATTAGAGACAAATGGGCAGTAATGGGAGAGAGGCAGACAGAGTGCTGTCACACACACGCTCGCGTCCCCCCCCCGCCATCTCCCACGCAATACTCAGCCCTGGCCACGCTGTCACACGGGACACGCCGTTACACATCGAAGTTACAGGACGGCAGCGCAGCAGCCTGAAGAGCTGCACAAAGAGGAGAGAAGTTGGCTAGTTCACAGAAAGCTTACATATTTTTTTTTAAAATTACCAAAATAATATAATCGTTTAACACAGTTTGGCTGTGAGTGTTCGTTGTAATTGTTCCCAAGCTCTCTCTCTCTATATATATCTCCCTCTGAAATGTGCTGTTCTCTCTCTCTATGTCTCCCGTTCCCACTGTCTCTCCCTCTGAAATGTGCTGTTCTATTCTCTTGACTTTCTTCGAGTGGCACTCGGTTTCAGGTCCAGCTGGCGGCTCAGCTCCTGACCTCCCCATTAATGGCTGTTATTTGTGGGAGGATTGAGGGGGCTCTGCCAATATCTCCCTCTTCCTCTCTCTCTCTCTCTCTCTCTCCATCCTCCCTCTCTTTCATTTTTCTTCCCTCTGTCCAGCAGTCCCCGTCTCTCTCCATCCCCATGGGAAAAGAAAGGAGAAGCAGACCATGCAGGGGGAGCAGGGCTCTATGCATCTGCTTCAGCAGAGCGCCAGAGAAGCAGGGAGCCACAGTAATAGACTCCTTTATTAAAACTATTATTCTGCAAGACTTCAAATTCCCCCCAGACCGGGGGCCATGTCGAAGCCAATATAATTAACTAGAGGCTCAGCTACGGATCAATTACCAGACAAGCAAGTGATAGCCAAATCAATGAAAGATCATCAGCCACATTATCAGTGTTGCAACTCATTAGAGTAAAAGTGAAGAGAGCATTCTGGGAGACTTGGGGCAGTGGCACTGCAGGGGTTGTGACGGACAAGTGTGTGTGTGTGTGTGTGCATTTGTTGTGGCTTTTATTCCTCATTGTCATTAGGCCCTGAGGTTGTAAAGTGGCTTCTGAAGGAATTCGCAGTAGCAGTGTGGGTGAGATGGAAGAGACTGAGTGCAGGTGTGGAGGGCCACCTGGGCTGTGGCCCTTAAGCAGAGGGCCACAGCACACAGGCTCAACAGTGGTGCATGAGGGTGGATCTCATTACCTCACGTACCACACTACAACACTTAGAGCTGACCGGTTGACATAACACACATAGGGCAGAGGCAGTGCAAATGGCATTTGTCCCTAACTTCTAAGAAGCCGTATTAGGTCCATGGTAGATACAAAATAAATAGATACAAAATTACAGAATTGTGGGAGGATAATATTCCAAGAAAAAAAAACTGAATTTTCAAGATTCAAAATGTACATTTACAGGAAAAAATCTTGGATATTCTCTGAGATTATAAAGTCATACATTTATACATATAAAAAAACAACAAAAAAACTTGGAACAATAGTGTTCACTTTGCATGGCTGAATCAATCTGGTCATACCACAGACGCCATACCACACGTCCATGTTGGTGAGGAGGTGCGACAGTAGCGAACGTGGCTGTCAAATGTGTAGGCCTACACGCTGAGAGCGGGTTATCATTAACATCAAGGCAAAAGTGATTGACTGGGCAGGCTATAGTCTGTTTCTTCTGTTTTCCCCAAATACCCAGCGAGAAATTAGTTCAAAGTGAATGTTGTGTGGATGCTGTCACCAGACGCGACGCGTGCTGTGTAGCAGGTTCAGATGACTTGAGGGAGAGTTCTGTCGGTGGCTGACAATGGTAATGTTGGACGCCCGAATCCCAATGCGTCTTTATCACAATATCTTTGTCTATCTTATTTGCGCCAACAACCAGTAGTTATAGAGAGTATGAAAGTGTGGGAAATATGTGGACACTGTCGTTTGGGGACATGTTTATGCACATCTTTTGAAAATGTATGACTTTATAATCTCAGCGAAATATCCAAGTTCTTTTCTTGTTAAATTTGTGACTTTAATCTCAGAAATAAAATAAAAAATCTCTGAATATTATGCCCCTCCCCCAGCCGCGTATATTTTTTTTTAAATCTACAGCGGCCTTAATATGTTGTCGTAAATTTCAAATACTATGGTTGTGAACTAAAATAAGCCACATATAAATAGATATTAATATATCAATAATAATGTGTAAATTATGATGTATAATTTCATTACATTTATTGTGAACTTTTGTTGTTTCTCTTTCCATGTATAGACAGGTCGTATAGACAGGGTAATAGATGGAGGACGTGAATCAGCGACAGTGCTCTGTGTGCAGTTTAAAACGTCAGGGACGTAAGCTTTGTTAAATCACTCAATGTCAGAGGAGAGGAGAGGCAGAGGCAGGAAAACAAGACAACAACAAAATAAAGAGAAATGGAGAGAGGAAAAGAGTGCATTAAAAGAGAGGCTGAGGATCACAGTGAAGGTCAGCTGCAATCCAGCAGAGGAAAGCATCTAGCCCTGTACACTGGAGCTGAGAGCTCTCTCTCTCTCTGTGTCCCCACAAGCCCATCTAAGGCTCCACTTGGAGTGTGTTTGTTATCAGTGGCCCAAACTCGCACTGGAGATGCTCGATTAGGGGTGACCCTTGCGACTCACCGCGTTCCCTAATATTAGGCTGTTAGACCCCAAAAAAATTGCCCGAAGACCAATTTGCCCATCCTGCTTTTAATCCAGCCAGTGTGAGCATGTTTGCCCCATCTTGGAGGGAGTGGAAGACCTGTCAGAATAAACAGTGATGTTGGAGAGTAGGCCCCCTGTCAGCCTCACACTCCCCGAGTCACAATTACCCCAGACCCTCTCCACCTCTTATATTACGATTTTCTTCTTCTGCTGAAATAAAATCACTCCAGAGCAAACCCAATAAAATTGCTCTTTCAGTCCTTTCAGAAAAAAAGAAAGGAGAAAAGAAAAGATAGAGAGGGTCACAAAAAAGGCATGGTGGGGAGGATGGGGGGAGAGGAGGAGTTGAAGAGAGGAGAGGAGAGGAGAGGAGAGGAGGGGAGCGAGCGGAACACCGAGGTTTGTGCCAACGTTCGTGATACATAAAGCGAAGCAGAAACAAATGATTAAGGAGGTTAGAGTCAGTTCACGGAGCGCTCCACCGCCGAGGCAGCTGGAACACTCTGTGTCATACAGATCTGGCTTCAATCTGCCGCCATGCACCATGTGGCCCCAGACCAGTTAACCATTCAGCAGCCGGCACACCGCCACCAACATATTTGCTCCATGCCACGCTAAAAGCCATTTCGTTTTATTGTTACAGCTTTTAACCTCAAGAAAAAGAAAAACAAACCATCAAACCCAACAACAAAAACAACAAACTATAAAACACAACAAGGCTGTTTACAGTCGCCAGGCCGTGCAGGGTTGGTGGCGGATCAGCCACCGCCTCTCTTTTTTTCCCTGCCTGGTAGATTGGATGCAGGCTTCTGACTGGAGGGCATAAGCAGGAGCACATGTTTGGGGCTGAAGGAGGTGGTGAGCTGATTTGTGAAGTCCTACCCATCCCCTGCGCCAACCTCTGTCCCAGAGAAGGGGGTAGGGGTGGGGTAGGTTGGGGAGGGGGGGGGGGGGGGGGGGGGGGTTAGCGGAGCAGAGCAGAGCAGACAGTGTGTGCTCTTCATGTGACAGCAAGCGGCGTGTCGATCAGATGGCAGCCGCATAGAACTGTCACTGTTCTGTTCACTGGAAGACACACAAGGCCACAAAACATCATATGACACACAGGAACAACCTTTCACTTGTGATGCAGGGAGAGAAACAGACAGAGGAAGGGGGAGAGAGAGAGAGAGAAAAGGAGAGAGGGAAGACAGAGAGAGAGAAGAGGGGAAAAAAAGGTCCTCTCCTTTGAGCAGACACATGTGACCTCATTGTCTGCGACACTGAAACTGCTCTCAAGTTCACCGACCTATTGTACCTCTGTCGAGTACAGGAGGAAGAAGGTTCTAATGCAGCGATACGTCTGCTAATGGCCTCCATCTAGACAGGAGGCAGTGTTCACAGCAGTCTATAATCTATCTGCAGGGGCTGTGCTCCTACCACATCATAACACGGAGGGGCACTTCGCTATTTGACCCTTCCCAAAAGAAGGAATAAAGTGAATACCAACAACTGTCCTCTAGTTTGATCCTCATCAGTTCATTTCTTCATTTCCAGCCATTCACCACAGAGAAGAGTAATGTCCCATTGTTATATTTCTATAACATTCTATTCATTTGTCTCACCTTGACCTTACACATGGGCACACAAATGTACACACAAAAGTGCATGCGTAAATGCACACACACACACACACACACACACACACACACACACCATCCATTTGACCATGACGGTGGTGTGTGGCCAGAGCATTCCAGTGACTGAATTACCGTCCATAGGCCAGCCATTAGCAAGCCTCCCATTAACACAACAGGCACTCTGCCTGCGCTGCTGAGGTCCTGGGAGACCGAGAGAAGGGGAGAAAGGCGTGTGTCTATGTGTAGGCGTGTGTGTGTGCTATGGTGGAGGGAGCGAGACCAGCCCCATCACCTGCTCCTCTGCTCTCCTCTGCTCTGCTCTCCTCTGCTCTGCTCTCCTCTCAAACTCGGGTCCTCTGGAGCCTCGGGTGGTGAGTGCGCTCGGTGAGCGCTGAGCATTGCGCCCGCGGTCTCTGGGCAGACAGGTCTGTCTTTCCGCTCCGCTCCGCTCCGTTCGCCAGGCAGTGCCTCTCGGCACCGACACATCCTCCAGACACCGTCACCCCGCCGACCCCTCCGGCTCACCCAGTCACCGTGCCTGCCAGCCCTGAGCCTGACAGCTCCCCACACCCCCCCCCCGCCCCCCCACCCAGCCCCCCCCTCTTCTTTCCTCTCCTCCCTCCCTCCCTCCCTGCTTCCACCCCCCCACCCCATGGGATCGCTCCTCCGCAGCCACCCTCTGATCCAGAACGCCCACGCACAGAGACTCGCAAAGAGTCGGCGGGATTAAAAGGAGCCTCTCTCCCTACAAATGTCCGGACAAATGTGCCTGTACCTTTGGATGGCAGAGGGTGCGGTGGCATCGCTGCTCCACAGAGCTCCTCTGTGACTGGTCAGGGCCGCCACGAGCCCCTGCTGCTCACTTTAACACAGCACACAGCACACAGCACACAGCACACAGCACACAGCACACACCACACGCCTAATTGAAATTCTGCCACGCTCATTTCACATTGCTGACAAAGGATTCCCACTGCCTCTACCATACAAAATATGATATATATATATATATATTTATACAATATATAAAATGTAAATATTTTTTTTTGTATATTGATAGGAGAACAATAAAATATCAGTCTTTGGCATGAAATAATAAAACATTTTTAATTCAAAATGATAGATTTTGGTATTCTGATTGGAAATGTATATGGATTTTTGCTTTTGTTTTGAGCTGTACTCTACTCATTTTAAAATAACCTTTTGTTTATATAACACTAGAAAGGATGACGTGCACAATATCAGTGCTGGCTGTAACAGTGACAGAGAGATGGACAGATGAAGTAAGAAAGGGGGTAAAGTGAGAAGAGAAGAGGAAATAAAGAGAGCAGGTGAGTAGATGAAAAGACAGAGAGATAGATAAAAACGGAGGGAGAGAGGGCCGTCACGCTGAGGAGCGGCGCTCGTCTGCATAACAGGGCCAGCGGAGCGTGTCTGTTGCGCCGGAGATTGGGTTTACTCACTCACAAGCCTGTCATCAATTATCCCCCCTTGACACATGGCCCGGTCCACTGCAGTCCCAGCACAACAAAGAGGGGGAGGGGGGATGTCCCCCCCTCTGCTATCCTAATGGTTTGGCCCTCACCATACCGCTCTAGAAGAGTTTCTGCCCTCCGTTCCAGACCTCAGGAACCCGACCGACCCGAAACCCCGTCAAGAACAACCGTGGCCTGCCGTCGAACGTAATGCGCAGTGGCAGTGCGTATCACGTACACGCTGCCTGCATTGAGTGCAGCCGCCAAGTTGCAGACTAATGTTCAGACAAATGCTTTTGATAATTCTACAATGTAATGTAGTGACCTCATGAGGCAGAGGGGCCTTCCAAAAAGCTGTGCACCATCTGATCGCACTGTTCCGACGCACGGCACGTCGGGAAGTGGGAAACACAAACATGTGCGTTATATTAGCTGGGTGGGGGGCGGGGGGGGGGGGGGGGGGGGGGGGGGGGGAGTGTAAGGGGGGCTTTTAACTGGCACATGCGGACATGGAACATGAATGTTAACTATCAGTGAACAACGAAGATCAGCATTGTAGATTTAACACAGATCACTACTGATGATGCTGGGAGCTCCGAAGTGGAGCCATGAAATAAATCACAACAGTGAGACAGGTATGGCTCCTCGGCTCCAGAAAATGGAATAATTGACTCAGCCGAAAGACTTCCCTAGCATGGGGCGCAGTCTATCTTTGCTCTGCATATTAGAGCTCGGCGATAGCTTCTGCCCCCTCTCTCCCCCTCTAAGGCCCTAATTGAAGACTATCCTCCTCCGCTGCGTTAGAAATCGGCTTAGCGGATGCAAAAGAGTGAGAGAGAAGAAGAAAAAAAAAAGTTATTATTCCGCCATCGGGTTTCAATTACAGGGGTTTAAGTGAACATCAAGACGTATTAAAATACATAGGCAGTGGAGCCATTGGCATGGGCCGTCTTTTGTTGAAAGCTCTCGCATTTTAACAAATTCCGTCTCCGAGCCAAGTTACATGACTTTATTACTGCGTACAGGGGCCACGGGAAAAAGCCCTCTCCCTCAGAACTAGTTCCATGCAGAACCTGCTTCAATTAGGCACCAGAACAGGACCCCCTGTCTCCACTTGGCAGCTATGGGGTAAGTGGGGTGTGTGTGTTGGTGTGTGTCAACATAAGTCTCTGTGTGTCCCTACATGATTCTGTGGCTAGTGTTTCAAAAACAAGCTTATAACAACCTTATAACGAGGCTTATGTTTTTCATCTGCTTTCACTTGTTAAAAAAAAAAAGGAAAAGCAGCATGCAAAGCTCAAGGTTAAGTGAGTGTATTTGTGATTCCCACCGGAGCCACTGGCCCTGACAGCGATGGAAGCACACCACCCACACGCTACACTTTACCTACAGGACACCTGAGGCCAGTCTGGGTGCACTGCCCTTTGTCCAAGTCCATCCAGACCCTGGACTCCACCGCCTCAGTAACTGAAGCATATGTGAGTGTGAGTGTGTGTGTGTGTGTGTGTGTGTGTGTGTGTGTGTGTGTGTGTGCAATGGACAGCAGTCTTGCTCCTCCCACGCATGATACCCCTTTCTTTCTCTCTCTAGTCTGTGCCCGGCCTGGTCCGCCCATGGCGTCGCCGCCTGAGCGCCGACACGAGGGCCACAGAGGCCCACAGCGCGGTGTCAGCCGCGTGTCCCTCTCCCCCGAGGGGACTGAATAATTCAGGGCCACTCTCTCTCTCTCCGCCTGGGAGAGAAACGGTGCAGGGATAAAGCCATTAAATCTGTTAGCCCGCTGAATGCACCCGCCACAGCGCTTTCACCCGGGTGCCTGCGTCAGAGCCCCTCAAACTGTGCTGGGCTTTTAAACATTTTACCAGGGGTGGCACGGTGGTTATTGGCCCTGTGTGTGTGTGCGCTGAGTGGCCCTGTCATCAGAGGGAATAAATAAGTAAACAGCAGTATACATGTGGAAGTAGGGCTGGCCACAGAGCTGACAGCTGACAGAGAGTCACCATGTAGCAGGATGACAGGCGAGGTAGGCCAGCAGACTGAGAGAGAGAGAGAGAGAGAGAGAGAGACAGAGAGAGAGATGAAGTACCAGGGTGTCTGATCAGATCTTTTTATTCTTTCCTCCTCATGCTCCCTCTCTCCATCTCTCTTCATATGTCGCTCTTCTTCCCCTCCCATATTTGACAGTCATTTCCACTCATTCTTGGGCTCCCAAGTCTTTGACGGTTGATCTATCTATCTATCTATCTATCTATCTGCCTCATTCACACCCTTTCTTTTACTCTTCCTCCTCATTCACTTCTTCTATATCCTTCCACCTCTTTCTTCATCTTCTGCCCCCCCCCCTCCTCCTCCTCCCCTGGAGCAGTGCTAGCCGTGGCGGTAGCTGCAGCAGTAGGCCGTGCCTCCACAGGGCTCTGTCTCACTTAGGGCCCCCCTGGCCCTTGATTTCCCTGCTCCGCTGCTTGAGCACATAAAGGCCGTTTGGCTTTAATTCGCGGCGCGGCCGGGGGAAGGCTGAAGCCATTTCACCACCACTTACCCCACCGCTGGAGCTGTCTCCATGGGCGACCACCAGACCCATTTCATTTACCCTTGATGTTGTTTTTTTGTCATCTACTCTCAGGTACTGGCTTGTTGGTTGTTTTGGGGAAAGAAGGAGTCAGCCTTGCCTTGTGGTTTTTATGTGACTGGCTTTTCTGTTTTTGCATCTCTGTATCGTGTTGTGTTGCTGTAAAAAGGTTTTATGTAAAGGCTTTTATGGTTTTATTTACTTGTGATGTTTGTCTTTTTGTGTGCATATAAGATTGTGTGTGTGTGTGTGTGTGTATGTTTGTTGCTGATGTTTGGAGGTCTGGATGTTCTGTCTCATTTGACACTTGGCCTGCCACCCCTAAACAGACCCCGCTTGCTCCACATGAAAGGAGCGGCGAGCGGCTGGAGAGGATGCTAATTGCAGCTCGGTCTCCTCTAATGAACACAAACAGCGCTCCCCAAGATGGCCGCGTGCCTCGCCTCACCACGCCACGCCGCACCGCACCGCCGTGTCACAAGTGCAGCCTTTGCCAGCTCAATCAGACTCTCTCAAGCCCTGCCGCCATTTCTGCTCCCTGCACTCTGCCTGCTTCAAGAGCAACCCTGAAGCCTGGGAATGCAAGCTGTGAGAAGATCTTGGTGTGAATACGGTGTCGTGACCTCAGTGTTTTCAAACACCCGCGTTGATGAATACTGGAATCACTGAGATACTCAGTGAGACAGACTCATGACCATGCACACACACACACACACACACACACACACACATACACACACACACACACACCAATGACATGAATCTACGGTGGTGAGAGCCTCTTCATTATCTCCTACACTGCAATTATTTCTCACAGTGAGAAACACTAAATGGGTTTTCATCTTCCTGCTCCTCACACGTCTGATAGCCCACCGCCACATACTATCGACTCGGTTCTTTCTCTCACTCCCCCCAATCTCTCATTTCCTCTTCTTTAAGTAACCTTCTATTCCCTTCTTTTCTGGACCCTTCCCAGTCGGAGACAGATTACACAAAATAGGATATCACACGTAATCAATCTTCAACCCCTGGAAGGCATCACTCTCACCATGAGTAATTATCGTGAGCCAGCAGAGTACTGCCAGTGCCAAAATGTTACCACCGCTGTTTTGACTCGGAGTTGCCATTAACTTTGAGGAAACATTAAAAAAAACTTCTCTCAGTCTCTCTGGTTCTCCCCCTCTCCCCCTCTCTGAGCGAGAGCAGAAAGGAGGGATGATTAGGAGATGGCTGGGACAGGATTACTGTGGCGAGACACAGTACTGTCTCAGAGGACTGGACTCTGGCTGGCCATTCTCCAGTCATTATCTGTGGCTCCACAGGTTCAGAGCTCATTGGAAGAGGCAGGCGGACTGCAGAGGTGATTATTAGCCTAAAATGTGATTATTCTTGCCGTCTCACCAACAGATCCCTGGCTGAGATGCTGCTGCTGCTGGAGACACTGCAAGGCTGAGGCAGAGGCAGAGGCAGAGGCAGAGGCAGAGGTAGAGGCAGAGGCAGAGGCAGAGGCTGAGGCAGAGGCAGAGGCAGAGGCAGAGGCTGAGGCAGAGGCAGAGGCAGAGGTAGAGGCAGAGGCAGAGGCAGAGGCTGAGGCAGAGGCAGAGGCAGAGGCTGAGGCAGAGGCAGAGGCAGAAGCTGAGGCTGAGGCTGAGGCAGAGGCAGAGGCAGAGGCAGAGACAGAGGCTGAGGCAGAGGCAGAGGCAGAGGCAGAGGCAGAGGTAGAGGCAGAGGCAGAGGCAGAGACAGAGGCAGAGGCAGAGGCTCCAACAGGAAATTAAATGATCATCTCTCTCACACTACTCCCTGATAGAGCCCAACTCAGTCAAACAGAGGCATGACAAGGATCTGAAAGAAAGAAAGAAAGAAAGAAAGAAAGAAAGAAAGAAAGAAGTATGTCAAAGTTTAGCTACTTTGCTGCTACTGGTGTGAACTATGATGGTGCAGAAGTCAATGAGAGAAAGTGAGAAAGAGAGAAAATGAGAGAGAGAGAGAAAGAGAGAGAGTGTGTGTGAGAGTATGAGATGACTGCTGTCTTTTATCTGGAGGGCAGCTGAGTGATCTGAGCTGGAAGGCAAAATAGGAGCACAGATGAAGAACAGATGAAGAGAAGAAGCAGAGACAGTAGAAAGGGTAGAGCAGAAGTCTAACTCTAAAGGAGAAGGAGAAGGAGAAGGAGAAGAGACTCTAAAAGGGGAACAAGAAAAACGGGGAGAGAAAGAGAGTGGAGTGGGAGAGCGGGCTCAAGAGTATCAGACTCCCAGCACCAGCCTCATCTGAAATGTGCCAGGCTCAGCAGAAATCACAGCACCGCAGCCTGGCCGTGCCACGGCGACATCATGTGAGGAACACACAGGCAGAGACTGGGAGAGAGAGCCAGGCACCTGGCCATGCCACGGCAACATGTGAGGAACACACAGGCAGAGACTGGGAGAGAGAGCCAGGCACCTGGCAGCAGAGGTGGGCTGTAATGTGTTTCATTTACTCAGTTTCATGTAGTAGTGTTTCTTTTCCAACAAACTGTACTTACAGGATTAGTTTATAGTCCGTTACATTAGGCTACACATGTCTCGCTACTTTTATATAAAATCATTTTTTATTTACACGCACAGAGCTTCTACCCTACAAGGTGGACTGCTTTGGCTACACAGACATAATATAAATGTAGCTATATTGCACCAGGACACTTGACAGTGGAAATCTATGGAATTCAATCACAAAACATTAGTTTCTGAGTGGAAAAATCTATCAGAGCCTGATAAAACATTCTGTTGCAAGCTAGTTAGTCACAAGAGTGAAATAAGATAATGTTAAGTTACTGTTAAAGTTAACCGTTGTAGTCCGCTGTTTATGCAAGGTTCTGTAATTTCTCGACTATTAACTGCGGTTTATAGATTGATTTTGTAAAAGTACCTGGAAGTAACACACACAGTAACTCTGCCAGGTAAAGCTTGAATGGATCTCTCTCTCTCTTGCTCCCTCTTTCACATATGAGTCCCATTCATCCATCAGGTAAAAACTAAATAGATAACCCACCTGACTGTACCCTATTTAACAGAATGCTACAGGGCGCAAACCCCCCCCGAGAGGTGTGTAAGACATGCAAAGGCTCGTGCCCGCTAACCTAGCTATAAACCATCCTAGCTATCTCTATCTTAGGTAACCATCTTAGTTAACTGTTAGCATGTGTTAATATGGACTCATGTTAATATGAAGCTGCACAGGAACTCCAAGGGTTTCTACCTTATCCTATTATAATTGTATTAGTATTGAGGAGACTGTAACATCGCCTAGATAACTAGCTATCATTTCATGCAAATACAAATCAGCCATTTAAACGGTTTAAGGTTATTTAAAAGCTTACTTAGATGTCCAGATGGAAACGGGATTAGCCGAAAACTGCCTTTCGTACACACGAACACGATGTTTTGGGACCCCGAATCCGGTAATTTTTGGATCTAGGCTCCGGAGTGGATACACTTTGAAACGCCCGCGGATCCGTTTTTTGTTTATACAACCGATCCGCACATTCTCTGAAACGAGGATGTCATTGCCCCACGTGAACGCCCCACGGCCCGCCTCGCAACCTCAGCCTTAACCCTAAACCACTTCATAACAGCAACAACATAAACTAAATCGATGTTGTTAAGAAGCTGGTTAGGTTAGACATTAACAATCCACACTTTGATATATCACTGTTTAATCTATTTGCATCAGACCATTGTTTAAAACCGTTTTTCTTTTAGGTTTCAGCTGTAGCCTATATGAGCAAATCTGACGTGAAAAGATTTTTATTATAGACGGAAGTTTCTAAAGTTTGTAGTCCTGTTTGAGTGCTCACAGGCTCACAATAAATTCACGTTAACCTGTGGTAACAGTGATTGCAGGTGGTAGAGAAGTCGTTCAGCAATCGGAAGGTTGCTAAAAAAGACCGGATTGGTTGAAATTTTGGATTATGTAAACAGGGTCTTAGCTAGCTAGCTACCTAGACTCGACAATCATAGTAATCAGGAAACATCGTCCAAATTTGTCTGAGTAGTCATTTTAGGACATACATTTTGACTCACACTCAAGTCATTATGTTGATGAGTACTTTAACTTCTACTGAGTCATTCTTATTATAAACAATACTTTTACTTACAGCTTTTGCGTACTCTACCCACCGGAAGTAGCATTTCTCAGCTCACCAATAAAAGTCAGTCTAGGGTTCAAAGTGATCACAACCACTTGCAGATGATGGTCAATTGCTTCACATAACAGGCCTTTGTCCCCTAAGGGTTAAGGCTTTCGTGTGGATCCAGCCCAAAGGTAATTGCTATTTGGGGTGGGAATCGCAACCACTACATTAACGTATTCGAGAAAGGCTAGAAGGATGCAGGACTTCTCCCCATTCATTCACTAACACTAGAATGATATCAGAGTAAGCCTTTGCTCCGCTGATGTCCCATTATTTCTCTCAGGACTGTTTAACCGCTCGTCTGTAGTTTCTGACTGTGGGCCAGACCTGGGCCAGACCTGCCCAGATATGGAGGTTTCATCTTAAACATTCCAAATGCAAGCAGTGCAGTATTTTTTGGCCCAGATTTGTTTTCCACCACTTAACCGAAAGCCCCAGAAGATGTGTTTAAAAGATTTTGGCCAAACCCATGATATGGATCTGAGCTGATACTGGCAGAAATAATTGCAAGGAACAGATTTTTAAATTGCGGGGGTGCACTGTACAATACAGTCCACATTAAGGCTACGTTAAGGCTGACATGAAGCTATTGTGTCATTTTGTGTTTGTATTGGGTTATTTTAAAAGCGCTTAGTAGTTTTGTGCAACCTAGCTGCAGGAATAGTAGTTGGATTTGTGTTAAACATCATGCTATGACCAGGCATCGCCATCTCTACGACATGTAACAGTCAGATAACTTTTTTTTTTTGCTGCGCTATGACAGCTTGGTAAAAAATGATACATCGATTCACTCTCCGAAGCCGCCTGCAACACGTACAGGGGAACAGCCAGACTTCTCAGCAAAATAAGCTTTAGCCTCTTTGCCAATTTATTAGCAACCAGGTTGGGTTAGCTACCTTTTGTGAAGTGACAGAGTAACTGATAACTTTACTGTAACTCTTACAAGCAAATGTTGTTATTCTAGTTTTCTTATTTTGTCAATACAGTAACATTAGGCTAACATTTACATTATCTTACTGTATGGGCAAAATAACTGAGGTATGCTAAAGAGGTATGCTGACGATGTTACGATGTATGCAGGTTAATTTGGAAAGAATCAACTGTGTTAGATATTTTCAAACATGGAAAAATGACTGATGTTTACTTGTTTTCTGATGTCTTCTACTTTCAGATCAACCATGGAGATAATTGAATATCAATCGGAACAGTGGAATTCCCCCTCAAGTTCACAATGGAAAGTAGTGTACTTTTACAATTTATTCCATAAAATAAGAAATAACAACCAAAGTGTTTCTGCGTAAAAAAATTTTTTTGAATGTGTTTGGTATTAGCTATCTACATTCGCCTACAAATTGAACAATTGGAAAAATGTAACGCTATTACTTGGTCAGCATAGTAAATTATTTAAAATGTCGATGATGATGCTGTTAGAGCTGTCTGAGATCTGGTAAGATTAGGTTGTAGAGGCCAACCTTCAATTTGTAATTTTGTTTCAATTTGGTGGAATGAGATTTAGAAATTGAATGTGCAAGATGTTGTGCCTTAGTAGTCATTTTAGGAGATACATTTGTACTCTTACTGAAGTCATTATGTTGATGGGTACTTTTACTTCAACTCTACTGAGTCCTTCTTATTATAAACAATACCTTTACTTACAGCTTTTGCGTCCTCTACCCACCTCTGCTGGGCAGCCCAGAACATCTGTCAGCATACAGCTCAGCACGCAAAAATAAGCACCACTCGCTGGCTGCCTTCAGGTTACAACGCTCACAGGCCATGGAGTCAATCTGAATTAACCAGGACATGGATTGAGTTGCCGTGTGAGTTTTTAAAATGAAAGGATATTAATGGCATGGTCAGGGATTAGAGGCCTGCATGTTATTAGAGTCCTTTATTCCAAATATTATAGTAGCTGTTACATTAAAGCCAACACCTCACAGCCGTACGACTGCCCAAACCACATGTCATTTCTCTTTCTTCCACAAATAACAGAATGGTTCTGCTGCAAGAGGAGAGACGGAGGAAGAGAAAGACAGCAACAGAGACAGAGAGACCAGACATAACTAAGAATGACAAAACCCTGAAATTCCTTTGACAGCGAAAACCAGCGGTGAAGGCTAAACTATAACGTGTGTCCGTGTCCAAAGCTGCAGCCACTAGGTCCAAGACTTCTCATTTTCGAAATGTAAATTAAATAAAATATTTATCCAGACTGGGGAGTTGCATGGGACCCTAATGGGTTGCAGGTTTGATAGTGTAAACGTTTTGGAAGAGATGCCCGTTATTTTAAAATATTATCTGCAATTATCTGGAGTTTATCTGGGTTTCCCACAGATATGTTTTTCCACGGAATGCCAGAAGAGTTGCCGTCGGGGACACTTTGGTCGTATCAAACCAGACGGAATTCACAAACAGAATCCGGAGGCTGTCCCAAGGTTACAGTCCGGCCCATAGCCGCACATCCTGCAATGAGGCCAGGCTGGCCCCGACAGCCTCACACTGACATGAGCGAGAGGGAGACATGTCCCCGCAATCTGGCAAAGCACAGGCATGTCTGGCCCTGTTCAGTTGAGGCAGAGCAGAGGCTGAAGCGAGGCAGCTAGGCGCTAACAGCCCGTGTGTAGCAGGGCTGCCTTATTACAAAGTTACTGGTGCCCTCACATCAACGGGTGACTGAAGCAGGTAACCTGAACTCTTTGATGACAGCGGGGTGAGTTTCCTGGGCTGAAACGCTGCCCTGTGTCTACAGGCAGATGACAGAATGATGGCCCCATCTCCTTGCGCTTCCCCGGGGCGAAGCCAATGCGCACTCCACCCAGTCGCTTCCCAGACCTCCTCATATCTGCCAAATTGCCTAGCCTTCACCGCTGAAATGCGAGACATTAAGGCAAAGCTAAACATGCTCAAGCTGCCAGCAGGCTTTAGCTTGTTTGGATCATTTAATCGCCACACTAAGTGCAAGACAGAGACTGCTTTTTCACAATGACATGGGGATGGATCTCATCAACAGCCAAAACGTTGCTAAAACTTGATCATCTGGTGAATTTGAATCTTACAACTGTTAGTTACTTAGTTAGCAAGTAAAGCACTTTCAAATAGACCCGCAATTTAACATATGTTTAATGCACAAGTGAGAAATTGTTGACTGACCAACTCAAACAAGGACAATGCTTTCACTGGCAATCAAAGGGGCCTCAGTCATGCTTTTATCAAGGTTCAGTCCAGAGAAAGTACCTTTCCTTGTTTGAAGACATGCCCTCATGCTACCTCTATTACGTGAGCACGCAGCACACCAGTGCTGTATCAGAGCAGCGCTGGACTCTGCTGTGGAGCGTTGAGGCACCATCTGTGAGCCGCCTCTCCAGCCCGCACCGCTGTGTTTGGGCTCCACGTGTTGGCCAACCTTTAGCCCAGCAGCACGGCGTTTGGGACCCAGCACCACGGCATTTTAATTGCCTCGCTTCTCATGCGAAAAGAGTTTCATTTCGAAGCCTGGAGGGGCTTTTGCGTGAGCCCGGTTCTCCCCTAGCCTCCCTAGCACACACAAAGGGAGTAGCGATAGCCTAATTAGCCATGGTATTTTTGTGGCTTGTTTGCTTAAATTTGAAATGTGTGATCTGAATTAAAATATGGCTCGGTATTTGTTCCTAATAAAAGACAAAAAAAAACAACATTGAGGAAAAAGTGAAAGAGCTAACCTTGCCCTCTTCCCCCTCATACGAAAGTAATTTAGCCCTCCCGAGTGGAGCTACATTCTTGCAGGACCCGCTGCTGGCGGTGGGTGTCTGAGGGCCCTCGGTGCCAGTAATTGCTTCCATACTCCTGAGCCGCACGGGCCTCCAGTGAGCGCTTGGTGTCCCGCTGTGGACACCCTTGTCCCGTTCCAACACGTGAGACGCTCCCACCACCCACCCCCAGCTCTGTCTCAGTCTGGGGGGTGCGTCCCCCCCCACCCCACACCCCACACAAACACACAGTCTTCACCTTCCACAGTGTAAGCAATGCTCTTTGCCACCTCTCCTGTGTCTCACACCTTGTATTATGTTTTCTATAGTTTGCTAGTGGTGAACCAAAAGCACAAAAGGAGGGTCTGCTTATGGCCTGGGCATTGTGAGGTAGGTGGGCTGTCGCCGTAGTGTACAACAATAGTATGTTATTTTCTGAAGTTGTGCTCTTCAAGACGTTGGCATTGTTAAAGTCATGTTTCCCTTCACACAACATGCTTTTTATAGGTGACTGGTTTGCAGGTTTTCTAAGCTAGTAAACTGCGTTAAATCAGCACTTGTGATGTAAGACCTTGGAGAGTTTCATGGGGCCTGTCACAGATTTTGGCACATTAAAATCTCCTGCTGTTCTGCCCTTCTGACTGAATGGGTGTTGATGGCAGACCTCTCCTTTTCAAGCTGTAATCGTACGTGTGTCTAAAATATACCATACAGCTCACGGTGGGAGGCACGGAGGAAACCAACAGCATAATAACACACATCTCAGCAGCAATACTATCCATCAGACCTTTTTTCTGCTTTGTAGCATGTGTGTATGTTCATGAACTTGTCCTTTCTCTCTCTCTTTCTCTCTGTGTGTGTGTGTGTGTGTGTGTGTGTGTGTGTGTGTGTGTGTGTGTGTATAAGAAAGAGAGAGTACTTGCTGTGTAGTTTGCATGTCTGTCTTTGGTGTGTGTTCACATTGGGGAAATGTGTGTGTGTGTGTGTGTGTGTTTGTGTGTGAGTGTGTGTGTGTGTGTGTGTGTGTGTGTGTGTGTGTGTGTGTGTGTGTGTGTGTGTGTGTGTGTGTGTGTGTGTATGTGTGTGTGTGTGTTTGTGCATGTGTGGTGGTGGTGGGGGGTGGGCACAACCAGAGGAAGGGAGAGTCACAGTGCGCAGCAGAACAGAGTGGAGAGAGCAGAGGAGACCACACAGGGCATTCCACCACAGTCCGCTCCCACTAAAACAGCAATGGCTGGGCCTGGATGGGAAAACCAGATGCTGGGACAGCACGCACACACACACACACACACACACACACACACACACTGGGACAGCACGCAGTCCCTTTGGTGAAGACACCGAGGGCCTGAGTGTGATTAACAGGATAGGAGAGGGGAGGGGGGAGAAGGCCCACACAGGCCAGTATGCCAAAGGAAACTACAACTGTGTGTGTGTGTGTGTGTGTGTGTGTGTGTGTGTGTGTGTGTGTGTGTGAGAGAGAGTTCAAAGATAAAGAGAGAGCAGTATACTTTGAGCCAAAACAAAACCTATTTCCCATCAGGAGCTCTACTGTGTTCGGTTCATGTCACCAGTAAAGAGTGAGGAAAAATCCCCACTCATACTGCACACGTCTGACTCACCGTCCCTTCCGCTATATGTTCCTGTTTCGCTCCCCCCACCACCCCCACCCCCCTCCTTCCCTGCTACAGGGTAATATATCTCTGCTATTACAGCTAAACAAATTCCTCTTGACGCACGGCTAACAAGCTCAATAAACCATTTATTTCCAAGGCACCAGCGTGGGACTCCGCAGATGACAAGGTGTCAGCATCTTCTCACTGTCAGGAGAAACACCCCCGCCCGCCCTGCACCTCCAACACCAACCTCGCTTCGTAAAAGACAACGATTAGCACTCCGACACTCCGCATTCACTCCTGTTTAATGTCACAGGGTCCCCACAGGAGGGGTTTCAAGCTGTCATTTACACGCTGCTGCCTAGAGGTGAAGAGATACAAAAAAACAGAAAAGTATGAAACATTTCTCCCGCTTGACACAAATGTGTGAAGCACCGCCATCTTAGCAGGTGGAGCAGGCAGTCAAACTCACACTGGGTTCATTCACTGTACAACAGCCTGGCAGAAAATGAGTTTGTGTGTGTGTGTGTGTGTGTCTGTATGGGGGGGCTGCGGTATTACATAGGGTTGAAAGTATATAGGTAATGTAGTAAGCTATAATGTAGGCAGTCTGTTTATGTTCCCCAGTGGACAGGAGACATGAGGTCCTCGGGGAAGGGCCTGTGGGCGAGGTTCAAAGCACGCTGACGTGAGCAGCCGCACTGCTCAGGCTCACACGGTAGGCCCAACAGGTGCGGAGAGGAGTTGTCAGCCACTAAAACGGAATGAAGTCACCGGCTCTGCCACGCTAGCCGGGGTCCCTCCTGAGCTGTTACGCTTCATGACTGGGCCTCAGTGACCAAATCTACTGGCCCTCTCCAAATCAGGAGCACATGTGCCTCACCAGCTAGCCTCAGCCGGCGAGGAAAGGGAACTGACACCAGTGTGTGTGTGTGTGTGTGTGTGTGTGTGTGTGTGTGTGGACGTGTGGGTGTGAGAAATGTGTTCTGTCAAAAGTGAATGAATAAATTGCTTTTATTTCTCTAGTCTGATCCATATCTATTACTAGAGCCTGAGAAAGGCAGCTGAGGGGAGAGGAGTGCCAGCCGATTTGACTGGTGCAAATTGTTTGCAGCTAATCAGTAAGGCATAGTACTGACTCTGTTCCATGGGCAGCCCTAAATAGGGCTTTTTCCCCAGCATACCTTTGAGAGATATGTTGTTATTGTTTTAATAAGTGGAAAAATACAGGTCAGTAGAACTCCCTGTTGCGAGGAAATAGAGAGACCACACGTATTTTATGGACAATACTTTTCCTTTTCTGAAACATAAAAAAAAAGCACTGGTCAAATTTCGACTGCTCTTTTTATTTGTCTCAAGAATTTTATTAGGTAGGAGAGGAGAGATTCAATCAGTTGGCATAACTGCACTGGGGCTTTTTGGTGTGAATGTTTTTAAAGAAAGTTCACCACTACCGGAACACACCAGTGTCAGTACGTTGGGCATAGTCATGGTGTACTTTTGTCTTTCAAAAAATATGTTACACTCCCCCTAAGAAAATAAACTCCCAAAATAAGTCAACTATAAATATTCAGGAGGGTATATCACAGTATGAAAACCTTTTTATGAATTTCACAGTGGGATTTCGTAGAGAGACTCCTCACTCATGTCCTTCTGACACACCTTAACCCAGGCCAAGTTGACCAACACAGCAGACTCATAAACAAAGGGACGTGTTAAGTACCTTTGCTGGTACAGCAGGCCTCAATCAGGCAAAAAAAGGTCTGCGAATGACTAGAGCAAAAAACAAACGCATACAGCAGAGGAAAGAGGAGAGCAGAGGAAGGCTAAGTCAAACAAACTGTGGTTTTAGGAGGGGTCCCATGTCCCCTGAGGGCCCTGCCTGTGTTGTGGCCTGACTGGCAAGTGTGAACAAGTGTGGCGGCCAGCCACAGAAGGGGCAGCTCTCACACACACACACACACACACACACACACAGAACCACACACACACACACACACACACACACAAACACACACACACAAACACCCACACATGCACAAATAAAAACCGCATACATATACACAATACTCACACTCTGCTAAACACATACAACCCCAGTAGTATTTACTGCTCATATACACAGAGGCAGAAGCACACTCGCTCACACACACACACACACACACTCGAGTAAACATAATCACACTCTGCTCTGGATTCTTCCCCAAAGGACCATTGTGATGTTGCAGTGTTTGTAAACACCACGCAATTCCATGCATTAGCGCAGTCATGTACAGTCTAAACCTCCAGCACCGTCTCGCTAAAGCCTGAGAGAGTGCTGACGTGCCAGCCCCAGTGATTAGCTGTGTACAACAGGAGATAACACGCTAAACAGTTTGAAGGGATAATGGCTTGGAAATGGCCTCGCCTGTGTTTTCACCATCAGCCACCCCCTGCGAAACGCCCTCTCTCGGAGTTTACACAAGCAGTCGTTTCGCACTCCTTGTTTTGCTGTGTCGCTCGCACCGAGCTCTGAGAGCATATCACTGTCGGGCTTGTTAGTGCGGCCAGAGTGAATGCGTCTTCGGGGCCCAGGGCCGAGTACGACGGTGTCATGTTCTTGCCCGACGAGAAGCCCGGTCTCAGTGCAGCCCTCTGTGGCTCAGGCATGCAGCAGCACGGAAAACAACAAAATGCTGGCGGAGAGCTCTTTAGGGGTAAGCGCCTGTGACAAGAGTGCATCGCGCCTGAGTGCCCTGAGAGCACACCGTAAATGTTTGATGCGTGCTGCAAACATGGAAGGGGGGCGGGCGGGCGGGCGGGCGGGTGGGTGGGGGGGGGCTTTCACTGGGGAAGCGTGTGTCACTGTGTTTGGGAAAACAAAAGCGGGAAGATGTTTTTGTGTTCCTGCATCCGTCTCTCGGCTGTCGCGGCTAGATCCGCAAGGCAGCTTCAAAAAGTTGAGGGCGGGCGTGCAGAATTCCCCAGGACTGACCCCCAGAGTTCTGTAACGCTGCCGATCTTGGCAGCGACACACTGAGAACTCTAACCGATGCTGGGGAATGGCCGCTAGGAGAGCAGCGTAGAGGTTTTATAGAGGCCAGACTGCAGCAGCGAGGGGTGGTGTAGAGGTGAACTGGAGTGGAGGTGGGGCCAGCGTGGTGCATGTGAGAAGGGTTGTGTTTTAGTGTGTGTTTAAGAGTAATTGAGTGTATGTTTAAAGAGAGTGAATATGTGGAGATTTTCGGCCATGAAGCTAGTGTGTAAATTTCAACCCTGAAAAACAGATAGAGCTGGAGACTGTGTGCCTAGCTGAAAGAATGTGAATGTGTATATTGCACATATCTGCTAAGGTACGGTACTGTATGTGTGTGTGTGTGTGTGTGTGTGTGTGTGTGTACATACAGTATGTGCATGCTAAGAGATCAGGCTAGTGAGTTTCTGGGTATGTATCCCATGTGAGTGTGTGTGTGTGTGTGTGTGTGTGTGTGTGTGTGTGTGTGTGTTTGGTGCAAGTTTAACTGATTGAAAGTGATGGTGTGTGAGCTTTTTGGTCTGATAATGTTTTCCATTAACCTGAGCTGTGGTTGAGGACCCCAGAGACTCTCCGTGTGTCCCTGTGCCCGCGGTGGCTCCTCTCTCTCCTCCCACCACTTCTCCACTCCACCCTTCACTCCATCTCTGCCCCTCTCCACCCCCCTACCCCCCCTCACATTCTGAGACCCATGGGAACCCCTCTCCTCCTCATCAGTGTCACTTGTAGGGCCCTTTTAAAAGTGACACCATTTCAGGAAGTTGAAATTGTCTGGTCTTGTCTCTCCTCTCTTTCCACATTTTGGGATATTACTTGTGGATACTGACAAGTGTTAGCACAGTGCTGCAGTCATTTCAAGGCAATGGTAAAACAGACTATTTAATCGTACCATGATTCCAGCAGCACATAAGGAAAACATTGGACGTGGATGGCGTAGAGGGACCCTTCATTTGCAATCATTACATTCAGTTATCCATGGAATTATCTCCCAAGTACATATAAAGGAGCAACGTTTGGCTCCTAAACTGAAGAGAAGAAAGGGTGGTGTGCACAATATCCAGTGTTAGCACTAAGAGCTATCTCCACGGCCTCTGCTCAGTGCCACACTCTTATTTTCACTCTCTCTTACTCCCACACTCATACCCCATGTCCTCTCCTCATGCTCAGGGTGTGTTTACAGCTGATCCCCTTGTCACACACACACACACACACACACACACACACACACACACAGAGAGATGGCCCGAGGCACTCTCCCTCTCTCTCTAGTCCCACTCAGGCACATACTCATGTCTTCCTCTCAGGGACTTGTAAGAACAGCAAAATACAATCATGTCTGATGTTTCTACCAACTGCCGCCTGGCAGGTCCCCCCGAATGCAGGCGTCCATTTCCAGAGCGCACTGTCACACCGCAGGTGAAGAGATGCGCTCGCTTTACAGCACCCTCTAATAAGAGAGCCAAGGCCAGAGCCCCGAACACACAAGGCTTCCATTCAATCCTTTCTCAGCGGTGAGGATGGATGCCATTAAATGTGTCTGGATGGACAGGGGGGGGACGGAGCGAGATGGAGAGAGAGATGGAGAGCTGGAGGGAGGATAAAAAGAGACCAGGTACCCTTTGGGTGTCACGTCTCGGCTCAGACATACCCAAGGAGACGGCGTGTTTAGGGGTCGTTCTGGTGCAAACACATTCTGTGCCGACTTGGCTGTGTGTGTCACGTTGAATTGAAAGAGGACAGAAGGATAGTAATTATTGCTGAGAGGCCATTAGAGCTGATTCTTTAGCGGCCGTGCTGCTGAAGCTAACTAATGGACTAGCAAGGCCGACAACGCTGCCTCATCCTGTTCCATTTAGCTCCCTGTTTGTGTGTGCCTGTGTGTGTGTGTGTGTGTGTGTGCGCGCGGGTGTGTGTGTGTGTGTGTCTGTGTGTGTGTGTGTCTGTGTGTGTGCATGCGTGTGTTTGTGTGTGTGTGATGGAGAGAGAGAGAAAGAGAGAGAGAAAGACAGAGTAAGTGAGTGTTTTTTGTGTAATTGTGTGTCTACCTTTTCAGAGCTGTTGACAAAATCACAGAGCAAGCAGACAGGGACAATTAGTGAGACGTGCAACAGCTTTTTTTTCTGCTTTACTACTCTCCCCACATCATGCCATTTCAGAGTGTGTGTGTGTGTGTGTGTGTGTGTGTGTGTGTGTGTGTGTGTGTGTGTGTGTGTGTGTGTGTGTGTGTGTGTGCATGTGTGTGTGTGTGTGTGTGTGTGTGTACTTGTACTCCACAGTGGACATTATGTCTTCCAGGCAAATGCCCGTCGGCTGTCTTTAAGATAGTGCCAAAATGTTCTTGTCCTCTCATACTTGCTTCAAGTTCAGAATCCATCACTGCTCTTCCACTCTTTCTTTTTTCTCTCTCTGTCTGAACCCCATTCCCTTTCACTCTCACATTGCACTGAAGAAAAGAGCTCACTGATGATTGCTCCCTGCTATATGTGCTGGTGATAGGTGTGTTAACTGCACGCTATTGTGTGTATGAGGGCGTCTTGAGGGTGACTGGGCAGAAGACTTGTGTGTATGAGGGTGAAGGGACCGGCATTTAAGATTTATAGTTAATAAGGATATGCCATAGTCAATAATTCAATGTATCTTATCGTGTTGAGGGTGACTGGGCAGAAGACTTGTTTACCCTGAGTGCAGTGCACATTGTGCCCACGGGCATGGTGCCCCACTGTGCCCCTTCCCACACTACCTTCGGGGACGGGCAAACTCTTTTGATTGGTCTGGAGGGGGGATGTGCGCACACGTGTTGCGTGTAAAACAGAGAGTGCGGCCTCGCCTGCAGTAAGTGGGCCGGCAGACCCGAGGGCCTGTTTTAACTAGCAGGAGGGCTTTATAAACTCAGCCAGACCTGAACAAGTCTGGGACACGGGCCATTAAAAAGCCCCACCCCACCCGCAGGTTAAGAGGAAATCAATCAGATCCCCGAGGTTCAGAGCTCAGAGGTTAGGGCTGAAAGAGAGAGAGAGAGAGAGAGACAGACAGATGGAGAGAACACTCGAGTGACAAGGCGACAAGAGGGATGGCACTTTCAAGAGGGATGTCAAAAAAAATCACATCTTTTAAACTGTTTAGCGTCTGCCTCAGTGCTCTCAATTGCCTATAATCATCGGCAAAAAAAAACATTTTTGCCAAAAATGATACATGCATACAAGAGCTAAATGCATAGCTGTACACCAAAGCCAGTCAGTCAAGGCGGTGTAGTCGGGTGAGCGGCGATGCGCATGGTTGAACTGACACCAGTCTGCATTAGCATTCCATTGCCCTAGGTGTTTCCCCTGGTTGCCCAGGGCATTGCTGTTGGCACAATGCTGCATCACTGAAATAAATAAATAAATCAAAGGAGAGCAAGAAGCTCCTGTCTAAATTAAATATGCGGGATGGTGTCTTCGGCATGGCACACAATATCCAGGAGAAACACACAAGTCCTTGTCCATGAGGAGGCTGGGACAAGCACGTCCCCCTACACCCGCCCTGGCCCCCCACGTTACAGCTATATCACTTACCTGCCCGTATGGGGGGGGGGGGGGGGGGGAGAAAGACAAAGACACTTACCTGCAAGAAGGCAGAGCACGTCACCAGCACAGCAGAGCAGAGCAGGGGAACAGGAACACATGGAGAGAGAAGAGAAGAGAAGAGAAGAGAAGGAGAGAGAAACAGAAGGGCTGGATCAGAGCATGGAGAGAGAGAGAGAGCCAGACTATAATGGACATGGTGTGCCATTTACATTCCTGTCGGTGCTTTTGGCTTCATCGCAGTGCTGGGTCTGACATTCATGGTTTCAGCTACTTAGCTACGGGGCTACATTTGTGTGTTTCCGCATCAGGTCCAGGGAAGGCCAGTGTGCTAACTTAGGTGTGCTGTCATTGATATAACAGATAAAACCTGTCCTCACCTGTCAGTTTAAAGGATTACCATCATTTTTGGACTGATAAATAAAGTGTTAAATAACAAAACGAGTAGCTTATAGTGACAGTTGTCATGGAAACGAGGAGCGTGTTCAAAGCAAATAATCCCTCAGATCATTAAAGTGTGTTATATGGCATGAAAACATGATATCCTAAAAATAACACACTGCCTTGCCTTTTGCAAGTGTTTTAAAAGAGGACCTCTTATGCTCATTTTCAATGTTCCTAATTTAATTTCTGGGGTCTGCTAGAATAGATTTACATGCTTTAATGTTCCAAATACACATAATTTTTCTCATATATCTCTATTCACCCTGTGTGAAACACACTGTAAGAGCTCCTGTCTTTAAGCCCCTCCCCACCCCTCAATAAGGGTTGTGGTACAAGGTTGCATCATCATGTAACAGAGAAAAAGGCTAGAATTCCAACGAGGTGTTTCAGGCAGCTGAGAAAGGTGCTTTCTGCGGGAGAGAGTTACTCCCTCTGGCGTGTACTTTGGGCTTTTGTAACTTTGCAGCCCATTTACATGCACAAAAAGCTACATAACACGAAGGGAAGGGAAAAAATGGAAAAGCATAATAGGTCTGCTTTATGTGTGTGTATATACTGTATATATATATAATGCCTAGCTTTGTGTAGTATATGATGATTCCACATTCCATTTGGCTGTGGCATTTCCCTCCAAAATCTCTTAATGCTCTACCACACACACACACACACACACACACACACACACACACACACACACACACACACACACACACACACACACACGCACACACACACACACACACACACACACATAATGACGCAGTTGGTTCTGCTTGACTTGTGTTTCTCGAGCTCACAGTACCTAGTTCGTTCTGTACCTCGATTATTTCCCCTGTACCTAACATGCTGTACATGCTGAGTCTCACATTTGATTGTCTAATAACAATGTGTG
>NC_045173.1:3710553-3720553 GCF_900700415.2 Clupea harengus
GCCCGGCGAAGCCTTTCCCCAGCAGTCAAATTAATCACCAGCTAAAAGCAGCCGCGAAGAATGGCTGCCTAAACGGAGAGAGAAAGAGAGAGAGAGAAAAGGAGAGAGAGAGAAAGCAAGAGAGAAAGGGTAGCTCTTGAAATGCCCCTGCCTCACAGCTTTTTCGAGCGGCTCTCCTGCTCAACTTTACGGCGGCCAGAACACACATAAAGCCAAAGTGAGGGAGATAACATCAAACACTCTCACTCTCAAAGAAACACAAAATTCTTCCAAGTCGACACCGCCCTCGGGGGACATGGCGAGCCTCACTCCCAACTCAGCTGCCAAATCTCTCCAGCTCTAAACCACCCCGGGGGGCTGTCGCCCTGTCACACACACACACACACACACACACACACACGCGCGCGCAAAAGAGAGAGCAGGAGGGAAGGAAGGACTCACACCTTCACAATGACAGTGACACAGGGGTTATTCTTAGTGCATGTGTGCATGTATGTGTGTGTGTGTGTGTGTGTGCGTGTGTGCGATTAAGTGTTGAGAGAAGCTGCGCGCTGCAACAACAGAGAGCGACCCGTGCAATCAGTGGAGTTCAGGAGGCTTTTCCGTGCCCTCCACCCCACCCCACCTCACCTCGCTCCACCCCAGCCCCCTTGTAAAAGTGCACATCAGCAGCGGCAGCCACCGTCGCCTCTTTCAGACTCCAGCAGGGAGCGGGTTGTGGGGTGGGGGGATTACTGCAGTTGTTTTGAATGGCAGGAAATCCCTGAGATGTTTTCAGTCCTCCCAGCGACAATCTTGCCCTGGCGAGTGAGTGGATCCAGTTTTTTATTCATTTTTTTTTCTGTCTCTCTCTCTTTCTTTTTTGGCACAAACCTCCCTCCCCTCTCTGTCTTCTCCCCAGGTTGTCAGGGAGTGGCAAGTAAACGTGCCCTTTAACTTACATAGGCACGTATGCGCGCACACACACACACACACACACACACACACAAACACACACTCCAGAGCACTCACAATTACACAATTAGTCAGTCACACTCACACACATATAGTACTCACATCGAAAGACACACAAACACACACAATCCTTAACACTCAGACTCAAATGGCCTCTAATTCCTGGCAGTGCTCTTTCTCTCTCTCTCTCTCTCTCTCTCTCTCTCTCTCCCTCTCTCTCTACCCCTCCTCTCCTTCCTGTGGTGGTGAGGAGTGGCCACCCTGTTCCCCGGGCGCAGGCAGGAATGCAGCTCTGAGGAGAGAGAGGAGACTGGAGGTGTCAGCCTCTACCACTGGAGCTCCTCTCCTCTCCTCTCCTCTCCTCTCCAGAGGTCTACAACCACACACCCACTCTCTCTTCTCTTCTCCTCTCCTCTCCTCTCCTCTCTTCTCCTGTGTCCACTCTTACACTCCCTGTCCTCCTTGTCCCTTTGTGTTCCATGATGCACCTGTAGGAGGTTGACTTTGTGTCCTCTGAGTTGCCTCTCTTTGTCTTTCCTTTTATCTGCAACCATGGTCCTTTACATATTTAGCTCATATTTCCTATTCTCTCTCTCTCTCTCTCCCTCTCTCTCTCTCTCCCTCTGCCTGATCCTGCTCCCCTCCCTTTCCTTAGCGGTGCTCCCACACAGTGGGCCAGGTCACAGTGACATCCTGGAGCGTGAGTGAATGCGAATGTGTTTCTCCACGAGCAGGAACACGTGGACCTCCCTCCGCACCTCCACACCTCCCTCTCATCTCTCTCTCCCTCCCTCCTCCAGTGCTCTCACCTCCTCCGCCTCCCCTGTCCCCCGGCCCCCAGAGAGGGATCCACACAGAGTCCGTCCCAAAGCCCTGAGCTGAGCGGAGCTGAGCGGAGCTGAGCCGAGCGGAGCGGGGCCACATCTATCACACGCTGCAGTTAGCCCAGGGTGCAGGAGCAGCATGGTTTATATTAGCGGAGCTGCTGTAAACCTTCTCCACCCTCCTACACATAAAACAGGGCCTCTGGTCAGGGAGCTTAGTGCCGCCAGGTCCACACACACACAGACATATTTAAGAAAGAAAAAAATCATAAAAAGAAAAAAAAGGGGTTTGCAGCAGCTGTTGAAGAATTACCACTTATTGTTATTACAAAGTGTGATTTGCAGTCATAATCAAAATCACATCCCGCAGAACAGGATTTAGGGCCTGGATATTTTTTCCCTTCCAATCTTTTTTCTTCTTGTCATACGTCTGCTTGTAGGTCCCTTTCCGAAGCAGGGTGAACTAAACTGCAGAATAAGGTGTCTGTGTGTGTGTGTGTGTGTGTGTGTGTGTGTGTGTGTGTGTGTGTGTGTGTGTGTGTGTGTGTGTGTGTGTGTGTGTGTGTGTGTGTGTGTGTGTGTGTGTGTGTGTGTGTGTGTGTGTGTGTGTGTGTGTGTGTGTGTGTGTGTGTGTGTGTGTGTGAAAACTGGAGCAACGGCACTCATGGAGGGACCCCTTGAAAATGAGGCAGGGAGGACCTGTAGCGTCTCAGCAGTCCAGTCGAGCCCCCACCGCACTCCAAATTACATTTCCCCATTATAATTACCACCATAAATATTGCTCCACACACTTTTACAGCGCTTGTTATCGTCTCTTGTTATTCATTGTTGCGGAATTATGAATTCCCTTATTGTGTAAGTGCCCATGAATGCATCGTTACGAACCCCCCGCTCGTATTTATTTATTTGTGTATGGCTTTGTGCGAGCGTTTGTTTTATTCCGTTCTTAATGCGAAAGCGTTACAAAGGGCTGGCAGTGGAGTGAAAGTGACTCACGCCAATAAAGCCCCATTGAACAAAAGCAGATGTCTGTCTGCAATTAGGGCTCCGTTCACAAGGCGTGTGAAGAGCAGCACCCCCCCCCCCTCCACGCGAACAGACCTATGATATCACCTGCGTTTGAAGGCCTTCCAGACCGCCAATGACAGGAACCTGGGAGGGTTGAGAGAGCAGCCAGGCAGAGCAGTGCACAAACCCACAGCAGGTATGAACAAAAAAAGCCCAGGGATAGATAGAGGAAAGAGGGAAAGAGAGCGAGAGATAGAGGAGGAGGAGGAGGAGGGGGAGAGGGAGAGACACTGAGGGGGAGATGTGTCAAAACCTGCAGCCATTTCAAAGGAACACGCTTTGGGGATCTCCTCCCTCCTCCGCCCTGCCCAACGCGCTGGGTGTCTGAGCTTGCACACTCTCCCAGCGAATCCAGGAGGGGACAGACAGAGGTGAGTCATCCACTCAGCCTAAACCACCTCACCATGACAAAGGGGAAAACCAGAGTCTCAACCCCCCCCCCCCCCCCAGTCAGGCAGACTGGTGTTGTGTCATCAAGGACGACTGACTTCAATTATTCTCAAAGTCAAATCACAGTTTAAAACGGTCAATTTGATAAGGAGGTAGGCGCTGCGATGCAGGGTATGTAAATGGACAGGCCAAATCAGCCACTTCATTGTGCAATGCCATTCACCCCGCTCCAAGAACTGTCTGGAGTGTCCGTCTTGGCTGTTTATTTACTCTCGGCGGCGCCCTAACCCACTTTGTTCTGGTCCGTGGGCACACAAGCCGCCGCTAATAACGTCAGTGTGTGGTTAACGCGTCCTTTTAACGCTTCGCCACTCAAGTGGGTGGAGAGAGGCTGAGTGAAGAGCCCAGACTGAAACGTTAGTGGTAATTGGGGAGCAATCCCATACTGCTGGGGAAACAGCGCAAATGGTCCCAATATTTGAGGGGGGTGGGTGGGGGGGCGGGTAGTGATCAGACGCCTCCGACTTTTATGACGATGGTGGAGGGGACTCAGTGTGGGGCCCACTGAACACGTCAGAGCAAACGAGCAGCTATGCCTTGACGGCCGTCAGCTTCAAATAGTCAAGTCAAGGGGCACGTCAGGACGTGAACGGAGGCAATAACACCTCTGCTCGCCCATAAAAGGCCTGCCAGGAAGCAGAGCAACGTGAAGGACAAGGGGCGCCCATGAGAGCTCTGTCATGACCGCTGTCACTCAGAGCAGGGGGGGGGGGGGGGGGGGGGGGCACTGCGTAGGGGGGGGGGTGGGGGTGGGGGTTGACATGGTGCTCTGTCACCCAACACAAATAAAAACAGCGAGTGAAGGCTGCTTGATTTAACAAGGACCCCTCCACTCTAGCGCCTGGGAACAAATATTTTGAGTATCCAACAAAAAAGAAAGCAAACATACGCAGGGTCACAACTGAGCTTCTGGACACGCCGGGCTCTCAACACTTGTAAATACCGTTGGTCTCCTATTCACTATTATCCTTGTAAAGATAGTCTTTAAAGTGAGGTTAATGTTTTACAGAGAGAGACAATGTCCCCATAGCATATCCATGATAGCCCATATACACAATTTATATTAAACCATCTTTAACCGATATAAAAAATAAAACAGCAATAAGGATGTGACGGGCAGGATGTATGTTCGAGGAGCAGAAGGAGTTTGTCGTTGAAGGAAATGATTGTGGGGAGAAATCATACACTCAGCCTGGATCAATAACTCTAGGATGCTGCAGAGCCTTGATGGATGTACCTGTAAGGTTCCTGTTCAATTACAACGTGTTTCCTGTGTCCATCAATAAATCTAGCAGCTCACCAGGCAAAGAATGTGGTGGTGACAGCAGTGGGAGTGAGACAAGAAGGCCTGAGAACAGCCACAGGGTCCTGTGTGTATGTGTAGGTGTGCAGATGTTTGTGTGAGTATGTGTGTGTGTGTGTGTGTGTGTGCATGTCTCTCTGTGTGTGTTGGTGCGTGTCTCTTGTGTGTGTGTTAGTGCGTGTGTGTGTGTGTGTGTGTACATATGCTTAACCGCACCCTCTGACCTTTCACCCCCATACTGAGCAGAGCCAGGAATGAAAAGGAGAAAAACAGCGAGAGTGCGAGGGCTCCCTGCTCCCTGCTCCCTGCTCCCTGGCAGCCCTGTGCCCTCCCGTGGGGGAAGAGAGACCTCTCTGCATTCCTGGGCCCTGGCCTCGCTCTGGGGCACTAATCCCCTGCAGCTGCGTCTCCTTGGCCAGCGCTGCCCTTTTGCAAGACATTTTTCACCGGCTACTCACACACACGACAAATCTCCACCACTCTTCCTCCTCCCTACTCTCTCTCTGTCTGTCTCTGTGCCTATATCTCTATGGTTCTGAGCCACAGTCACCAACAAAGACAACTATTGCCATTTCTATCGTTTTCTTTCTTTTCTCTCTCACTCTGTGTCTGTGGGTCTCTCTCTCTCTCATTCTCTCGGCCCAGCAGTAGCTCCTCATCAGAGGGCTCCGGAGACCTCCAGTGCAGTTTTACACACAGTGACAAAGGGCTCAGCGATACACACTCCATTTTATAAGTGGCGGGGGGGAATTTCCTGAAAGTCTTGAAGCTTTTCACAAAAGAAAAAGGACCCTCTCCAGGATCAAATGCAGGAAGGGAAGTAGTTTTAAAAGCAGGACAGATGCCTGGCCTGTTCTGCATAGCATACTGCAGACTGCTCCCCTGACACTTAGAAGAACCTGTTTAATATCTGTTTAATATCTTTCTTCAGAAAAACATGAAGTGGGTGTATGGCATCTGAAAAAGCAACTATGTCTGATCCATTAGTACAAACGTAGTCATTAGTCATGGGATGAGTAGTAGTTCTGTCTATCCCAAAGGAAAGAGCAGGAAATCCTCATCTACAGAATGAGTGGACAGCTTACTGACGTCCCACTCTTGCTGACTTTAACTGGCCACCACTAACAAAGACCACTGGAACCTCTCTGACCTCCATAGCCAGTGTGACGGTAGACCAGCACACCAACCTCTCTGGTTCAAATGTGCACTGACCACTGGAGAGGAGGAGTGCTGGGAGTGTCAGTGGGGGGGTGGGGGGGGGGGGTGCTCTACACCAGACACAGCAGCACTCTGGAATGTCTCCGAAATGTCCCCTGGTTCCTCAGTGGACAGGGGCGCTGGTAATAAGGTCGGTGGGGGGGCTGGAGTGGAGGGTAAATTAAAATGCGCTTTAATAAAGTGACCTTACCCCTGAGGTTCTCTGGGGACAGGCCCCAAGGTGTATCCCAGCAGAAGGAATGCAAGCAGGCTGGGGACACTGGAAAGCAAAAACAACAAGCCCAGCAGCGGCGGGTTTATTTTTCAGGCCAGGTGTTCCTGGGCTGGCCTTTAAACAAACCGCAGAATAAACCCATCTCAACTTCTGCCTGACTCACACGGATGCTTGTGTCAAACCCCTCCCTGGCTTTTCCAGTGAAGTCATGATCATTTGTGCGAATAAAAGAGGAAATAAAATGTACACAGCATGTTACTGGGATGGATTCAATTGATGTTTGATTCTTTACTGAGCAGTGCTAATGCCTGTTTTTAGGTAGTGTGGGCACATAAAATGATTTAACTGCCCGTGGTGAATGTTTTGTGTTCATTTAATTAGTGTGATTGCTTTAATCACACAGCATTGCAAAGTTACGTTGTGTCATTGCATAAGCAATCAAACCATTGATCTTTTTTTCAAAGTTTTAATCTTTATTATCTTTATTCCACCCGCTATCCGTCTGATCCTGTGCAGTGCTAGTTGCAATGCACACAGTCGTTCTTTTGTTAGTGTCGTTTTTTCATCCCAATGTTTCACCACTGAAATGAATGGTGGAACGTTCCCCTATTGTGACGTTACGAGCTCTGCCAGCTGTACACTAGGACCGATGGTAACTGGCATAGTTGCCAAACTAGTAACCAATGTCAGAATGGCATTTCCATATCTGGCTGATTATCAGAAAGTTTCCCGTGGTTTAAACCATGTCATTAAGCCTCATGCTGTGCTCCGCTCAAAAATGACCGTTAAAAATAAAAATCTTTTATATCATCTTAAACTCACAAGGATTCATGATATCCTTCACCCTATCTACTTGAATGGATAAAAGAACTGTTATTATTATTATAATGCATAATTTATGTATATTTTAAATGTGTTGTTAATCATTAAATACATCATTAAAATACACAAAAAACTAATAATCCTTATATTAACATTTGCACTTGTTCTATTTTTTTTTTTTTTATATTTTGTGAATATCCTTTATTTTGAATAAAACCGAGTGGCTTAAAAACTAGAAATGATTTATAATTGTTACAAAAAATCTATGGTCAATTACTTGCATCTTCAATAAGGTTTAAATCAAATGTTTACAAAAAGCATTATTAACAAAAGTGTCAAAGTAAACCACTTGTTTTCGCCACTGACAGGCTCATGTTATTAATAGTGTCTAACAAAGAAACTCTAGGAAATTAGGACTGTTTCTACAGTTTATGGAATTTAAGTTTTGAATCAAGGATGAAAAGCCATGTTAACATCAGTGAGGCTTTTCACAGAACCAATATTTGAGTATTGTTTTGTCCCATTTGCTAATGTTTGAGATAGATTGCAAGTAGGTATCACATTCATGTGTCACATAAGGTAACATTAAATTACTTGCCCACAGACATTCAATTTACTTTAAGCTGTTTTTGTGATGTTAGCCATAGTAACTGTAACACACAACCTAACTAGCGTTAGTAACATGACTTGCCGTGGTGTTGTTATGTTTTCTGTCCCTGTGAAAGGGTTTTATAGCCACAAAGCTAAAAAAAAAAAAACTAAAAAACACAAGTTTGATAGCACAGTACGGATTGATGGCAGGTAACGTTACCTTCCTTGTTAGCTTAGCTGATACTCTTGCTAGTTTTTACAGCGCTTCTGAGAGAGCGCTAAGGCGGGGCGGGGGGGGGGGGGGTATTTGTTTGGCTGTTGAGTTAAAATATCAACAATCTTTCTCCCCCTTCAACATGTGCGTGAATGTGGAGCTTCCTCGTATGGGCCTAGATTGAATTTAGCTTAGCAGTACACTCTGTCTTCTCACGCAGGGACATGAACAAAGGTCACATTGTAAAAGAATGCCATTTAAAAAAAAGAAAAAGAAACATTATAATGACCTTGTATGTTGTGCCATTTTTTCAAATCAGTGTCACATCTGCTGTCAAATAAGGTCAAAGTATGATTATTGTGGTCACATGCTCACGCTCATCCCCAGTTCAAATGTGCTCCAGTAGATCTGTAACAGTTCATACTTCATCTTTTCTCTTCCATTGGTTAAATGGTGTATTTCAGAGTTAACAATTTAACCCCATTTCTTACATTAAAAAGACTTTATTGTCTGAACAGTCAAACTTTGCTTTTGACACATACCTCTTAGAGGAAAAGTAATGTCAATCAAATACTAAACAACTAAGTATACTCAGCACGCACTATAAATCATCTCAAAGACGTGGGTTTCTTTAGTTGGTCGGTGTAAATCTGCTTCATCAAATAAAATCATCATAAAATAGTCTCACTGATTTTTCAACGCTGAGACTATTTGTCCATACCTTCATTTACACTTATTGTACCAGTGACACTGACCTTTAGCATTTCAGAGTAATCTAAATTTCACTGACATTCTTTACACTTAAAGCATGGAGGAAGGGTAGAATTTTGTGACATTTAAGTCCTTTAACACTTTTCCCCTTGAACTCAATAAATGGACAGATGACACAATTTTTCCCTTGATCAGGGTAAGTTATGAACCGTGAGATGAATTTTGCTAGACTTCCTCCTCCTAGAAAGTCCATTTTATGCTCAGGAATCTAGAGTGTGTCCTGATTTCCTTATCCGTTTCTCTTATCTTTCTCCTGGTCCCTACATCTTGATCCACCTTTTGTTCTTGTGTCCCTCTCTTATACACCAACTTTCTCCTCCCTCCCTTTATCTCTCTCACTAACACACATTATTCTTTCTCTCTTCTCTTTCTCTCTTTCTCTCTTTCTCTCTCTCTCTCTCTCTCTCTCTCTTTCTCTCTTTCTCTCTCTCCCTTTTTGAAAAGAGCCCAAAGACGTGGCCTGGTCTCCAGTTCTGGGGACTTCCCCAGCTGCAGCTGCCAAGAGTATTTCCAAAGTCTCGCCTCCGCAGCGAGCGTCCAGCGCACTCTGGAACTGAGATATCCCTCTGACTCCATCGAGCAGACAACCCTCTCAACACTACCACCCCCCACACTACACACACACACACACACACACACACACACACAGGGACAGAGGACTGCAGGCGCGGATCTCAGCTGGGATATTATGGCTCACGCAGGACCCTTTGGTCTCATTAGTGAGGCTCTTAGTGCTGCACAGGAACAGGGATCATTGTTGTGCGCCTCTCACCTCCTGAGGCCTTCCTGAGAAGATGGTCAACAGTCTGAATCCCCAAACTTGAACTTGAACCAAGCCCAACCTAGTCTTTGCTGTGATACCGAGGCTAACATGGTGCATTTTCATCATCGCCCCTGTTTCACTCTCTGCTAGCTGGGCCACACAGTTTGATCATCGCCCCTGTTTCACTCACTGCTAGCTGGGCCACACAGTTTGAGAAGGCACCTGTGTTTTATCATGTCTGCTCCCACTGCAGATCAACCTCGTTCCCCTCTTAAGTGCTCTATCTTTCTCTGCTATTATAAACCCATTCTAACTGCACTGTATCAGTATGAAAGTGAGACCAACAAAGCAAGGGAACAAAGACAGGGAGAGAGAGAAGGATAAAGGAGGTGTTGAGGGAGGTAGGTGCATCTCATTGTTGTCTGCGTCTGTTCAGCGTAAGGGCCATGGGAACAGGGGCCACATATGCAGAGAGTTAGCGTAGCTCTGAGCTAACCCGTGTCACACCCCGAATGCTAGGGCTCCTTTTGTTTTTGTAATTTTTTTTGGCCACGGTGTTTGGACACGCTACGAGCCCCAGCTGCTGAACGTTTCAAGCAGAGGAGAGCCCTCGGACTGGGCGGTAATGAATATTCCCCGAAAGAAGGCTGGGGGATTTTTCTGCATTATTTGTTATGGGAAAGGGAGACAGCACAGAGGCTGGAACAGTGTCAGTGCCTGGCCCCTGTGTGTGTGTGTGTGTGTGTGTGCTAAAGGGTGTGTGACTGCGTGTGTGTGTGTGTGTGTGTGTGTGTGTGATGTGTGTTAG
>NC_045173.1:3725553-3755553 GCF_900700415.2 Clupea harengus
TGAGCACCGACCTGGAAAACACACACACACACACACACACACACACACACACACACACACACACAACTGTGAAACTAAATTCCAAATGCAGCCTTAAAGTAGACAGCTCCTTAAAATACATAGGTCGCATAGAGAAGGGGGGAGAGAGGCACTAGAAAGAGCTCCCTGCACTTCCTCAGTGCAGTCCGACTGCCAGTATCTCTAATCTTACCGTACATTAGAATGTAGCACACCTCTCATGGAGAGATTTAACCTCATTCTTTGAGATGTGTTGTTATCTGGCCAATAAAGTGTAATTGGAGATAATTAGACTGCTGATTGGCCTAATTATAGCTTAACTTATCCACTGAAGGATTATGGGCTAAAAGTGGCCTCAGGTTGATGACACACACATACACACATGTGTGCTCTGAAACCTCGGCCACATCCCATTGGCCCACTGCTGGGGGCTTACAGCCAATCATGTGACTTTTTGTGTAAAGATAAAGACCACATAATGATGAGAGGAGCCTCACTCAGTTACCTAATACCGCTGCACAACACTCAAAATCAATCGTTCATCACTGTTGTAGATCTTCCACTGTTGGTAAATGCATTACAATCTCTACCATTGTTCTTGTCTGCACTCACAGTAGGCTTACATGGGGCACAATGCTACTAAACTGCTGCAGCACAACTTATTGCGTGACACTTGTGCCGTTCCGAGTCAAATGAGCATCTCTCACTGGCCACCTCAGTTTACTGCTGCCTGCCCCCCCTAGGCAGTGGCCAGGCCGTCTGCATCTCCATGCCATGTCACGCACGGGCACCACGGTGGGTCGGCAGCCCCATATCTGGTGTGCTGTGCGAGAGTCACAGAGGAGGTCATTAGCAGGGACACAGAGGCAGGCGGAGGCTCCACGGCACATGTTGTCATCCGCCGGGGGACTCGATGGCCGAGCGGCACAACGGATGTGTTCAGATTTACTGTTTCACCATATCAGCGTTCTCCGGGGCGGCCGCATATTTTTACAGCTGCACTTGGGAGAGCACATCTGCTGTGTCTACACTGGTAGCAGGGACCTCACTGGACCAAATGAATAATTCAGCCAGCCCCTAAAATGAAAGTCAGTGTTGAATGTTTATTTCTTCTTGACAAGAGGGACTTGGTTTTTGGGGGTTTTCAGGATGGATGAAACCCTGGTGAGCACCAATGTTTGGGCTGAATACGGTGAATACGCTCAAACCTGAACCGTAACTATCCCATAATTTACCATTATTTTATAGGGGATGAGCACAGACTCTGTTATTATGGTTCAGGCTGAGTATACTGTAGGTGAGAGTTGGTTGTGGATCTACTTGCTCCTGTGGTGCTCCACCTCGCTGCGCTCCAGTGCAGAGACGGAGTGAGTGTGTTACTGGGTGCCTGTCCACAAGACCAGGGAAGCCCAGAAACCTGCTCTCTATAATTACCTTTGCCGGCCAGTGGAGCTGCGTTGGTAGTAGATGGGGCCATTGATGTGGTTGATAGGGAAACTCCCAGCAGCTCTCCAGCGCATGTGTCTCACTTCATAGAGACGTGTCGGTTGGGAGATGCTAAGATTCTCCCTGAGATCACCACCGCACCCCCCTTTGGAGGGAGGGGTGCTTCCTGTGCAAGTGGCTGACATAGTTCAGGTGATGCACCGTTACCATATGTTCAATCAAAACTAAAATTCATATTATTTGGATCGAAAAACTACTTTTGTAACAGCACGTAAGCTTCCGTAGCAAAACATCAAAGCCTGCGAGCATCCCAGACAAAAAAAAACAGGGTTTTCATGTGAACGTGTGCAAACTTGCAGAAACGACAGAAATTGAAAGTGGTCTTTGCATCATGCGTCACTCTGCACCAAAACCGGCCATTAGATCTCCCATGGAAGCCTGCGCCGGTGAGGCCTGTGCCTTTGAGGGGCCCATCTGCAGTGCATCAGTCTCTGGGCAGACACTTGGAAAAAGCCACTCTGCCACTCACGTTACTCCATGTTACACAGCAAATGATTAGCCTACTGAAAGCATCTAATTATGAGTATTTATGAGACTGTGCCCCAGCCTATAATAGCAGACCTGCTCAGAAGTGGCACTCTCCCCTTTGTGAATGTCTTGTTCCTGTTTTTTCCCATTGCCTGTATGTGTGTGTGTGTGTGTGTGTGTGTGTGTGTGTGTGTGTGTGTCTGTGTCTGTGTGTGTGTGTCTGTGTGTGTGTGTGTGTGTGTGTGTGAAAGACAGAGAGAGAGCATAGCATTTATGTTCCATTCATAAGTGAGAGCTTCTGATTCAGGCACTTCCAATTCACTTGGAGTCCCTGTCCTTTTCCCAAGCCTGTAATGGATACTATTCATGAGCTTTAATTGTGAAGCTCAAAGTCCTGCCTCATGTCTGCTATCCATTACGCTGCCATTGCCGCGCGTGTCACTGGATCATCTGTCCGCCTCACAGGAGAGGGATCCTGAGACCCCGGATCATGGTGTGCAGTACGAGAACCTCTTGTTTCACGGAGTGGAAAAAATTGTTTAAAAAAAACTCTTCATCTAAATGGTGGCCGCTCCGAAGAGTGAGTCCATAAACAAAATGCCTCCTTTCATAAGCCAAGCAAGACATCACTAGAGCGTGATCAGCCACGGCCCATCAACTTCCACCAAGGACAAACAGACATGTAGCATATCTGAAGCACTCTCACTCCTCTCCTCCATCTGAATCCCGCTTTGTCCCAGCACCCAATCACGAACGGGGGAGGAGAGGTCGGGCACAGCCACCCATAATCACCAGCGTGTTCCGAGGCAGGCGGATAGGGGGGGGGGGTGAAGCCTGTTTTAGCGGGGCTAGGTGGAGGGATGAGCCCCCTCACTAATCAAAGGTGGGCCTCTGTCCCAGGGAGCCAGCGTGCTTTATTAGTTTGGTACCTCCCGCCTGGGGCTTCGGCTCAAGATGAGGAGTTATTGGACCAACAGTGGAAAGCCAATAAGAGCCTATCGATCAGGAGGGAGGTACGGCCATATCATACATGGGTACAGTAGCTGGAGACAAATTAAGAAAAGTGTGAGAACCTCGGAAGTCGAGAGGCTCCCATCTGGCCTCTGGCCCTAAAAGTTTGTCTGAACTCAAGAAGGAGACACTAAACACCACCAGGAATGAAAACAAACAGTACCGCCAACCACTATAGAAAGGCTTTGGCACCCAGTTATGACTTGCTCAATCGGGAGAAATGGAGTTGTTTGTCATAGAGGGTTTTCATAGGGATGAGTAGGTGTACACACGCACACAGCTCCGAGTGGGTGTGACTGAATTGGGTGAGTGAGGTTAATGTACCTACTGGTCGCCTTAATGGCTCGCTATAATAATGAGCCCTTTGTCTTCCTAAAACTGGAAATCCTCCAAATTCCTATAGGGACTGCGATGTAAGAGCAATAACAGTCCATCAAACGACAGACCAAAGCGATTACTTAGAGAGACATAAATAAGGGGCCTGTGTGGACTCGGAGAGCAGGAAACTTAGACCTGCTCTGATAAGAGAGCTTCCTCCCCTCCCTGTGGGGATCGAGCTTCACTCGGGTCGGCAACCTGGCTTTGAGGTACAATCGACGCTATGCCACAATGCACGACGGCATAGTAGTACGTCAAAGTATGAAATAAGTGTGCGCAGTATGTTACACTGATACTTGTGTATGTCTTCACCCGTGAGTTTCCCTGGGAACCCCTTTGTGTGTTTTGGTCGAAATACACTCGGCTGAGATACAGTATATGCATATATTTTCTTTTCTCAAACGTTCTTGGATACTTGCAAGAAAAATACAATGAATTTATTTTTGCTTTTGAATGAAAACCGCACACATACATTCCTCTGCCTCAACCAAGGACAACTGAAATTACAGGGACATTTCTTCCAACACAAAACATCTCAGTCGAGCATTGAGCTTTAAAAGCACATTGAAAAACCTCCTTCAACAACCCAAAGCCAGCATGTCTTATTATGATGGTTACAATCTAATTTATACTGTTCCGTCCTGGTTGTGATCAAGTCAACATCCTACAAAAACATGAAGGAGCATGAAGACCTTTGAGGACAGAGTAGCTTAGGCTGATTTGTTGCCTACCGCGTAGACTGCCTCTCCGCCATCAATTACCTCCACCAGGTGCACTGCTACTTGAAACGTCTAAAAGGGTATTGCTTCATTCTTATCAGAGATATTGAGCAGGCAGGGGAGTGGACAGCCTCTGGGCATAGAACAAGATGACACAGGGGTCCTGTGTGCCAGCACTAGGCTCTTACCCAGGGACAGGTAATGGATTAAATTCTCCGAAAGAGAGGTTCCCCCCAGCCCCCCCCCCTCTCTCACACACACACACACACACAAAATCCTCCACTCCCACTGCTACCCTACCAGCCTATAAGGGACGGACCGTGACAAGGCTGAAAGATGGCTTCGCCTGGATCCCCTCTGTGAGAGGGTCTCGGATACCAGCCCAGCAGCAGTGTCAGGCCGCAGCAGAGGGGAGGGGGTCTCTGACGGGTGAGAGATTCATTAACCCTGCCCCCCACCTCCCCCGAGGGACTGCAGCTCCCTCACAGCGGCACAGCGGCCCAGCGCCTGGCCACTCTAGCTCGCCTCGCCTCGCCTCGCCTCGCCTCGCAGGGAAATAATGTGGGGATGGCACTCAGACCTGCTGGCTCAGCACGGACCACTGCCCATTAAATAGCTCAAAAACCCTCCTGCCAGCACTGGGTTGGGTCAAAATTACGATTAAGGAATCTGTTAAATGAACTAATGGAGATTTCACATTTTGTGTTCCTCGCGGGTGTGTGTGTTCAGGGAAGAAAAAAAAGAAACGGTCTGCAATGTTGGTCTTGTGTGGCTCTCAATAAGTAGCCATCACGGAAAGCAATTCAAGAGGCAGGAGCGTTCTTGGAGAGTAACAAGTGACTGGGGGCGGTGGAAGAGGTGGAAAGAGAGAGGGACAGAGGGAGAGAAAGAGAGAGAGGGACAGAGGGAGAGAAAGAGAGATGCCATGCCTTTCACTCCTTCTGCCTCTCACAGGCTCAACCCCTCCCTCTGGCCGCCCATTAAAAACAGAATTCCTGCACTAACTGTTTGTGTTTGCAGTAAACTCCTCCAGTCAAGTGGTGCTGTGGCCTTCCTCTCCCTCCCTCCCTCCCTCCCTCCCTCCCTCCCTCCCTCCCTCCCTCCCTTCCTCTCTCTCACTCTCCCTCTCGGGTCCTGTGCACTATCAACATGTGGCACATGTCCTTGACACACTCAGCTGGGCCAGCATCCCTGTGAGAGGCGCAGCGGTCTCGTCCCCTCATTCCTTTCTGGCACTCTCCTTCTATCTTTTTCTCTACCTCCATCACTCTTTCTCTTTTTCATTTTGGGTTGCCGGGTAAAGGGGGGAGGAATCTAATAACGGTGACAGTGGGGCTTTTTTGGCTTTGTTCTCCCTCTCTCAGACGGAGAGGCTGAGCAGACTCTAATGAAAGGTTAAATGAATAGGAAGAAGTGACAGGAGGTACAATAAAGAAAGGGAGAGGAGGGGAGGTCTGTGTGTACAGTGTGTGTGTACGTGTGTGTGTGTGTGTACGTGTGTGTGTGTTTGTGTTGTGTGAAGTGTGTGTATGTGTGTGTGTGTGTGTGTGTGTAGTAATCCTTCAACTCTCCACACCAGCTTGCTTGGCTCACACAGACAAGGACAGGCCTCCTCCACAGTCCCCATATTTAAAATGTCTAGCCCAGCGACAGCCTGTGTGTTTGTGTGTGTGTGTGTGTGTGTGTGTGTGTGTGTGTGTGTGTGTGTGTGTGTGTGTGTGCATGAACATAGCCAGCTCTCCCTGGTGCACAGATGCTGAGAGGAATTTCAGCATGGGGTTCTTTGATAAATGTTAAGGTCACAGGGGGAGAGAGGGTGGCGATGGGGAGGCTTGTCCGGTGGTGGGGGTGGGGGTGGGGGTGGGGGTTCGTGTCTCGTCTTGTGCACACCAGTGTGCCTGCCTCGGCGGAATGCACAAGTCACATGAAAGAGGCCTCTAAGACGTGTCTCCTCTGTCTACTCAAAAGCGCCACTGTCCCCTCTCCCTGCAGACACACAGAATGTAACAAACACACACATTCATACTCACACACTCACATACATACAACACACACACGCATGCAACACGTTCAAACTCAAACACTTTCTCACACAGACACACACATACACACCTTCCCGCTAGCGTTTCTTTCTTTTTTTTTCAGCTTTAAAAGACTGTTCGTCTGACAAAAAAAACCATTAAAACTACTACTCAAAGGGATTCAGTCATAAACGTTCAAAGAAGGAAGCCAGGTGAGAACGTTAGTTGGCTCATGTGAACTTGATCCCGACACAGGCATCCACAAGTCAAATATGTAAATACAATGTGAACAGTGTGTGAGATCACTTCTGGCGCTGAAGTCGGAGAGCCAAAAGCCATGGAAATATATGTCAACGTTTATCAAATAAAGATCAGCGATATGTGATACGCGAGTGCACCGTGCCTTTCTGAAAATCAACTGTGAGTTGTAAATTGGGGCCCGTATGGAATGCTTCTGCTGTGACTGTGCGTGGTGTTGAGAGCTCAGGAAACTGATGGCTTAAGTTTATCAATGATTCATAATTACGTTGACAGGGTCAGCCGCGGTGAATGGATACTGCGCTGGATGGGGGAAAATGTAACATGTCTGTCAGTCTGTCACAAGACTTCAGCCAGGAAGCGTTCAATTGAATTTGATTCAATCAACTTTATTAAGTCAGTGTTACTGTGTCAATGCTGTGTACAATCGAGAATTCCTACCCCTTCCTGAATTATGAAGCTGTTTTTTTTTCTTACTATTTATCTGTGATTTTTCAATTTCACTGGTTTTAGTAAGTAAATACACATAGATGAAGGATAGAGATAGACAAAGAAAGAGGAGCAAGACCAAGAGAGAGAGAGAAGGAAAGAGAGAGAGAGAGAGAGAATGGGGGGGGGGGAATATAAAACTGATATATTGGGCCAGTGGTGGCCTAAGTCCAGAGCCCGAGGGTGTGTGTGGAAGAGAGCCGGCTTCCACTCTCATGACTGACTTCACTTGTCCCAAGTATGAAGTTGCTCCATACCACAACAATATGGAGGGAATATTTTGCATGTCACATATTTGGCCCAATGGAAACATTATGGCCAATCTACACAGCAATTTATCACCTAAATCATTTAAGTACAGTGTCTAAATTCTCAATACACATTTTTTATTTAATATAAACAAAAAGAGAGAGCAGGTTTCCCAGGACTGATTTCAGGGGGAGAAAACACAAGAGAGTGGAGGGGGCAAACGAAAGAGAAGACAGAGAAGGACAGACAGAGAGAGAAAAAAAGAGAAAAAACTCTTGTATTTACTCTTGTATTCTTTCCCCCAACTCAATCACACCCAACCTCAGGGTCAGCATAATGGAGTTTTGTTTAATCTGGTAGTAGAGTTATTCATATTGCAGGAAAGCCAGTGATACTCTGATGAAAATCTTGAAAGCATAATCACCAGGGACAGTGTCTTGAGAACTTCTTAAAACAGACCTCCCAGAATGAAATTGCTGACTCTGGTTAAACGTACATGTACTGCACACCACTTCTACATACAGATCTACGACCTCTCATTTCTGAGAATATCAGGATCTCCATATTGAAGTAACTGGCAAAGAGAACACTGCCAAATCTGACAAGACACAGGACACTGCAAACACGTTATGTTCTCATCCCTTTCATAATGAAATCTTACAGATACGTATCACTCCTTTTGAATCGTGGGGATCCACTTTACTGTGTGATAAAGCCAGTAGGTAGCAGTTCATGTTTAAAAAAAAATAATTAATGCACAATTATAATAGTAAAATACTTAATGTGAATGAAATTCGTTTTAATATCAAATCTCAATAAGACTCAGTGAGTCTTTGTTTTCATCTAAACGTGCTGCATGACAAGACTGGAACCAGTGAAAATCTGAGTGGAATTTTTTCAACCAAAGATGTACATGTAGGGCAGAGCCAGCCACTCAAACAGAAAACTAAACTAGCCAGAGATTCAACAGCACTCATTCGGAAGTCAACACGGCGCTTTTTGGTTCTGAGGAATTTCTTATGACCCGCCACTTATCTTGTCATATCCAATTTCTTCCACAACTCAACCTCAAGTACCGTCAGAAGAGACACCTTTAGGGCAAATTATTCTCTTCGGATCATACCATTCCACATACCCTGGGGGAGTGAGTTCTGGGCCTGCCACCAAACTCGCGAGCACACAGGCTACGACTGCGTAATTATTACAGCCATGCTGAAGAGTTTGTAGCATTCAAAGCAGTGCGGTGGATCAGGTTTAGTAGCTTCAGGAGGAAAAAAAGATAGAAGTAACAAGAGAAGAGCCAGGAGAGGGACTGGCCTGGAAATCCCATCGCTTTCCAAAATTTCCAGCACATTCTGTATGGCACAATGTCCAACAACTCATTCTGGAGTGTCTCCAATGAAGCTATAAAATATAAATTATACTCCATAACCCTACACCTCCCCACTGGGTACTTTAGTTACTGTGAGACTCCTGTTCGGTGCAGTGCAAACTCTCTGCACCGAACTCTCTCTCTCTCTCTCTCTCTCTCTCTCTCTAATCTCCTTCTCTGTCTCCACTGTCGAGGTGAATTTGTCTCAGACCTCTTCAGGAAAGGATGGATTACGGCTGAACCCCAATTTCCCGCACCCATCGCCTCGGTGCCACCAGGTAACGCACCGGAGTGTTTATTTTACAAGGCTGGCAGTAATTATTTCACAGCCAAATCACTTGCTGGTGCACAGACTACCACCTCTAGTGCGCCGCCTCACACAACATGGGATCTCCTGTGGGCCATTTTTCAAGTCGTTTTCTTACCTTGAGTCAGTGACTTGCAAAACATAGGGGGGGAAAATAAATGAACATAGGTAAAATCCATTTTAGGATACCCAAATGAACTTACAGTGACTGATGCGTGTGTCTGTGTGCAACCAATTTCTAATTACCACAATATACAGCAAATGAATGCAATACATACGACCTCAATGGACACGAATATAGACTTATTTAAATAGTGGTTTTAAAAGTGTTTTTATCTGTCACTCCTTTTTTTCCTGAAAACTGTGTTGTACCATGCCATTGTTCAAAGCAAGTCCATGTCACTTTCCGATCGCTGTTTGATTCAATCTGATAGCCTAACAGTGTGTCATGTGGATTCACTAAGGTAATTATAATAAAAAGGAAAACCACCCTGTCTCATGTTTTACAATGCTTAAAAGCCTACCAGCAAAAAGACAAAAATATCTATTGCTTTGTCAAACAGGATTTCTGTGTGTATGTGTGTGTGTAAGCGTACGCCAAAAAAGATTTCTTAGTCTTACCACAGACAACAATATTGGACTGAATGTTCTCAAAATGTATATTGTCTTTAATCTACCCAGGATCTGTGCACTTCAAAAAATGACTGTCCGCAATCCAATTTGTTTTTAGATTTCACAGTCTCTTTGTTTGGTCTTACTCTCCACATCTTCTGTTCCAGTGTCCATCTCAAAGCTTTCCCTCTCAGGCACGAATGAGGCACGGTTGAGAGAAGAAAGGCAAAGTTCTCCAAATATTACCTTTTCTGTCACTGCCAAGACACACACTGGCTAACATTAGGCTTTATGAGAAGAACGTGCTATCTCTCAGCAGAGTAAAATGATATCTCAGAGGAAACACCCCTCTGGTGTAATGTTGTGTTGTGTTGTGTTGTGGCTGACTGAGCACCAGCTACCTGTCTGGACTGCACTCATCAAGAAGATCTCACTCCTCTTTCCTCTGTTGACAAACTGTGTGTGTGTGTGTGTGTGTGTGTGTGTGTGTGTGTGTGTGTGTGTGTGTGTGTGTGTGTGTGGAAGTGTCCATGTGTGCATGAAAGAAAAGAAAAATAGAAAAGAAAAATAGAAAAGAAAATGGCGCATACACAAACACACACACACGTGAATACATGGGACACTGCCTCTGAGAAATGATTTCCTGTCACTGGTTGTGGTACCTGTTAGGTCAGGTTGAAGCCTGTTTATTTTTCATCACTGAGAACCTCATGCAGAGGTTAAAAGAGTGAAGGGGCCATTTGTTTGTTTGTTTGTTTGTTTCCCTCCTCTGCACTCTGTTGCTTAGCCTTTATAGGAGCCTGCTGAGAGTCTGGCTCTCATTGTGGAGAGCTTTAGACTGCTCCACAATAAAACTCCAGCTCTAGAAAGACCAAAAACTGCACCTGGATCAGTAAAAGTGGTCAGTTATCAATAGTTATTTCACTTTTTTGAACATAAATAGTGCTGTATGATACGTACATATAATTATTTTAATTGTTAGATTACTGACATGTTATATCATTATAATCAGCGTTAGTCACCATGACTATATTATTCTTTATTTTATTAGAGAGGTCATTTAAATATTTCAGCAAATGTATACAATGTGTTTTATTAATTTGTAAAATCAGCAATCACTTTTCTTTGTTATATTTAATCACATTCTACTGCTTCGCAAATACAAGACTGACAATCTGAAGTAAAAGACAAAACACCGATTTTGTAAGGGAAAAGGGAGGTTACATTTCTACAAATTTAGTGACAGCGCTAACTTTACTACCAGCATCAACATTGACTGGAAGGCCAAATGAATGCTGAACGAGTGTGTTAATGCCTATGTGTGAGAGTAGGTGAGTGTGTGTGTGTGTGTGTGTGTGTGTGTGTGTGTGTGTGTGTGTGTGTGCAGGGCCAACTCAGAGGTCAGAGAACAGAGAGCTAAGTGGACCTGCTCTTCATTAAGAGGGCCTCTCTGGGGGGACGTCACCGTGGCTACCTGTCCGTGAGCTTATTGAACCGTCTAACCGTCATCTACCCTCCAATTCTGCCTAGGCCCCTGGAGAATCACACAGGCACTGCTGACAAGTTTAGCCTGAGAATGGGCCTGAAACACCAAAGCTCTTCTTCATTATCCCTTCCCTCCCTCTCTCTCTCTCTCTCTCTCTCTCTCTTTCTCTCCCTCTCTTTCTTACTCTGCCTCTTCTTCTTTAGTTTCAACCTTCACTGATTTTGGAGAGAGAGGAACCGTGGAGGGGCATGTGTGTTTGACTTGTAACATCTAGCAGATGAAATGAGAAGGGCTTGGGCTAGTCTGGTTAGCCATACAGATAAAAGTCATCAAATGACACTCCTGGAATGCAAATTGGCATTCTTGACTGCAAGAACTTGCACAACCAGGAGCCATCACTGACAGCCGACATGATTAGGACAACATTTTATGTAGAGCAGCAAACGCATAGTACTCAGAGTAGATAAGTCAAAAAGAGAGGAGGAACAGAGAGGAACCATGTCAGATATGTAATAGTGTGGGAAAAGTCTGCAGCTTCACTCTTCACACTAGCCATTTACTCTGGCTTTCTCAAGTGGTGGGGATGGCGGTTGAGGTGCTGTAGGAAGAAGGCACTTGTGAACTAATTGGAAAATAATGTTTTAACCAAAGCCTTCAGTGGTATTTTAGGGCACACTGAGCTAAATTAAGAGATTTCTTAAGTATTACCTGAAAAGAAAATGTCAGAGTGCTTACACAAGCTAATGCTGCCCTCATTTTTGACAATGCAGTTGACTTTGCTTAACAAAATTTCTACTCAAACTTAAACAAAGGTCTCAACATATCTAGCACAGAGGTTAAGTTCAGTTCATACAGTACAAAAAAAAAAAAAAACTCCCCAAAACACAACCACACAAAATAAATAATTATGACTTAACCTGTGTGAGTTTGATATGTTTTGTGCCATGCAAGAAATTGTGTTTCCTTTTTAAATAATCTTCATAGAGTAATACACTTCTTAATCTACTGACAATTAACGTAGGTCTTAAAGTCTCACTAAACAACATTCTAATTAATGGTAATGTGACAGCAAAATACACTAACGACAGAACTACTCGAAACTTACACTCGAAATACAGTAGGCCTATTCACATATATTTTATCGACATGCAATTCACATGCTGTAAAGGCCACAGCTGTTGGTAGCTGTTAAAACGTGATTATATTCACGCGTTATACTCTTGGTTATGTACTCTGAGTAGTTAGATGTAGATTTGCACAATGCACCATATTTAAAATCATGCCGTGGTTGGTGTTCCTAATGCTTCTCAGACTAGCCTATAATTCACCCGAATCATCCCTGGCCCTACAGCGTTGTAGACTATTAAAGAACAGGTAGCCTCCTGGAGTTGATGACATGACAGTACCTGCACTTGGAACATTTTCTTTGTTACAACTTCAAACTGTTCTTAAAACCTATACGTTTGTCACATTTTTTTTCTTTTAGAAACTATCAGGTTTGAATACAGCTTTCGTTATGTTAGGGATTAAATAACTTTTAAAAGGATTACTTGAGATATAGGCTATAAAAGAGATGTATGACAAGGTTTGGCTATCGCACGAACTTCGCTCAAGAAGTTTCACGGAATACTTGGCTAACAAATCATATCAGTGTTCAAATTTCCAATGGCAAAATTAGTCCTATTAACCGTCAACGTCAAAAATTACTTTACACGTATGTATTTACTAATAGGCCAATACATGAAGTTCGCCTTAAAGTTTGTCACCGTGTATAAGGGATATCTTTGTTACAATGAACAAACGCGACCGCTGATCATACTTACCATTTGTGCATGTTGTATGTGGCAGACCCTTATCCTGACGCTCCCGAACTTGCCGTCCAGCGAAGTCTGATCTCGCCCTCAAGTGGGGGACTTTCTTCCTCCAAGCGTTCCGATGGCCGAAGTAATTGAAAAGTCAAAGGTGTCCCCACAAAAACTATACGGAGCTGTGGCTACCATACGAGTCGTATGACATAAAAAACAAAAACGTAGTCACGTCTTAGCTCACGCTTTCATCTTCGGAATTCGCATGGGTTGGTACTGAACACTGTAAAACACATCAAGACGTCCCCTGAAACACCGTCGGGATATGAATGTACGACACTGTCCCCTTTTTCCAAACCCAGTACCAGAAAATGAAGAGGGAAATCGCTGACAGAAGGGGGTGGGTTGTTATTTGGCTCTCCACTTCAGAGGTACCGGGTAAATCTTTGGCTGTCCGGGGAAGAAGACCTTCTCCCACTCCCCGGTATATCTTCTGCTAAGTCAGCTCAATGCGCTGAAACGCGCGCTGCGGCCGATAAGACTCGAGAATTTGATGGCTCCTGTTAGTTCGGGGCATTCAGGATCTGTCAGTACTCTTGAAGCTGTTATACGCCTTCTGTATGTAACCTGAGTGACTACGAGTCTGGACTTAAGCCGTCACGGTGTAGTAAAGAGTCTGTGTGTGACAATGAACCAACGTGACAAAACCGTGCCCTGCAGACATAAAAACGACAATATTTCACAACCCATGTAATTTACTGATATAGATAATAAGATTAAAATTTATGTTAGTTTCTATTTTGTATAATAAAAGATACATGTAAAATTGAAATATACTTTTAACGATTTTTTGCTTGAAACAATTGCCAATATTTGTTCATGTGCCATTTCCTCGTGCTCAATGTGAAATCCGACTTAATAGAAGTGAATGTCCATTATTTCATTAAACGTTTTCATTTGTATTTATTTTCAGAGTTCAGTACCAGATGTGACTGCTATAGGCGCCATATTTTTTCACTCATGGTTACACACTGTGGATAAGGCCTACATTCACATTTTTCATTTCACACAGAGGTGGCTGGTTCTCTTACAGACATAGCCTACATAGGTTACATGCACAGAGGCTACATAAACACACACTTGCGTATGTGCAAGACAACACAAACATGTGAAATTCAAAACTGTGCACCAAGTTCTTCAGCAGCGGAGATGTTTGAAGACACTGATTTGCCTCATGTTTCCCGAAGTTGTGTCCCTCAGTCTGAAGTGAGTTCTCATGAATGTTTCATTGTGCACTTGTTTTTTTTTCTTTACTCCAAAGCACGACGTTTGACTGAGGCATCTCCAGAGTAAAAGGGGGTAGGCAACGACTGGCTCTGCTTTTGGTCCAAGAGAAGCACTGAATCCCCTAGGCAGTCATTTTGATCAAGTTGAGCATCTACAAGCCCCACTCACATGTTTGGTCAAGAGGTAAATAATAGATCTGGGATTAAACTCGTGCGGAATTCATTCTGGGTAACTCACTAGTCGGTCCCAGGATATGCATATTCATTCCATGTCCAAGGCCATTGGAGAAAAAAACACCATATGCTTGGTTGTTAGAGAGCTTAAATCACTAATTAAATGAGATATTACTGTACACAGATCCATGCGCTAACAAGCAGAGAAAATATAGACTATTAGAGGATTGTTTTGAATTGGAACATGGCTTGCATGATGAAGGCAGGGTTTCAGTGTTTCATCACTTAGATAGTGTAACATATTAAATAACATTAAACCTTGATGAGTTTTTCAGAATAACATTTTTTAAACTCAAAAAGCCTTTCAAATTATTTAGAATTTTGCAAAAAAACATGTTGGTCTTAGCACACATAAAAAGTCTGCGAACAATAATGGGATGTTTGAATGAAGTCAGCTTTCCACATACATTTACATATTGCCCAACATTCTGTCTGCTTTGATTACACGCCATAATGTGGGAACAATTTCACTAATTGAAGTTATTCATCAAGTAACGGGTTGTTTCTTCAGATAAAATGCCCTTCATTGGTGAATTATGAGCTCCACAGTTCAGATCCTCTTGTTTGCGCAAGGAAAACATGACATTAGCAAACGCTGTTCACCATTTTTAGATCCCTCGCACGAATCAGCATCCCAGAGCCACCTGAGAGAGACGAGAGCAGCGCTGGTTTTATCACAGCCAGTGACTGAAACCCACCTCATCATCTAGTTACTCAAAGGGCAGTTGATGATGAGCTATTGAACCCACGGTGAGAGACCCTCCTCTGGGAGAGCCGTCAGCTGTCTTCTACTGTGTGCCTGCTCTTTAAGGCCACAGAAATTTCCTGTTTATGGACAGAAGTGGGAAAAGGTCATTCTAACGATGGCTTTGGACCCAGGGGGACATTTCACCTGTTTCGACTCTTGGCTCCTCATGGCTCGGACACAACAGTCTGAGATGAGCAGCTCTTTGACCTTGTGACCTTTTCTTGTGCAAATCTTCAGTAATTAACCTATGAACTGAAAGTCTCAGTGGGTCATTATCCTTGAGGCCAGGAAAATATGACATTTACCCATGCTATCAATATAGTATTGGTATTTGTTTTCATTCATTCCCCCATTCACTCACTCAATCCATTTATCCATTCTCATGCTCAGAGATTCTTGTGCTGGCAGAAAAGAAAGCATCTCTATATTAATTTCAGTGAGGTTGAAGTGAAAAGCAGCGCTATTTGCACCACGGCCTTCTTTGCCTTTGTCTTCTCCACGTTTGCCAGAGGCTCTTTTTATTTGTGCAGCCGGAACCTCTGGGGGGAGATGTGAACTCAGCTCCTCCACCTTGCCCAAGAAAAGAAAGCCCCCGTAGGGGGAACTGCTTCCATGCCTCAGTCTTTCCCACACTTCCAGGGCGGCACATGGGCCCGAGCGTGGGGCCCTACAGCCCTGCCAGCGCGCCCCCACCCTCTCAGCCTCTGCCACGCTATCGCCTGGAGGAAGTCAGCCCCTTCTCATCAATCCCCTCATTATAAAGCCATCCTGCATGCTGAGGATGGAACTGAAGGTCATCAGATGGAGCCGGCGCATCTGGAGCAGACGGACTCCAGGAACTGAAGGGAGCGACTTGTGCCGGGATGCACTGGGGCCCGTGGGGGTCTGTGGGAGCTGGGGCAGGGTTGCATGCGAGCAGCTGGGCGCGTGATGGCGGGGTTCACTCATGGGGTGGACGATGGGACGGGAGTGGATGGCGCCTGACGGCGGTACGGCGGAAGTGGCACTGATTGGCTGGGTTTAACCATCGGTCACGATGAGTCATGAAGAAAAGGAATCAATAGTGCTCTGTCGCAGCAGGGGTACAAAAACAACATGTTGAATGCACTCTGGAGCAGCCGACCCTGACATATCCAGGACACATTTATATATGTCATGAGAATGATAGGTGTGCCAGCTTATTGGGATAAAGCTGTTATTTAGTTTGAGTTCCTATTTAGTGGGAAATTCTGTTCTGTGTATCAAATGGAAAAATAAAATCTAATAGGGCCTCTCTATTTACATGATCTTTTCATGAATTTTGATAAAGAATAACACAAAGGGGCCATATAAAGGATGCTTTTGAATCACTCCCACCCATTACTCTAATGTAGATCTACTGTAACCCCACACGCACACTGCAAGAACCTTCACTTTACGCATGAAACAGAATAATCAGTGAAGCCACAATCTGGAAGTCAACACCAGACACAATCTCACAGGTCGGAAGAGTATTTGCAAGAGTGACACTCCTCCAAAGCAGAGTATGCATTGACATGGCACCTGGCACTTGTACAATGGGTGTTCTTCAAAGCGACAAACGTGTCTGTGTTTAGTGAACTGCAAGCCTTGCAGTCATTCCTACAGCTTTATCAAAGGGATCAAAGGTAATACTAAATGCTGTGTAGATGACAGTCCTCCTACCTGAGGTGGCAGGCGGAGAAGGCTGTGCTTCGGAGAGTCTCTGCGGCACGAAAGCTCCCCTCTCTGCCTACACAGCCCACCAAGGGCTTGTTGCTTGTTTCCTGAATTTTTCATGTGAAACATTTGCATGGTGTCAATTCACGGCATAGTGAATACATTCTCATATCTCACTGAGACGGTGAAGAGGAAGGCAAAATTGACACATGCAATCATGTCACCACTGAAAATGATCCTCATAAACAGCTTCTTAAAATAGTACAAGGGTAGAGCATGATAGTAGTGCAACATATACTGTATATTTATGTTTATTTGTTATATGGGTCATTGAGCTTCTGTTTCTACAACCTAGTCAATCAAATCAGTGACATTAAAAACTTCACAGGAGAAAGAATCCCTCCCTTCTGTCATAGACTCCTATATAATCTACTGCATTAGAACTGATCAGTTTTCAAAGAGGTGGGAAAAGGTGGGTGAGTCCTCATAATTACATAGCCCCCAGTGTCATATGACTCCTTCACAGTGCATCATGTCAGTAAATGCCTGTAAGGAGTAAAGTGTACAAAACACCTGTTCTTATATAACGTCCTCCAATAAAACCATAACCTGTCACACAGCTAAATACATCTGAAAGAACAAATCAAAAGCTCTGGGATGAAGTCGGGACTTGTAATTGATTCCTTTAAAGCAGGAAATACATCACTTGGGAGATTAAAGTTGTTTATACGCATGAGTAGTGCTCTGATCTGTTTGAAACTGTTATTAAAGGACATCTGACAAACACTTAAAAGAAACAAGAACACTTTACCAGTCAAGCTATAATGTATGAGACACAGAAATGTATGCGGTAATTTCAACTCTACCTGGGTTATATGTGAAGTATTTTTTAAACATGTGTAATTGAATGGTATATACATACATTAAATTAAAGGAGTTTTCCTAAAAGGTGTATGAACATTTTAAAAGTAATTTTTTTCAGTGACCTAAAGAGTGTAAGACGATGATATGTTTTGCCAGCAGACCAAGGGATGGACTGTTTATGTGACAGTAAATGTATTCCTCAGTGTGCGAGAACTGTTGGGCCTTTTGAGACCACTTGTGAGATGCCCTTGAATGGAAACATTTATCTGTACCAACGAGTAAATGTTCAGAATCCTATTCTGAAACGGATGACTGGTAACCATAACTGGTAAACAAAGGGCTTTGTTGAACAAGATAGGGGTGGGGTGGGGGGGGGGGGGGGGAGCTGATTCATAAATGCCATGTGCATGCTCAGACTAACAGGGGCAGATGTTGCGAATTATGACCCAGTCTACTGCCTCTGAAATCGCTCTGAAAACGAGCATCCTAATGAGAGGCGCAGCACGCGGGTCAGGGAGCAGCCTAATCATGCTAAGTCAATTGACTTTTTTTATGAGTGAGAGAAGCTTGGAAGAGATGAGCCAACCAGTGTTTGAGACAGGGGGTGGTAAATCTAACCAGTTTTCATAATGGTGCTGAGTTCAGACCAGATATTTTAGTTATTTTATCTGAAGGTGACTAAGACTAGATGCACAAAGTGGCAACAAACATCAAATGCAACTACGGCCTGTCATGTTCAGAATAATTGTATTGCTATGTTTCATGATTTTCATACAGTACACTTCACCCTGTGGTCATTTACATTAGGACTATATAGTTAACTACACTATACATAAAATATTTAGCACTGTAAAGTATAGTTCTTGCTTTGTCATGATTGGCTTCTCTTGACATTAGAGGAGAGTGGGGTAAGATGAGCCATTTTTTTTTTACTCAAGTCTACCTATAGCCGAGGGAATGAGAAAAAAAAAATGAAACTAATGCATGCAACACAAGTTCAGGATGTGTGCCATCAGTTGAAACCTTAGCAGTGTGCCTAACTCAAATAGACAAACAAAATATGGGGTCCCAAAAAACAGTGGTCTTGTGATCCAGAACACAGGGTAAATTGAGCCAACTGAGAAAAACTTTTGTATTAACTACATTTGAAAATACAATATTTAAATCCCCCATTCTGCTAATTTTATTGGTGTTCATGAAATACATATTACAACTTATTTGTCCACAATTCGGGATCCAGAAGATGGTTTGTCAAGTCTCTAAGACTATGAAATAGACATGGAGGTCTTAAATGGAATGAAACTGTATGTTTAGCATACCTTTTTAAGCTATAAACAGAACATAAACACAAAAATGTCACATAATGTTCTAAATTTCCATATATTTACAAACTTTGTAGCCAATGACATAAACACTGTCACATATGTGTGGAAAATATTCAAAATAGCAAAATGAGAGTGATGCTTCTATGTCATCCACAAAGTTAAACTAAAATAGGGCTACAAGCACATGACTATGGATTCCCTATCTGTTTTTTCTTCTGTAATTACGTGACATAACTGCTGTTGTGCTACATCTAAAATATGAAATATAATGTCAGTTAATTATTGTTAGGATACAGCACTAATTGAAACACCAAATATTTGAAGTTAACCAGTGGTTCATCTTACCCCCAAGGCTCAATAAATAATTTTGTCCCACAGCCACCATTTTGGGAAAACAACCTAAAGCTAAACTTTTGCTAATTCACTCACATGTTTAAGGTTACACACTCCCAGTTCATCAACTTATCTGATATAAATTACTTTTGATGTAAGACGAATGATAGGCTACCTGATATGACAAAAAAACCTACCAAGCAAAAACTTTTTTGTCTGTGTATGTGTGAAAAATATGCTTACCACTTCATCCACATGGGTTTTTTTTAATTTTTTTTTTTTAACCCTGCAAGATGAAAATGGAGGATTTTAGAAAACTGCATATGGTTGGGCAGATACAGGTGGTGGCTCCTCTTACCCCACTCTCCCCTACTGCAGGATTTCTGCCAGGCACTACCCCAATTATCAGTACTGTAGCAAGTTCACTCACACCAAATGAGTGACAAAAATGTACATCTCGAGACCGACAACAACAACTGAAAAACACCGGGTTCCTAGAAATCATTGCTTACCACAAACAACGCCATACATTTTAAAGCATGCACAGCATGTGTAAAGAAGGTCATGTATCTTGAAATATAATATTCATTTGTAATTGATTGAAAATGATACGGGGGAAACGACTGGTGCTTTGTATTTCTATCTTAATAATGGTTAAAAAAAGCAAGAAACAAACTATCCTCTATAGCAACATAACGTATACTGCCCTTGACTGTCGTAAAGTACAGTAAAGTTTACCCCGTCTCCTTCAGAATCGGAAAACGGCGCGCTCGTTTGAAATAATCAACAAACCAGCATAGTGCATAAGAATCGGGGATGCTAGTATTGAAACCTAAATGTAACCAGTTCTCACAGTTAATTTACATTATAAACATATATGATTGTTTAATCATTTAGCGACGGTAATAATCCAGCTGTACAATAACTACAGGCTCCATTTTCCATGTAGGTTTTGCTTTGCTCCGGTGAAACCTCTGTTACTAGCAAGCAAACTCATGACGTCTCTAGGGAAGTTCAGCGTCCTTAGGCTAACTGTCTGATTAGCATGCTATGGTAACAACAGGTAATGGCAGGCGAGTTAGCTGTCCTCTGAAGCAGCAGAGTTTGTATCGACGTTACCGCCGGCGTTTTAGGTGGAATAGCAAGTTTTATGTCGTCCCTTATGGTGTGCTAACTGGAAAAAAACAAGCTTTATCTTGACATTGTTTGACACTGAGAAATAATGTCTCACATATAATACCTGTGAGGAAGCGTTAGCTTGTGACGTCTGAAGCTTAACATTATCACCCAAGATGTTACCGTGATTTTTTTTTAGGCACTGACGAAGTTTTATATCGCTGTTTATCAGTAACAAGGCTAAATGCTGCACTGTAAACTCCCCAGTGACCATGTTAGCTGTAAATGCGAATTTACACCGACCATAACACTGTAACATTAGATAGGCTGAGCGCTTGTAGTTGACTAATGTGACCATTCGTCTCCTGCAGCCCGAAAATGGAAGAAAAGGACGGGAATGGTCGGGGGGATTATGTCTTGGAGCAGGAAGTGAAGAGTTTGACAGAGGAACTCAGACAGTGTCAGGTTCGTGTCAACTTGTCCTACTGACTGTGTGCTCCAATAGTGGTGTTGATTGTGCAGAATTATGTGTGTAGGCCTACTAAACGTTCGTAGTCCTAAGCAAGGTGCAAATTGTGGTCAACCAGGTAATATATTTATATGCACAACAAATATAAAAAAAAACAATGCAATAAAGGATAACAATGCAATGTGTAATGTAACCTTGTGCTTTATGCACACCCCCATGATGTGTAGTCAGACAGTAAATATCCTGTGCCATTCCAAACTGCCTGCGGGGAAGTTCGGTATTCCAGTGACAGTTTCACGTGATTTTGTGAGCAAATCAGTGGACCTCTCCATAAAAGCGTCGACGAGAGTGCAACTACGTCCTTGCATGCCTTTAGTCTCCCACCAGGTGGTGCCTTGAAGCATAAGCGGTCATGGTGTTGATTTACATACCAATAATGGCAAGTTTGTAATTCGCTTGACATAATACATAGTACATAATGCTGTACTTTGTTAACTGCCAACACTAAATGTGTGGGTATTTTTCACTACTATTGCTCAAACATCTGTCTTAAAACAGGCACATTTCCTTAGTCTTGTCGGAATCATACATCAGTCAGGTTTTTGTTGTTTTTTAAAATGGATCCATTCAGTGGCTTGGGACATATATTCTGTGATCATCTATGTTAGTTTTATCTTCTCTAAAATACACTGGACCGTATTCTTGAACAAAGCTTCTTTATTCATGTGCATATGGTAGAAAGATTTAGCAGACTATGGTAATTGTATTAATATGTTGCTAAATACTAACATATCTTTGGTGAGTTCAGCCAGTGGTTCTTTAAGATCTGCCTTTCTAAGATGAATAATTGATTGATTGGACAGGCTTTAATCACATCCTCAAATATTCTTAATGGAAAAATCTTCAGAATGTTGAGAGGGGGTCCATCTTGACCTTGCAGACCTTGACCCATTTATGCGAGTTAAAATGGCATTGAGGAGAGTACTTATTTGATGTTGGTCTTTTCTTAATTCCTTCTTAAACGCAGTGCTGGCATCATTTTACTGAGGTCTCTATTTCTGCACATCTGAGTCCTCCACTTTGTATGTTGAGTCCATGGTCTATCAAGGTCTGCCTCTGCCATTTACTAAATAATTGATTAGACACTTTTGAATAGGGTTCAAAATTCATGTTCTAATTGGAGACCAGTAGATTCCAGAGGGAATGATGACTTTTATCTTATGATGATGTGGACATAATTTAACAGATAATTTTATATTAAGTCGATTTGGTTAGAAAAATGTAGTTTTTAGATGTTTCTCATTAAATGTAATGTAGCTTAAAAATGTTTGAAAGACATTTTTTTTTTGCAGGACAATTTGAATTGTAAATGTGGCAGGTTTGCCTCTCAGGCTTGCAATGACTGTCTCTACCATCAGTTTGTATTGTGCTTCTCTAACACTGTATACAGTACAAAGAACAACATATCTTTACTCTGATGAATGAAAGGCAGATATTATCTTTTGATATCCACATGTAGTAAAGTCACATTTTAATCCTTTTTTAGTGCATCACAATGCATATATTGTAGAGCCTCATAGTGTCACCTTTTCAATATTTTAGAACAGTTCTTCTCTTTGCTTTGATAGCTACTGAACCGAGTGCTTCTAGTTTGTGACAAGACTTTGAACGCATTGAAATGTTGGTAATTTCTCTGTTTTTCCGTTATGTTCCAGGCGGACAAAGAGTTTGTGTGGTCACTGTGGAAACGCCTTCAAGTGGCCAACCCGGACCTCACACAAGCCGTGAGCTTAATAGTGGAGCGGTAAGTGTTTTCATTCAGCTGTGTATCGTCCCGCTCCTAAGATGTCAACCTGCACTCGGTATCGCACCTCTAATACAAGTGAATAATCCCCCCTCTCTTTTAAGTCCTCCGCTTGAGAGATGTGCCTTGCACGAATTCTCAGGCCTGTAGCCTGAACCCCCCCACACCACAGACCGGGGAGAAGTATGCATGAGAGTCCAAGGTTGTGTATGAAGCGGCTTGAGTGTGCGGCGGGGGTTAGGGCTGAATCTGCTGCAGATGCTGCTTTAAGCCCCCTTATCCTCCGCAGAGCTGCTCAGCCATGGCGCGGCTTTAATGAAAACAGTTTCCCCCTCTTCCCATCCTAAACTGTGAAAAAGGCTCCGCCAAGTGCCTGCCTTTATGGGATAAACGCTAGATTTAGGATGACTAAGTTGACCCTCAAAGGGGGTGCCAAAGCTGCACTGATGGCATGGGAGCCTGTTGGAAAAGAGCAAAATTCCGCAGTACCTCTGCAATGCACAACGCACTGCTGCATGTGTTACCAAAGTTAGCTCACTTTGTGTTGTGTCTGACTTGATGTTTTGTCAGGCAGTGGTCGATGCGCTATTAAAGAAATACCGTTGGTCTTATTTGTATTGTGTAAAAACGGTAAGTTGAACCTGCTGTAAAGCCCCCTTTCTCTTAAAAGACAAGCCTTCCTGCTTTTTAATTCTGAACACAATATAGACTTGGAAAAAGTAAACATTCCATGTGTGTGTTTGTGACTGTCGGTACTACCGTTTCTTCATAGGGAATAGGCTTGCCAGGTACAAAAGCATCTGTCTCTCAAGCTGGGAAAACTCCCCTCCATAGGCAAAGTCAACAAGGCATGCTGGTCCCTGGAGAACAGGGAACATGCGCCCCAGGAGCATGCGCCCGTATCAGCATACCGCCGCGCTGGATATTGACATGATAATTGCGCTGGCTCCAGTCAAGCGCTCGGCCTTGTGGGACTTCTGCTTGGTTTTGTAGCGATTGGATGGTTGCTCGGGACATGGTTAACATCACCGAGGATACAAGGTACTGTTTGACTCAGTGGAGACCAGGCATCATGTCAGAGGCCCTCAGGGACGGAAGAAGAGGGAGAGAGGGAGGCAGCGAATGAAAGAAAGGAAAAGAGACGGGGAGGAGGCTCTTGAAACAAAGCGGACCCCAGTGGCTGTTCTTTTGTCTCGATCCCCTAATGCTGAGCACAAGGAGGCTGGCTTGGGTGTATGCAAGCGTGTTTGCGTGCTCTCCCGTGTACTGGATGCAGGGTTTGATGTCGTTAGGAATGACTAACATCTAGAGGGGAGAGGTGTGTATACACACACACACACACACACACACACACACACACACACACACACACACACACACACACGCATTTTACCTGTGGCGGTCTGTGCAGCACTTCAGGTAGAGCAGAGTAGAGTGTGCCTGAGACGCAGTAGTGTAGTTCTCTTATGGGCAGCAGGGAGGCACATAACCTTCAGTGCTGACAAAACACTGCAGTAGTTTTGCTATACAGTATAAAGACAGTGCAGCGGGCATGGCAGATGGACAAATCTCCATGTAGACTTTGTTTCTTGAGAAACTATCCGCTCTCTAGTTGACGACTCTTGGTCTAAGCAGATTGCACAGGGATGCTATGAAAATCTGTACAAGCTGAACTTTGTTGGAAAGGATAATGTTGCACGTATGCACCCTCAGTGGTACTGTTCAAATGACTTTAACAGCCTTCACAGCATGACTTTAACAGCCATGTAATGACCGAAGGATTGTTGAGTTCATTTTTTTTAAAGTTTACTTTCATTTTCTTTCTTTAATGAATGTTTTTTTGTTTGTTGTCGCTGTTAGTGCGGTGTGTTTTCCCCTCTCTGCACTGTAGGTGTGTATCTAATCCATTAGACCTCCCATTAATGGGAATGAAGTCGTTGTTTTGCCTGAGACGGGTTCATTAGCTGTCACCCGCGTTCCATGTGTGGTGATCTTCATCAGGAGCAGGGCCGTTAAGATGTTAGTGCCTGGAGATGACACTGATCATTAGAGGACGAGACGGCGGATGCCGGGGCTGCTAATGATGAGCGCTCGGAGACGAACGCTCTCTCCCCTCTCTGCTCTCTTCCTCTTCTCTCTGCTAATCTTTTTATTTTCTCTCCACTTCAGTGAAAGACAGAAAGCTGAGGCTAAGGACAGGAAAGTGCTGGAGATCCTTCAAGCCAAAGACTACAAAATACAGGAGCTGGAGCAGGTATTGTGCATACAGAGCATGTGTTACACATTAGAACCAAGGCCTTTGGAGGGGCTCCTTTTATTTCCATTCTGAAACAACTGGATCCACAGCCACCACCATGACCAAACCGCTGGTTTGAATGCCACCAACCACCAGCTCTCCCTTTCCCCTCTCTGTCTCTCTGTCTCTCTCTCTCTCTCTCTCTCTCTCTGTCTCCCTTTCTTGTCACTCCGCTCTCTCTTTTGTTGAGTGTTGTTGTTGTCCTCAATCCCCTCTCTCTGCTATCTCCATTCGATCCACCTAGTGAGACAGGCCACTCTGAGTCAGTGATGAATGTGGCGGGATGGGAGGCGATGATGATGATGAGCCCAGGCTCTTAATTCACCTTTAACCAGGATCCCTGAATGGAGCAGCTGTCGGCAGCCTTCATTAGCGCAGCTGGCTGTCACTGCAGACGCCCGCCCCTGATGCCATCACTGGCCCTCACGCTCAGTGTGCCCAGCGTCTGTCATGCCAGTGCAGCCTGACGGCAGATAAGAGCCCTAAGTGAGGACGCTTATGAATGAACTGGTCCTTTGACTTTCCGCATCAGGGATGGATGGCTTCATGGATTTGGACCTTCATTCATTTAGTCCTTAGAATCAGCTTTTTTGGGATTCTGTGCTGGGTGTCTTTTTTTTGTTACCGTTCGCTTCTTTTGTGGAGACGGATTTTAAAAACATGGTGACTTATTTAAAAAAAAAAAAGCTCTTCAGTAGTGCGGATACGTGGCAGTGTCCAGCTGACCACTGACATCCACTGTCTCGTCCAAAATTTGGGTCAAATAAACCCAAGTGGCGATTAATTTGCTTCTTCCCTCCTCTTTGGGAAATGTGATGGTCTACTGAATTCCCAGCATCTCCCGCTCCCGAAGCCACTCCGCTGTAACTTTGACAGTCTTTTCTTTTCCCTCATCACTCCCCCTCCCTCCCTCCGCCCACCCTGACTCACCCTCCCCTCCATTTTTGTAACATAATTAGCTTTCATTTTTGAACTGCACTGGGAATTTCTAATGCTAATCTTTCTGTCCTAGACCTCTTAACTTCTCTAAACCCTTTTTCCTAGCAATTGAACACTACTGGGGTTAAAATGCTTCTTGCCTACCTCATTATCAACGTTTTGAATTTCGCTCCACTTGCCGTATAAATCTCTATTAAAGCCCGTTTTTGCATGGCGGACGGACGGACGGAGCCATAAATCCACTATCTGGAAAGATTCAAGCGATTCCCTCAACATGGCAATTAATTGCGTCCCAGAGCACGGTGTTATTTTTGAACTCTCCTCGGCCAGCAGTGGATTACCTCCATGCCAGAGAGGGCTGCCGACGCTCGCTGCGCTGCGAGTCCTCCAGGCCTGAGCCTTTGCCAGCACCGGGCTGCTCCGCACCACCCAACCAGGCTGCAGCCACGACTCCTCGCTGTGGCTGTGGCATAATCCATTGTTAGACGTGATTAGCATTGTTTGAGAGCGTGCTTAGATGTGAAATTGGGAAAATCTAAATGGCATCATGGCATGCTCTGTTATTAGTTTGAAGCAGGAAGTAACGAGAGATGTGTTCTGTCTCTAAACCAATGAAACCTTTACCTCACCCCTACCCTGTGCATCATCAAAGTGGACAGTCTCAGCTGATTAGGCGAATTGTCTTGACGTGAAATATCCCTAACCCAGCGTCCTGCTACGCTGTCGCCCAGCCTCTGAATGAAACATTTAACTCCAGTTAGCCTACCCAGTATGCAACATTCTCCTGATTGCTTTTGACTAATGGCTGCCTGTCTCTCTCTCTCTCTCTCTCTCTCTCTCTCTCTCTCTCTCTCTCTCTCTCTCTCTCTCCCTCCTATTTGATTTTGTGGCTCTTCAAACAGAAAGTGACGGGGCAACAGCAGGAGATAAACAACCTGTACCAGGGCAGGCAGCGTGGTGATGGGGAGCTGGACATAATGAAGAGGGAGCTGGCAGCTCTGCGGCAGCGGCAGGGGAATACCAGTCGGGAACTTAAGGTTTGGACAAATTTCCGCTGGCACCCGCTGCGTTTGAAGCGGCGCTCCCTGCGACACGCGCAGAAAAAGAGAGAGCTCCCCTGGGGCCATAGCCTAAGGCCTCAAAATCACTTTGGGAGGTGAAAAAAGACATGCTCTCTCTCTCTCTCTCTCTCTCTCTCTCTCTCTCTCTCTCTCTCTCTCTCTCTCTCTCTCTCTCTCACACACCCACTCACCATACTCCACACTAGGCGCGGTGGCTGTTGGGAAGGCTGTGCACTGAAGGCTGCTTGCTGCTTGCTAACTTCCAGATAAATACTTAATGACAGGCGGGGAGGTGGGGGGAGGTGGGGGGAGGTGGGGGGGGGGGGGGGGGCATGGTGCTGGGTGGAGGAAGTGTGCGTGTGATGATGTGGCTTCTCCCTAATTACATTCTGATGGGACTGGCATGATTAATTGATAAAGTGGAGGTCCGGGTGGATATGCCTTTGCAAGGGCCTCGCTGTGGAAAAGAAAAAGAGAGGGAGCGGGGAGTGAGGAAAACACATGTACACACACACATGTACACACACACACACACACACATGTACACACACAAGCACACACACACACATGTACACACACACACATGTACACACACAAGCACACACACATGTACACACACACATACACACACACAAGCACACACACACATACACACACACAAGCACACACACACATCCACACGGACAGGAGTGGGGGACAGCATCAAAGGAGTCCGGCTGGCTAATGGGCCTGTAGTGAAGGCTCTCTCATTAAAGGCTGTCATTAGAGTGTAAGGATGGCCCCTGTACCTGCGTGGGCCCCGGCCGGCCGGGAGCCCAGGTGACCTTGCCAATCAAGCGCGGGATAGGAGGCCCTTCTGTGCGTTCCCCCCACGCCCCTGTGCCTCTCCGTCTCAACCCCGCGCCCAGTTTTACATATTCATCTCCAGCGCTGCTCTCTAACCCCTTTCACCAGCACAGAGGACCCCTCCCCTCTCTCTTTCTTTCTTTCTTTCTTTCTTTCTTTCTTTCTTTCTCTCTCTCTCTCTCGCTCCGTCTCTCTCCGCCTTTCCCCCTGCCTCTGTTGTTTACTCACCCCCCCTTCTGCTCCCACCCCCAGGAATGGAGGGAGCGCAGTGAGAAGGTGGAGGAGGAAGGGCGGCGCGTGGTGGGCGCTCTGGAGGAGGAGAAGCGGGGATTAGAGGCCGACCTGGAGAGAGCGCGGGAGCAGGAGGCCCAGCTCAGCCACCGCGAGGAGCACATCCACTCCAAAGTCAAGGTAATGCTCCCAGCCACAGCGCCAGCCACAGAGACCATGAAAGACTGACAGACAGAGACAGAAGACAAGAAGAGAGGAAGAAACCCTGGGACTGCCTGGTCAAACAGGTGCACAGGTTTCTCCCTTCTCTCTCTCTCTCTCTCTCTCTCTCTATCTATCTCTCTCTGTCTCTCTCTCTTCTCTTTCTTCTGCACACCTTGAGTGGGCCTCCTCTCGCTGCCCGGAATGTAAAGTAGCATGTAGTGTCCCACACAGCACAAATTTTAAATATTGATGGGGCCCGTTCAGAGGGGGGGAGAAATAATGACTTATTTTAAACATGTAGGGGTCCCCCTCAGCACCGCATCACACGCGCGCGGCAAAGACAAAAACACAGCGGCGCACGGCCTCTCCCCGCGGTGTGACCCAGCACACCAGCTCCTTCTTGTTTTCTATCATTACGCCGTGGCTAATTAGCAGCACAGAAGTTCTCTGGCCACCCTCCCACTCCTTATTACTATGGAGGAACTTTTCTCCAGGTTTAATGGCGGCGCTCAGGAGGAGAGGAGCCTCTGCTCACTCACTCACTCACTCACTCACTCACTCAGCCCAATCAGTGTCAGGGTTGCGTCTCTCTCTCTCTCCCCTCCCCTACGTCAGCGCTGCCGGACTCAAGGCCCCCTCTGCCGGAGTGTCACTCAAACCTGGCCCCTTGAATAAGTCAGGACGGCCGTGTTATTATCACGGTCTCCCAAACTCAAACACTCACACTCACACTCACACCCAGCCCAAAGCACGCACCTGTGTCTGCACCGTGATTAGGGATAGGGGTAACGTCCTATGCATCAGCTCATTAATGATTGAACCACAGCTGACCACTCACTAGCCAGAAAAACACATCTGCATGCAGTGAAGTTGTGGCAATTTGTTATGAGCTGTGACTGTGTGTGTGTGTGTGTGTGTGTCTGGCCGGCCGTGTGTGATCGGGTGCGGGGTGATTAGGGCCGGCCCCTGCCGCGGGGTAATCTCTCCTGGCTGGCCCTGAGTGTTTGATGCTGGGTGGATGGGTCTGGAGCCTCGCGCTCATTAGTGCTGGTGGCTCCTGTGATGTGCTGCTGTCCACTTGCCGACGTGCTCGACACTCACCCTCCCAGAGACGGAGAGGGAGAGAGAGGGAGAGAGAGGGAGGGAGGGAGAGAGGGAGAGAGAGAGAGAGAGAGAGAGAGAGGCAGGGCAGGGCGCTGGAAGACCTGCGCTCCTCTTTATCATCTTACCTAGTTTTGAAGTCAGGCTCTTGATCTTTCTCTCTTCTCAGTGCTGCATGTAAGCATCCCTCACTTGGACTCTGACTCTCACTCTCTCTCACTCTCTCTCTCTCTCTCTCTCTCTCTCTCTCACTCTCTCTCTCTCTCTCTCTCTCTCTCTCTCTCTCTCTCTCACTCACTCTCACTCTCACTCTTACTCTCACATTCAAACAAGCTTTATTGGCATGACTGCGTAACAGTATCGCCACCGCAATGCAACGGACAAACACTCCGGATGTCACTTCAAACACAGGCACTTGAAATCTCTCTTTTTTCTCTTTCTCTCTCCCTCTCCCTTCTCCTCACTCTATTCTCTCCATTTCAGGAGTTGGAGCAGGAGATGGGCAGTGTGAAGCAGCAGGTGTGTGATGCCGAAGGCCAGGTGTGCGCTCTCTCCGGCCAGCTCGGCAGCAGGGAGCAGCAGCTCGCTCAGAAAGACAACTGTGTGGCTCAGCTCAGGTGAGATGTTTTAAAAAGCCTTTTTTCTTTTTAAAGCAGCAATACGGAGTTTCTCGTCCAAAACTAGTAAACTAACTACCTAAAAGGCATGCAATAACTTGCAAACACCACCAACAGTCCAGCTGACACTGATAGAAACTTGCCAACACA
>NC_045173.1:3760553-3780553 GCF_900700415.2 Clupea harengus
TCTGGAGTCTTGGCTGTGGAAGCAGTGAGGGATAGGAGGCAAACATGGACTCTTGCCCATCTAGCTGAAGGGCCTGGCCATCCATCCAGTAGACCAGGTGATGTCGGCCTTAGTCATGAGCTGGTGCCAGGTGGGCAGTGAGTTGCCGTAGCAAGCGGAGGGCAATGGGGGGATCTCCCCAAAATGTGGCCTTTGGCTAAGTGCACCCGATGACCCAGCCCAGCATGGAACCACATGTGCCGTCTCTGTGGCTTAGCATGGATTAGCATCCATTAAACACACACCTCAGGCTTTATTCAGCTGTCTAATCGCACACATAGTCACACACATACGCACCAGCACCAAGTCATTAATCTGGCTCCACCTGCCTTCTGCTCCCAGCTCAGTGTGTGTGTGTCAGCCTCCCAACTCGTAGGAAGTTTCTATTTGTGATGGGTCAAACACACACTCACACTCACACATGAGTACATGCATCCTCTCAGAAACGTACAAAAATGAAGATAAAACAGGCGAACGTGCCGATCAGACCTATGTGTGTGTTGATGTGAAGGCTGTTATTCAAGCAGCCATGCTGTAGCGCCCTCTCAGTCGGACTTCTAACAGAGACCACAGCATCACTTATTTACATTCATTACCTGCAGTATAGATAGTCACTCAGACGACTCCTCTCAGCTCTGGTCTCTGTTGCTGTGAGATTGGAGATCTCCTTTGCCGCGATCAGCTCCCATCACCGCGCCTGACTTCAGAGGCTTCCTCCTCCCCGTAGCTGTGGACCTGATCTAGCCCAACTGCTTTCATATATTCCCCTTGTAAGATCTCAACCAAGTCAGCCCAGGTGATAAAAGTTGTACCCCTTTTTCCTTGTTTTCGTGCTTCTTCCTTTCTCTCCCTCACTTTCTCTCTCTCTCTCCCCACACCATCTCCAGCGTTGGGGCTGGGGTAGCCAGGGTAGCCAGGAGACCCCCGGCACGGTCCCTGAGCCACTGAGCAGGGTTTTCAACATCTGCCTCGGCCCGGCGTTATTACTGTTGGTGAATCCAGAGCTGTCAGATGTATAATTGAAGTGTCAGCCCCCCTCACGCCCACGCTGCTTGTTATGTGGGGGTCATGTTTAGATGAGGAGATGTGCTTCTTTTGATCATCATCATCATCACGCTCCAAAACTGGATCCTCCAGCATACTGAGTGAGAAGGGCAGTGTGGCTGGGGTTTTTAAATGATCCGGCCTGCAGTCACCCAGGGATGGACCGACCGCTCGCCGCAGTCAGTGTTTGGTGGGGTAATTCGGAGGATCCCTCTTAAAAACGTAATTAAATTACACCTAAATGATTTGAGTTAGTTTATATAGCATTTTGGTCTGTTATTTTGAAAGCGTAGGCATGCAGTGAAACAGAGTAAATGGGCCGAATAAGTTAGTGTGATGTGTCTGGAAGAAAGCCATTTTAATAAGAATGGCTTTAAAAAGCAGCATCATGTTTAAAGGGGTAGGCAGTGTTTTCCTTCTGAACAAATTAAGCTAAGCTAAAATGGTGTCATACACCTACGCTACATCCATTTGTTGACACTTCAGAGAGGCTGGACATGTAAACATACACTAAAAAGCATAAACAAGTATTTTACTACATAAAAGCATCGGGGAACACTATCTACCATGCCTTCGAGTTCCATCACCATTGTCTGGGAGCTGAATCTTACTGCACCTTTAAGATATGCTGTAGTGTGCTGGCTGAATAAATATGCCTACTGGTGTTCACAATGGTGATTTATTTGTAGCGATTGATTGTGTTATTGTGATTCGTTGTGAGTAATTCTTTAGTTAATTCTCACAATTGACTAAACTCACTCAAAATATTGAAACCAAAACATTTGAATCTCTTAGCTCTAAATCTTATCAGTGGACCTGCATCCATGTCGAACATGTGCAGTGATGTATGTCATTTCCATATAATCTGTCTCCATGCCTGTGTCTTCATTTCCGTGGCTTTCTCCTCTGTCATAATTTGGTTAGCAGGAGGGTGCTGCACCTTCAGACAGACGCGCTGCCTCTAATCCTTTAGACGGTAATGATAGGGGCTCCGGTGTTATTTTTCTAATAGCTCAAGTGGTCTCATTAGATCAGAGCGCTGTGTACTGAAGCTCATTAATGAAGCTCAGCCATGTGCTAAAGGCCCACAGGTCAGACACACACACACACACACACACACACACACACACACACTGTCCCTCTTCTGAGGCGCTTTCACTGCAGGCCCCAGCCACCAGCCTCTCCCCCCCCTCCCTCCCCTCCCCCCTGCCCTGTGTCAGACATCCAAACACACAACACAGATGTGCATCTCACTCCAAAGCACACCACACGCTGTTTAAAACATACATGTGCTTTTGCATTATACACACGTGCATAATTTATGCACGCATATGTACTGACACTCATGCATTTTAATAGGCATTCAGCAACACATGAATATCTCACAAGCACATTGACTTTTCTTTACCAAATCAAATGTATGGATTCTGGCACGTTTGCACCCACATAACATGTTTGTGATTCTGTATCCCCCGTGGCGGGCACAGAGTGGCACCTTTACACACTCCCGTACCCACACGAGCCCCTAGTTAACCAGCTCAGTGCTCCGCGCCCCCCCCCCCCCCCCCCCCCATGCCAGGGCCTCTACCCCCCGCCCCACTCTGCTGGCGTTACACAGATGTGAGGTGCCTGATTATAGCGGCTCCATAATTAACAGTGATCAGATTTGTTTTGTGGCATAAATGGTGCATGTGTCGAGCATTAGTCTGCCGCGTGCTCGGCTCGGCTCGGCTCGCGCTCATTGGCATGCAGCTGGCGGGGCCCGCCGGCAGACGGGTCACGAGCGTCAGGGAGCGCAATCACAAGCCCCCTCCATATGTTCCCCTTGCTTCTACAGCGGGACCACGCAAGCCAGAGAACCTCCCCAAAGAACCTAATCGCGTTCAGTAATTACAGCGCACAGCTCTTTCTCTCTCTCTCTCTCCGTCTCCCTCTCTCTCTCTCTCCCTCTCTCCCTCCTCTCTCTCTCTCTCTCTGGCTCTTTCTTTCTTTCTTTCCCTCTCCTCCCTCACTGTTTTGCTCCCTTTCTCCTCTCCTGGCTGGAAATGAGTAGGGAAGCTGAAGAACTCCCTCATCAGATCATTTGTAAATTGCTTTACGTGGCTGATGCCGAACTCAGTTGGTTTTTGACTGCTTGAAATTATAAATAATTGTAACAGATGCGGCAATATGGCCGGCCTCCAATAAACGAGGCCCCTGATAATTTGGCCGACCCCTCTGACAGGCCAATTTAATAAAATGTGAACAAAATCTTCACGCTAATAATTTATCATCCCTTCTCCCAATTGGTTAAACTTAATTACCCTGGCAGTTAACAAGGTCACACCCAGATGCCAAGCTGGTCTGTAGTTTTTGATAATGCAATCAGGAATCTAAAGGTGATGACAGTAGTGTTGTTTCTTTCATTATGCCATTCTCAAAGAAAACAACACAAAAAAAAACACGCAGGTGTCAAGGCATACTTGTCAATCGACAGTAATTACATGCCACCACCCTGAGCTTGGTTACTTTAAGAAACTGTGTGAGGGTGAAGGAGTGATGGAGAGAGCAGGTGTGAAGGAGGACAGAAGCAGTATTAGACACTAGAGGACTGTCCTTATCTCTCACCCTTATCTCTCACCCTATCAGTGGCAGAGAGCAGATGACTGGGCCTTAGTAGAAAGACACATGGTGAACTCCTCAGAACATTTGTACATTTGTAGATGTGCTCTGTACATTATGTGGGTGGACATACTGTGAGGTTCGCATTCATTCAAGATCTTCCTCTATGGCGGAACATGGTGGGGCAGATCTAGCTGACGGTTGCATTGATTGTGGTTTCACACTTACCACTAGTACTTGCCATTAGTTTTGCACTACATCTCTACAGTAATAGTATTTTTTTCTTTCTTCTTTCATTCTGTCTATTCTGTATTTCTCTCTCCCTCTTTTCTTCCATCTCTCCCTCCCTAGGGATCTCCTTCTCTCTCTGAAAGCTGTTCTGATTGGCCTGGGTTCATGTGTGATGTCTTGTGTTGTGTGCGGAGCTGCTGTGGGGTCTGGATGTTCTTAATTGACTGGCTGCTTAGAGCTGATAAACAGGAGGGCAGTGACGGGCTGCTGTCCCCTGTCCCCTGTCCCCTGTCCCCTGTCCCTGCTCTCCCGTGGGCCGCCATGTGTCCTACACCCGTTACATTAACATTCAGCCTTGGGTCTGCTCAGCTTCGCCCCAACCCTCTGGATTTTTTTTACTTATTTGCTTTGTGTTTTTAAATGCTTGTTTTTGTATCCAAAACCAGTGTTAATTAGCATTTAAAGAAGTCAACCGTTACTTGTTCGTTGGAGAAATATCACAGGCGTATCACTTATCAGCAAATGTTTTAACCAACTTGGAAAAATTAAAAAAAGATATAGACTATAAATATAATATTTAATTCACGGTATATTTCAAAAACACATAATGGAACATTACTGCTAGCATACTACTACTTTCTACATGCATTATTTATTTGCAACTGATAAAATGTTTATTAGTTGCAGAGTGCACAGCACATGTTGTGATTAATTGAAGTAACATAAGTAACATAACATAACCAACCAGCTGGAGTAGTAACATAACATAACCAACCAGCTGGAGTAGTAACATAACATAACATAACCAACCAGCTGGACTAGTAACATAACATAACATAACCAACCAGCTGGAGTAGTAACATAACATAACATAACCAACCAGCTGGAGTAGTAACATAACATAACATAACCAACCAGCTGGAGTAGTAACCATAACATAACATAACCAACCAGCTGGAGTAGTAACATAACATAACATAACCAACCAGCTGGAGTAATAACATAACATAACATAACCAACCAGCTGGAGTAGTAACATAACATAACATAACATAACATAACATAACCAACCAGCTGGAGTAGTAACATAACATAACATAACATAACATAACCAACCAGCTGGAGTAGTAACATAACATAACCAACCAGCTGGAGTAGTAACATAACATAACATAACCAACCAGCTGGAGTAGTAACATAACATAACATAACCAACCAGCTGGAGTAGTAACATAACATAACATAACCAACCAGCTGGAGTAGTAACATAACATAACATAACCAACCAGCTGGAGTAATAAACATAACATAATATAACAACCAGCTGGAAGTAGTAACATAACATAACATACATAACATAACCAACCAGCTGGAGTAGTAACATCAAAACCAAGCTGGAGTAGTAACATAACATAACCAACCAGCTGGAGTAGTAACATAACATAACATAACATAACCAACCAGCTGGAGTAGTAACATAACATAACATAACATAACATAACCAACCAGCTGGAGTAGTAACATAACATAACCAACCAGCTGGAGTAGTAACATAACATAACATAACATAACATAACCAACCAGCTGGAGTAGTAACATAACATAACATGACCAACCAGCTGGAGTAGTAACATAACATAACCAACCAGCTGGAGTAGTAACATAACATAACATAACCAACCAGCTGGAGTAGTAACATAACATAACATAACCAACCAGCTGGAGTAGTAACATAACATAACATAACCAACCAGCTGGAGTAATAACATAACATAAAATAACCAACCAGCTGGAGTAGTAACATAACATAACATAACCAACCACCTGGAGTAGTAACATAACATAACATAACCAACCAGCTGGAGTAGTAACATAACATAACATAACATAACATAACATAACCAACCAGCTGGAGTAGTAACATAACATAACATAACATAACATAACCAACCAGCTGGAGTAGTAACATAACATAACATAACCAACCAGCTGGAGTAGTAACATAACATAACATAACCAACCACCTGGAGTAGTAACATAACATAACATAACCAACCACCTGGAGTAGTAACATAACATAACCAACCACCTGGAGTAGTAACATAACATAACATAACCAACCAGCTGGAGTAGTAACATAACATAACATAACCAACCACCTGGAGTAGTAACATAACATAACCAACCACCTGGAGTAGTAACATAACATAACCAACCACCTGGAGTAGTAACATAACATAACATAACCAACCACCTGGAGTAGTAACATAACATAACATAACCAACCACCTGGAGTAGTAACATAACATAACCAACCAGCTGGAGTAACGTGTCTGTGTTGTCCAGCAGCATTATTTCTTTTGACTGCATTTTGTCATTTTAGAATTTTTTGGTTTGATCCCAAAATGCAGCTCATTTGAACTGCTTTACTTTTCATTAGACCTGCTGTGTGACCCTGTTTGTGTGCTGAATCTTGATTTTGGATTTTTCTCAATTTATTTCTGCTTCATCCATTCTGGACCTAGTCTTGATCTTCTGTGTGTAAGCATAAATGTATGGACCTAGCCTTGCTCTTCTGTGTGTAAGCATAAATGTATGGACCTAGTCTTCATCTTCTGTGTGTAAGCATAAATGTATGGACCTAGTCTTCATCTTCTGTGTGTAAGCATAAATGTATGGACGAATCTACATTGCCTTACAGCAGCTCCAGCAGGAGCAGAGGCTAGACACGGCTGAGGGAGACCAGGACCTCCGTGGGGCTCTGGAGATCCAGGACCAGACTCCAGTCTCACAGCCCCAGCCAGGAGAGCCTCCGGGGGGCCCCGGCCATGCTGAATGCCCTGCTGGACCCAGGAGCCGACAGTCACGGGGAATGCAGGTATGGTAACAAGAGTGTCTGTCTGACCCTCCGGGGGGGGGGGGGGGGGGGGGGTGGGGATGTTGATCAGGACAGAGAGAGGATGGGAGAGAGACCATAACAAGAGATCAGGACAGACAGAGAGAGAGAGAAAGAGAGAGGAGACAGACTGAGAGAAAGAGAGATGAAAAAAAAATGAGACAGAAAGAGAGGGAGCACATTAATCATGTGATGGAGCTGAAGTGTCCTCCCCTACCTCCTGCTGTGGCCAGGCAAGCCTGCCATGAAGGTTTTCACGCATGCCTGAGGCCTAAATGGCTTGAAATCTCCCTATCAGTGTGTTCATAACAAACGCACCTCTTTTTTTTTTACATATCCACGACAGAAAGTCTGTGCAGCCCAGCATTATCAGCGTTTGAATCGGAAAGTTGTGTGGATATTATGGCAAATGTATGCATACACTAGGCAATCTGTATGTGCATTTTGTATTGGTTATATATATATATATATATTTAATCAAGGCAGTGTTAATGTTTGTCTAAACATTACTTTGGGCACAAGGTTCTTTGCAGGCTGTGAGCTGCCTTTGATGTCGTCTTGAGTGTGCCAACCTGACACTCAGCCACTTTGAAGACACACAAACTCCATTAGTCAAATCTGCTGTGCCCTGCCCTCAACCACTGAGCCTTATTTGATGAGACGGGTTGCCATGGCCACAAGGGACTCCGCCCTCCCCCCCCCAAATGGGCAGACCGTCCGCCTGTCTTTACCTTAATCCCATACGGCACCTCTCCATGTGGCCAGGAGACGGAGTTATTTGAGGATCTGCTGCAGCCAAATATGGCCACCCAGCTGATTAATCGTGTGGTCTATAGGTTGTTGGGTATGGCGGCTCTTTGAAGGAAAGGGCACAGTAGAATTGTTTGTGGGATTTCTGGATAAACTATAGACATTGAAATCTAAGTGTTTTGGGGTCAGAATGAACCTAAATTGAGACAAAGCCTACATTTTCAAAGATAGGAAGAAATCTGGGGAAATCAAGTAACAATAACTAAGAACTGCAGTAACATTAGTTGATGCTCCATACCATGAAATCCTACTTTAGAAATGAACAGCTATGATAGCATAACATAACATTTTCATGAATGAGTGTATGCTGTCTCCATACACATGTTGCATGACAGCACATGTTACTCTTTGTCCCGTCCTTCACATCTCATTCATGTGTATGATCTTTGGAGTTTCACCACCAAGATCCTCTGGCCGACTGGTTATTTCAGGGGCACCTAAATACAGCATTCCTGCTGGACTGCCTCTCTCACGCAGACCACTGCTCTCCTTATAGCTTGTGGTCATTCTTGTGGAGTGTGTCAGGCTCAGCCTCCCTGCCCTCCGGCCCCCTCTCCGTTGCCCTCACATGAGTAGGTTAGATGGGACTTCATCGACTCTAATACAGTATTCCTATTCAGTCGCCGCAGGGCAGGGCATAGCGGGGCCACAGCCGCACACACATGATATGACAGCACTGCCACTATAAAGACAGCCATTGATGGCACAGTGACCCCCCCCACCCCACCCTCGTGTGTGTGTGCGTGTGTGCGTGTGTGTGTGTGTGTGTGTGTGTGTGTGTGTGTGTGTGCGTGCGCGTGCGTGTGTGTGTGGAGGGTTGACCTTCAGCCCCATCTTGTGTATGTGAGTTGAGTGTGTCTGTGTCAGTTTGCCCCATGTGCGTGCTGGCCTATTAGTCTCTGTGTTGTGTGCGGAGGGTTTTGCCGCTAACCAGCTGCTGGGCGTGGGGCTGCTGGCCCTGGTGTGTGAGGACATGAAAGCAGGCTAAAGACGGGCCAGGTGGAGACCCTGAGCGGGGGGGAGCATCTGCTGGGCCCTCCATCAGTCTCCTCCACCCTCAGTGTGTCCACTGACACAGACCAGAGTCACCCTGTACGCCTAAATGGGCAGGGAGGCCCCTGAGACTCATTGACTGCTAATACAGAGGCAAAGACTTTGCAGCGTCAGACAGAGGAAGCTGCTCTCTGTACTGCTGTCAAATGGATGGAATGAATGAATTAGGTGAGCAGGATTTTTGAGAGCAAATCAAGTTGTTCTTTCTGCCCTTGGTAACCTGCCCTGGAATGTAACAATGAACTTTACTAATTGATTTGAATTGAATTGACTGGTTCAGTTCTTGGAAAGGGCTTTGAAGAAAATCAAGGTGTGACAGAATACGCGACTGTCACGCAATTCCCCAAAAAATTAAATAATGAACTGAACAGATGTGGTTGTGTAAACATTGTATGTCCTTCACGTTAAATTTGACGGCCACTATGTTTGCTTGGTTATGTGCGCACAGTTTGAAAAGAGTATCAGCGTCTGTAATATACTGGCCTGTAGCGGGGATCCGAAGGTGCGGGAACAAACCGGTACAATTTGGCGGTACAAATTCAATTTTGCACTAGTTGCTATGGATACCATTTAGTGCTGTAATTGACGTATTTTATGAAATGTTTGATTTTGATAAAATGTCACAGGTTTGATCTACCTTGTTTGACACAGAACTCAGTATTGTCATGAACTGAAATGTTGCTTCTAGATGTTTTTCTACAATACGATCCAATACAAGAGATTTGGTGTTCATATCTATGCTGGACACTGGGGTGCATTCATGGTCAGCTGCTGTGGGCAGGGATGTAAAGACAAAGCAGATTCATTAAATGAGTTATGTGTGTTTGTGTTGGGGCTTAGGAGGATAATTAAGGGACCCTAATGCAAACCTTGTGCTCCAAATGGGAACTCTGAACTTGAACTCTGAACTTGAACTCTGAACTTGACCTCTGAAATTGAACTCTGAACTTGAACTCTGAACTTGCGCCATTGAACTCTGAACTTGCTCCAAAGATCCCTGGCAGTGCATGCCACCAGCACTCCCAAATGTTTCTTTCAGCAGCTGCAGAGAGGATTCAGATGTATGCTTTCATATTGACATACCTGTGGGCTTACATTTCACATCAGATCACATCACCCCAGTTTCCTATGAGATCATCTTCATAGCCTAGCGGCTGATTCTCCGTATCTCCATGGCCTATTGTCTGATCTTGCTATGGATCGTTAACTCCGCTCATCACCTCGTCGCCCGTCATGCTGCTCCATCTTGTCGCCATCCAGCGTGCCTCTGCCCCTGCCCCTGCCCACGTCACAGGCCTCTGGCATCATATTGTGCTATTGTTTCCCAGCAGGCCGCAGTCTTCCTGAGAGAGCCTCTCATTCACCTACCTTTCCTCTCTTGCCCTCCCATTGTCCTATCAAGAGCAGCCCAGGCCCCTGCCAGGGCAATTAGAGATCCCCCCCCCCCCCCCCCACACCCCACCCCACACACCCCACACACCCCACACACACACACACACACACACACACACACACACACACACACACACATACCTGAGGTAATGAGGCCGGCCTCGCTTGGCAGTCGGCAGCCCTTTAGTCTTCCCTAACGGGACGTCATTATTGTCAAAGAAACAATGTAAATGCAAATGAACACTCTCATTAGTCGGATACAGGGGAGAACTGCTCTTCTACTGCACCAGGCTGGGGGGGCTGCTGTCCGCTACTCCTCTGGCATCCTGTTTGTTTTCCCCGCTGTGTGTCTGTGTGTGTGTGTGTGTGTGTGTGTGTGTGTGTGTGAGAGGGTGTGTGTGTGTGTGTGTGTGTGTGTGTGTGTGAGAGGGTGTGTGTGTGTGTGTGTGAGAGGGTGTGCGTGGGTGTTTGTGTTTGTGGGTGTGTGTGCTTTAATGGCACATGTGGTTATGTGTGGTTTACACATTCACAGGTTATTGGGGTTAGTGTTGAGAGCTGATTGGCTGTGCCCTCTGTGTCTTGTATCCCAGGAGGCACTGGGGCGCCGCTCCAGGTCCCTGTCCCCGGGGAGCAGCAGCCGAGCGGCAGCAGAGGGGGAGGCCACCATCCAGAGGCTGCAGGAGCTGCTGGCACTCAAGGTGAGGAGGAGGAGGAGGAGGAGGCGCAGCCATGCCTCTGTGTCTCCTATTCTGCTCTTCGTCTCCTTCGCCTCCTCACTCTCTCATTCTTTCCAGTTTCCGCCTGTTCAACTCCTTTTTCTTTTCTTTTTTTTCTTCCCTATCTCTTCCTGATCATTTCCAGCAGAGGCCATTGTCTCGGTGACTGTGTGTGTGTGTGTGTGTGTGTGTGTGTGTGTGTGTGTGTGTTTGCTTACGCACACTGTGCTGGGATCTCATTGGCCGGTGAGCGCCATGACCCTACTCATCTGTCCCCTCATGTGTGAATGTCACAGCACCTCTGGGAGGGGAGCAGGAAGCCGCCGGAGCGTCTCTTCTCGTTCGCCACTTCTCCCACCACTCTCGCTCTCCCACTCCCACTCCTCTCCTCTCCTCTCCTCTCTCCTCCGTCTCCTCCCTCCCGCTGAAGGGCTGCCCAGACGCCCTCTCCTTCTCCTTCTCCGCTCGCTCCTGATGACTCAATTATTACCCCCCAGCAGCAATTACAGCCTGACGGAGATAATGCCTCCGAGAGCCTCACCCACTCCCACGCCGCACCTAACTGCACCCCGGCCCGGGAGGACACCATGCTCCTCGTGTGTGTGTGTGTGTGTGTGTGTGTGTGTGTGTGTGTGTGTGTGTGTGTGTGTGTGTGTGTGTGTGTGTGTGTGTGTGTGTGTGTGTGTGTGTGTGTGTGTGTGTGTGTGTGTGTGTGTGTGTGTGTGTGTCTGTGTCTGTGTCTGTGTGTGTGTGTGTGTGTGTGTGTGTGTGTGTGTGTGTGTGTGTAGGATGTAGTGGAGTATAATCCAGATGCCAGGCTAATGGCTAATGAGGCTCCACGTTGAGGGGGTGAGGTGGAGTTTACTGGGTTGGTGGCGTGAGGCTGATGGCAGATGGAGCCTGAGGATGACTGAAGGACCAAAGGACAGAGATGGTTCCCCTCCAGAGGCTGCCCTTGCACAAAGAGGCCATTGTTGGTTGAACGGTGCCTCCTTGCTGACCTTTTCTAACCCACACACACACACACACACACTCACACTCTCACACTCACTCACTCGCACTCTGACTCTCAGTCTCTCCATCACGCGCACACATACATTCACACACAGCCCCTCCAACACACACGCTCACCGTCAGCGAAAGCAATGAAGCAGCAGGAGAGGAGTTGCTTGAGTGTGTGTTTGCTGCAGGAACTGCACTCTCTCTAAACCCATCAGCTCCTTCACTCTTTTGACCTTCATTCTCTCTCTTTCTCTCCTCTCTCTCTCTCTCTCTCTCTCTCTCTCTCCTTCACCCTCTCTTATCTCTCTCTCTCAAACTGGTAGAGCAGTAGATGGCAGACAGGCAGCACCCCCCCCCCCCCCCCCCCCCCCCTCCACCCTTTAGACAGATTGGGCAGGCGTGGTATGTGGCCATCATTCTGTCTCTGGTAGCTGTGAGCAGTAAAGATGCTACCACAGGTCGTTTCTCTAATTAACACCCATTTCTCTGCAGGGCTCTTGTACCTCTTCCATTGAACTGGAGGGGGAAGTTTGTCAAGCACTACCCTTTCAGACGTCACTGAGCAGAAACACTCTGCGCTCGTTGCCAAGTGAGCCCTCTGCCTCCTCCCTCTACTAAATGTTTGCAACTTCATATGATACACAGAGGCATGGTTTTTATTTCGTAACCACAAGGCTTGCGGGGGGGGGGGGGGGGGGGATCTGTTCTTTTTAATTTTTGTAAGTGTCCTGTGAGAAGAGTTAGCGTTTTGAGTCCCTGCGTAAAGGCTCTGCTGCTGTAGTAAGCTGTAAGGGGCTGGTATTGATTGTGGGGGGAGCCCAGGCGTCTTCGGTCCTAGCCAGAGTCGTGGCTGTTGCATGAAGGGCCCTGCCAAAGCCATGTTGTGGCTAATGCCCTGTCACTCTGACATGGAGCAGCAGCCGATCAATCTGTCTGCTGACCAGCCTCTTCTCCTCTTCCTTCTCCTCTCATCTCCTCTTGCCCAGCCTCCTTCATTAGAGACCAGTTGTGTGTGTGTGTGTGTGTGAGTGTTTTCCTTCACGGGTTTGTTGTTGAAGGGTTTTAGTGTGTGTCCTCTCTTGTGAATCTCGGAGCAGTAAATCCATACTTGTCACATTGGCGGGCGGCTGGCCTCTGCCTGGTGTGTTCTCTTTGTCCTTGTTAATAATAACAGGGTTCAGGGCTCCGCATTTCCCTCCCGGCAGGGCTGCCGTGTCATAGCAGCGGTAAACAAGCTTCCCTCCCTTCAAAAAGTCTCCCGGCCCTGGCCACTCAAGCAGAAAGCAGCCCCTCGCCTTGTTTCCCTCACTGCTCGCTGCCAGCTAAGGTCAGAATAATAGGGGGCCGTTCTTGTCAGGAAAATCTATATGTTCACCTCTGAAAAGTCCCATGTAATCTCTGGCCTTTTCTCCCACCCCTTCTCCCCCACACCAACCCCTCATTCGTGCTTTCGTCGTCTTTTTGTCTTTTTTTTTTTGGTTTTGTTAAATGGCTGGCAAGCTAAGGCCAGTATTTGTGGGCGATTTGGAGGGGAGCGACCTCACTCAGTGTGCGCCCCCATGCTGCGGGGCATGTGGGTTGGTGTGGGCTCGTCGCGCTCTCCCCATTGGCTGCCTGCTGACACGGCGGCGGCCGGTGATTATGTCCCAGGTGCCAGGGTCAGTATGGAGGCCTGCATCACCGCTGCCTGCCTGCCTGCCTGCAGTACAGGGAGGGAGAGAGAACAGACAGAACCTTAACTGGGAGCCAAACTTTTTCAAATGGTTCTCAAAGTGCACCAGTGAGAAGAAAGGAAGTTCTATGTTCTACTATTAATGTATTAATGTTAATTAAGATGAGGTGGAAGGACGCATATTTGAGTGTATAACACCATTGTTGACACATCTAGCTTTATTTGTTGTTTTTGAATGATGAATTGTAATTGAAGGGTATATTTCCATACTCATACTGTCCAAAGTTGCAGAGTTACACAATTAACATTACTTTTTATATAGCAATTTTAAATACCTTTTGTTTGTGTGTGTGTGTGTGTGCACCACAGACAGAAGAGAACGAGGTGCTGAGGAAGGCCCATGAGAAGCGTCAGGAACGTCTGCGTCTGATTCAGGCCAGCTACAAGACCCTACGGGAGCAGCTGAGGGTGGCGGAGGAGGCCCAGGGGGTCCAGGGCAAGTGAGTAGCCAATCACATCTGAGCACTGAGTTCTGACTGACTGACAGTTGCCTGCTTGTTGTAGCTGCCATGTAGCTTTACCAGACCAGAGATGAAAGGCACAAGTTAATGACTCATTTATATGGTCATTTCAGTATCTTCAGCTGTGTTGCATTAGAAGTTGCCTCACCCGCACCACACCCACATCTGATGGCAAAGTGTTCCACATCATGTTGTGCGTGTGCGTGTGCGTGTGTGCAGATGTGAACCCTGCCATTAACAGCCTTTTGTCACGCAATGAAAATGTGTTAAAAGGAATCCTCATTCAACAATAATAAACAAAGGGTCCAGGTCAAAATATAGTCATGTCAGATAGTGTAACACACAAATAACATGATTCCAGAAGTGCAGAATAATTGGACAGTCTCAAAACCTATGAAGAAAATAGAATCAGTGTTATAAATGTTGCAATATGGATGATTGTTTCATGAGTTAACATTTGTAAGGTGTGTAATATGTACGATGGATAGTCTTGAAATGAATAATTACATGAGTAAGGTTTTTGGAAGCGAGGCTAAGGTTTGACCACACTGTGATCCAGTCTGGGTGGAATCCTAACCAAGAAAGCTCCAAATCAAAACTTGTTTATTAGGTATATGTACACTGTTAAGTCATTTATTATACATTTCCTTGACTGCACCTTTAGAATCTTTTATAGGATCAATCCTACTTCACATTCGGTGGTCACTCAAAGCAGAATTTCATGGCACCCCATATGCTTTCATTGCAGATTGCAACCTTAAGTACATGGGGGGGGGGAAACAGCCAGGTAGACTATATTCAGTTTGCATGTCTTGGAATGTGTGCAGCCCATCACCATCAAATACTTATCTGAAAATGCAAAAACACCTTTGGATGGCCAAAAAGGATAAACAAAAGGCTGATGACCAGATGAGAGGGTATTGTTCCATAGAGGAGATTGCTCAGAGATTTTCTTTGAATGGCCTATTACTTTTTCAGGACCGTATGTATCGTGCAGTATTATTTCAAGTGGCTGAAATAATCTTCCCAAATTATTGGTGTATATTCCGACGTACTGTCCAGGCGTGCCTAGCTCTAATCTGAAATGCCCAATAATAAATCTGAAAATTAAGAAGGGCAATGCTGCCTTCTAATTTTGTTTGCTAATTTTGGTCTTCTGCCACTCGAGACAAATGTCAAGACTGAGTTAATTTCTTTAAAATATTTAGGAGGTGGGATACATACAATGAAGAATAAAAAGTCGAGGTAAAATATTCATCTTGACTGTGCAAGTTCTAGCTTGCAATAGCATCTAAAGATTACTCCATCTTTGCAAATCAAGCTTGATTTTCTGACTAGTTTAATTGAAATTCATCTGAATGATTCTTGACAGAGGGTCTGTTATTTTAATTACTAGGCATGTAACTGCCAAGGCAATTAAGGAGGGACATGTATTGAGAGGCATTATTTATCCCAATTCATTTTATATCCAGACATATTACTGAAATGGTGGAATAACATTAGGTTTTGGTTTGTTTCTGTTGAAAAGGTTTAGTAAAATGTCACCTGCATATGTGACGGGGCACCTGTGTGACTGTAGGCTGCTGCCTTTACTGGACTGGGTGCTGGTGTTTTGTGTGTATTTTGCGTGTTTGGTGTTTGTGTCTGTGTACAGTTTATATGTACGTTATCCACACCACTCTGTGTAAAATAATCACTCAATTTCAATGTCTTGTCTGATAAATGTTCCGTTTATTTAGTTTAAAGTCATACCTCATATTGTCATATTTCATAGCCTTCGTCTTACTGTTCGTCTTGCGTGCGTCTTGTTTCTTACGTGAATCTGCCGCGTATAAGCCGAGTTTTAACTTCCGAGGTTACCCTCGGTAATTGTTTTTCAGCTGCTTTATTATGTGTCGGCTATGCCATCACCGAGCCACGTTGCTACCATGGTGTAGTGTTTTTCCCAGCTGTGGGACATTGTCTGTTTACGTATGGCTGCTGTAAGCCACAGGTGTTGGTGCCTGGGCCGATGACACCCCTGCCGTTTAATAATTGGCATGAGCCAATTGGACGTTGTGTCTAGGCTACTTAAACGTGCCTTTTCTTTGTTCGAGCTAATGTGGTCCTTTTTATACATGTAGTCGACTATTTATTGTGCATATTTGTATTGAGGCTATGATGCCAATGTATTTGTCTTTTTGAAAAGTTTAATTATATTGATTTATTATTGTTATTGTTTTTACTGCCTTATGGGCCTTATTTGGGATAATAAATATTCCCATCTTCTTAACATCTTGAACCTCCTGAGTCCTCCATGAGTTTAACATCTTGCTCTAACCGCAAAGCTATCCCGACCTTTAACATGCATACAATGAGATATGACCAGTAGTTTGGTCTGAGGGTCTGGGCTAAGGGTTCCAATGACGGCACGAAAAGAAGTGGTGACAGGGGACATTCTTGACGACAGCCCCTTTGTGATGGAAAGGGTAGAGACTGAAGGGTGCCTGTTAAAATAGAGGATGTTGGGTATTTGTACAAAGTTTGAATAGCATATACGGATTTAGGACCGAAGCCAAAATGTTGCAATACAGTCCATAGATAATTCCACTCCAGTCTGTCAAAAGCCTGAAGCGTATCAAGAGAAAACGACCTACATGTGTCAGTATATGTGTGAGTGATCAATTATATGCAGTAGACGTCACTTATTGTCTGTGGCCAATCGCCCCCTTACAAACCCTGTTTGATCAATCAAATCAAATGATCATGTAGATCATCACTGGAGATGAACAGTTTAACCTGTCCTTATTTTTCTTCTGTAACAAAATAATAAGAGTAGCATTTGAGTGTCTATGAAGCATACCATGTTCAATACCGTAATTCATAGAATTCAAGATTAGCGGTCCCACAATATCCCAAACAGCCAAGTAAAGCTCAAGACCTCCCATCAAGACCAGGAGATTGTCCTTTCTTTAATAATCTGGCAGCATTATGAAATTCTTCCAGGGCTACAGGTTTTTCTACCTGATCCCGATCCTGTGTTGATAAGATAGGGAGGTTCAGGTTCTCTAAAAAATGTAACCCCCTGGGAGTATGAAGTCGGGTTAGGGTAAGGGTAGGAATTGGATACAAACCTAGGTTAGCGTAAGGGAAGGAATTGGGGGTGGAAATAAAATGTAAAATAAAATATAAGGGAATAACATACAGTGGGGAAAATAAGTATTTGAACCCCGGCCGATTTCGCAAGTTTGGCCACTTGCAAAGAAATGTGTGACCTATAATTGTAATAGTAGGTGTATTTTAACAGTGAGAAACAGAATATCAACAAAAAAATCCAGAAAACTGCATTTTATAACATTTATGACTTAATTTGCATTTGATGCAGAAAATAAGTATTTGAACCCCTAGCAAAACATGACTTAGTACTTGGTGGAATAACCCTTGTTGGCAAGCACAGACGTCAGACTTTTCTTGTAGTTGGTCACCAGGTTTACACACATCTCAGGAGGGATTTTGGTCCACTCCTCTTTGCAGATCCTCTCCAAATCCTTAAGGTTGCGTTTTCAATGGGAGGGAATGAGGGAATGAGGTTCAAGCCCAATATTCCACATTACATGGCCCCATCCATAGTCCCCTCGATGCAGTGGAGTCGTCCTGTACCCTTGGCAGAGAAACAGCCCCAAAGCATAATGTTTCCACCTCCATGCTTGACGGTGGGGATGGTGTCATATTCAGCATTCTTCCCCCTCCAAACGCGGCAAGTCGAGTTGATGCCAAAGAGCTTGATTTTGGTCTCATCTGACCACATCCTGTCTCCCAATCCTCCTTAGAATCATTCAAGTGTTCATTGGCAAACTTCAGACGGCCCTGTACATGTGCTTCCTTGAGCAGGGGGACCTTGCGAGTGCTGCAGTACTTCAAACCATTACGGCGTAGTGTGTTGCCAATGGTTTTTTTGGTGACTGTGGTCCCAGCTGCCTTGAGATCATTCACAAGCTCCCCCTGAGTAGTTCTGGGGTTATTCTGCACCTTTCGGATGATCACCGATACTGCAAGAGGTGATATCTTGCATGGAGCCCCAGACCTAGAGCGATTGATAGTTGTCTGCTTCTCACCAAGCTGCTTGCCGATGGTTTTGTAACCCATTCCAGCCTTGTCTACAATCTTATCTCTGACGTCATTGGTCAACTCTTTGGTCTTTCCCATGGTGGTGAGGTTGAAGGTGTGAAGTATGATTCTTTGGACAGGTTTCTTTTATACACGTCACCAGTTGAGATCAGGTGTAACTTGTTAGGCCTAATGAGGACTAATCTGTGTGCTTCTTGGGCACATAACTGGTCATTGGGAGCCAGAATTCTTGCTGTTTGCTTGGAGGTTCAAATACTTATTTTCTGCATCAAATACAAATAAAGTCATAAATGTTATAAAATGCAGTTTTCTGGATTTGTTTGTTGAAATTCTATTTCTCACTGTTAAAATACACCTAACATTACAATTATAGATCACACATTTCTTTGCAAGTGGCCAAACTTGCGAAATCGGCAGGGGTTCAAATACTTATTTTCCCCACTGTACTTCTTACATACTGGCGTATATTGCACACATTTAGGTTAGGGACTTTGGTTTGGGTAACTTGGAACACTTAGTTTGGTTATGAGCGTAGTTGCCAACTGAAGTTAGTTACAGATGAATCTCTTTTTAACTGAGGATTACTTGGGTTCTTTATTACCACCATTGTTGTTTGGCATCGACATCTTGGGTGATTTAACATAATTCAGCATTATTTGCTTCCTAAAGACCTGAACGTAACGAATAGTAAGTCCCTTCATTCACGCCTGCAACGCCATTAATCCATCACTTGTTCCGGATCATTTTGGAGGGCAAGGGCAAGGCAAAGATGGCCCAGAGGTGTGAGAAGGAGTGGACCTTAAAGAAAATGGGGAAAATATTATCTTGTTTGCCAGGCTTTGCTTTATCTGAAAACCCAAATATCTCTGTGTCGGCGGGGTGATGCAGAAAATGTCATTAAGATTTCCCTAGTTCTTTCTCTCCTCACCTCTCAAGCCTTTTAAATGTAACTAATGGAAGCGTATGTTGAGTATCCACATGGGATGCAAGTGTTGACCTTGTCAGCTGTGCTCTCCCTGGGTTAATTAAAGAAAACAGCAGTGCAACATGAGCCCGTGTGAAAGGAGTGTGAATATATTCACCTCTGTCGGGTATGTGTGCGTGTGTGAGAGAGAGAGAGAGAGAGAGAGGAAGAAAGAGAAGAGAGTGTGAGTGTATCTTTGCTATGAACAAAGCACATAGAAAATATTAGTGAGGAGATCTATGAATCACATTTTTAGAATGCTTTATTAAGGACTATTTTCTCAACATACTTTTTTTAAATGGTTTTTAAACCATCAGCCAGAATTGTACCAAATTTAGTATATTGCTATTCCTTTCTGTGAAAAGCATTGCCATTATTTTTATTCATCCCAACATAATTAATGAAAACATTGGCACACATCTAGGAATGCCTGTACATAGATTGATGCTTATTTTGCTAGACAAATGTATTTGAGGGTTAAATATAGTAGGCCTCTGTCTGTATTTGTTTGTGACTTCTTCTTTCAAGGCAAACAGTAACTTTGGGAGGCAAAGACCCCCGAAGGGGCCGTGCCAGTCAAGAGAGAGAGACAATGGAGAATGACTCGAACCACCCCTGTTAAACGCAGAGAAATCAGTCCTAACAAGTCAGAGGGGAAAAAACGTCGGCTCTCATTGCTTTTTTTGGGCTTGTTAAGGATCCCCAAGCTGCCACCATGCTGGGCTGATACTTCCGCATCACTCCTTCCCTCCCCTCAGTACTTTTGTGTTTCTTTTTGTGCCATCACACACAGACACTTCTCTGTTAATTTGTCTTTTTCTGCCACATTGTATGGACAAACTTGGGTGTGGCTGCTACAAAGCTCAAACAGTTTTATCCGCTGTAAGTTTTGAGCTATTTCCACTGGCTTGTGTATATCATCCCAATTTGATGTACTTGATACAAATTGACA
>NC_045173.1:3785553-3820553 GCF_900700415.2 Clupea harengus
AAACCATCTTTAATTCTGCCCTGCTCCAGTGTTCAGTTCAGTAATGTTTACCTTCGGTGTAAATTGAAATTGGCAGGGAAACAAAAGGAACCAATAGACACTTGTATTTACTGAGAAACAACAAGACTTGAATGTCAGACACAGACCTCAGTTTGATATCGGACTGGAAAGCACTCTTGGGGGAAATTATTTAAATTAAGTAAATTGCGAAAACAAATCAAGCCAACAGGCAGATGTAGTCCAATTGAAATTTCTTCCTTGTCACGTAGTGATGCGAGGAATGTTGATCTCTCTCTCTCTCTCCCTCTCTCTTTCTCTCTCTCTCCCTCTCTCTCTCTCTCTCTCTCTCTCATTATGCATCTGTCTCGCGCTCCGTGTGTCCACACTTGTTAATTGTTGTTAAAGGTCTGCAGCTGAAAAGAGGCAGGAATTATTTAGGCCTCATAAACAGAATAAACACGGCCCTTAGCTGCCGACTGGCACACTCAGACGACATCAAAGCCTGAATTAGGCAGCCATTACGCAGGGAAAAAGCCTTTGAGATGATTTGTGCTGCGCACCCTCCACTGAGAGTGACCATTACAGACATGATCCCCGACTTTGACTTTAATGAAGTTTAATAAAGTTTACCCCTTTTTTGCGCTGCTGTTTTTCCTTTTCATCTCGATTGCTTAAAGGTGTTTGGAGTAATGAGTGTCTTTTGCCCTGGGTCCTATGCTAAGATGCTAAGATAGGGGGAACACAAAGTAAGGCTTTATGCGTGTTTGGAAAAAGACCACAAGTGCGTGCCCTTTCTATCAATTACTTGTTCAATTAATTATTCCAGGAAGTTGGCTCAGTGTTTAATGATTTAGTGGGGGGTTGCTACGCGCTGGGAACGCATGTGGTGGCTGTCTCTGATTACTGAAATCAGGAAATTAAAACTTGTATTAATCATTTCAAAGAGAATGCTGTGCCTCTAGCTGTGGCCTATCTGGCCTGTTTTGTATGGTTGAGGACACATTAAACATGCATTAGAAAGCAGCGAGCTGTTCTAATGCCCTGTGCTAGGAGTCACTATTATCAGTGTAAATATGTATGCAGCCACTCTAGGGAGTGCTGGTGAGCTTCACATCTACAAGTGTATTTTCTTCTGGTTTCCACGGACGTGGGCTCTGAGGGAACGCCCTGTTTGAGTTGGACTCCCACTGGAGATGTCCATGGCACTGAGCCATGCTGAGCATTTATACCTTCTATAGTTCATTTTGTCATAATGTTTTCATGACATTTATTATAACATTTATTGTCAAAAAAAATGTAAATAATAATAATAATTCAAATAACATTTATACCCTTCTTTTACACAAAATTCAAATTACCCATGCCAAATACAAAAATCTGCTGGGATTATATAGCGTTTCCTAATTGCACAGAAGGTAGCATGTTGTCATGTACACAGGTCCAGCTCTTATGGGCCTGGTTGATTTCCCCTCTAGTCAGTTTGAGCGGCGCTCAGAACGGAGTGTCTAGGTCTGCTCCAGACCGAGACCCCAGCGGTCCGCTTCTTGCCCTTGAGCCATTCTGCAGACGACCATCTGAACGGCGTCTGCTCCACACTACCAGCGCAGGCACTGGTCCGCAGGGGCAACTCCCCGACTTCAGAGCCGTCTTTCTGGGCTTAGACCACAGACAATTCCCCACAGTGGCTCCAAACGATGCCTTTCCTCAGTCCTTCACCCCTAAATGCGAGCGCGATTCCTCCTCCACCGCCTCAAAGGGCCAGGAGTGCTTTTCTGTCTCTTGTTTTTCCTGTGTGCCGGGCGTGAAATGGATAGAGGGGGGATGAGAAGAGAGAAGGAGAAAAGAAGGAGAAGGAAAAAAAGCTAGCGAGCGAAAGCCCAGTGGTCAGAAATGATGTACTGCTGTGGTCCCAGGGGCAGTGGATGGCAGTTTGTGCTCTAAGCTGAGTTGGCTAGCTCAGGTAAGAGATCAAATAATGGGCAATAGATGGCTTAAGGCTGTGCTTCCTTCTGTAGGCAGGAGAATTGGAGGAATGCACATTAAAATGGATAATTAGCCTCCTTAGACAATCTTTTGTCTTTGCTCTCTATCCCTTATGCATATGCTCTGTCTTATAGAACAGCGGCTGTAAAAAAGTAAGACAACTGGTGTGTGTATATTTGAAATTGAGGCGCTTTTTTCCCCTTGTCCTCATATTATGTGATTATGAATAACAGTGTTCGACCCAGTTTCTCTGAAGTCAATCTGACAGTAGTGTTGTTGTAAATATATTATTGTTGGTTAGCAGTGCTCTCCGGTCGGCCTCCGTGGAAGCTTTGCATCAACACATGCTACCTGGACGTTCTTCATTACCATAAACCTGTTCCAGTTTACCTCTCCCCTAGGTCTGTGAAAATGACTGGATAAATGCACTTAAATACATCCTGAACTTCACTGTGCCTGAACTTAGCCAGGAGAGAAATGCCTCTCTCGTTCTGCGTTTGTTTTGTTAGCCACATTTGGGATGTACGCTGTGATGAATGCGGTCCGCCGGTGTTGAGTGCGAGCCAGCACGCTTGGTTATTCCCCCCCCTTTATTACTGGAGGCGCTTCGCCGAGACCACCAGGAACCTCTCAACCCTTGGCGTTTCTCCCTCTTTGCCTTTACTTATTTATTCCAAGACACATCCAACCGGCCGGGCCGCCTCTGGAGAAGGCCCCAGTTAGCATCCTCAGGGAGCTCCCCCGACTGCAAATAAACATCTGTTATTCAAATGGATGTATTCACACAAGGAATCACGGGCTATAAAGCGTTGAGGGATGAGATGGAAGTGGTGCATGGAGAGAAAGAAAGGAGGGGGGGGGGGTAGGAGCATCTCAGAAAACAATTATACACTGTTGACAAAGGAGAAGGGAGAGGAAGAAAGACCGACAGAGGGAGTGAGAGGGAGAGAGAGAGGATTTGCTACAGTCACTGTGTTTTTTTTTTGTTTTGTTTTTTTAAATGAACTGCTGTCAAGTCTGGCGAGACTGGAGGCTCTGTCTCCATGGCAGGCTGGGTGTTGGTACACCTGGTTCTTTCTTTAGATGTGTGGGTGTTTGTATAGACGTGGCCCAGGGGCCTTAGGCATCCAGCGAGTTTTCTTGCTGCTGCAGACCTTAAAAGAAGTTGCTCATCTGCAGAGTTTGATTCAAGCCTGTAAACAAAGGACTTGAAAGTCCAACTCTGTCCTTGAGTAGTCTACCTGCATGCTGTTACCTACATACTATTTAAAGAATTTCTGGTTGTAGGTTGGTTTGGCATCCCAATTTTTTTTTTTCCCTTTTTCCCCAAATAAAAGAAATTGCACATCTGTTCTAGTCAATGGTGAGTCACTTCTAAAGTGTAGCATTGGGTGTCTGGAGCGGAGGGTTGGCTCACTGTCCTCCGTGATTGTCTGTGCCCGGCAGCCCTGCCTGTACAGGGTCATTGGAGTGAACTTGACACCCTGTACTGCGAAACAGAATCTTCGCTGGCAAAACACTCACCTTTGAGGAACACAAGGCGTGTCGACCGTACACACTTCTGGTGTCACGTCAATATCCTGCCATCCTCCGAGGCATGCATTAGAAACCCTAGATGGCAGTGGCCATTTTATATCCACCCCTCTGCCGTCCGTGTCCTCCACGAGAGGGGAGAATGGAGAAGCAACCTCTTAGCAGGTTTGTGCTCAGCACATTGACTCAGACATTAATAGACAAAATCTATAGCAAAAGGACATGCTTCCATCTTCCTCTCCCTTACCCAAATTGACTTTATTTATACTTGAGAATATTGGATGGCACAGAGCACTCTCCAGGTGTTCCTCACATCAGACAGTATAGGTCAGTGCTAAGTTCAGGGCTAATCCTTGAAATGCCCCCCCCCCCCCCCCCCCTTTAACGGAACCCACATCTCTTTTATTTAATGGAAACTGTAGAAATTGTTTTCCTTTTTTGTTGAGGTTCCCAGTTGGGCCACGGAAAAGCAGGTTGATGAGGCAAGCCACTGCAATTCGCCCGAGGATTCCCAGCCGCCGCTGCGCCTGGAGTTGTAGAGCGAATGGGAGGGGAACTGGGTGTGTGTTTCAGGTGCTGCGAGTCTCACTGGGGCCTACCCTGATCCTCTGTTGGCTTCTTGTGGGTCCTAATAATAACTTGAAAGTGCAGTCTTGAGCATGGCTTCTCTTCCTCTTAATTAGCCTTTAGCATGAATAGAGCTAATTGCAGAGAGCTAATTGGGCTTAGTTTCAGTCCTTGTCTGTAAGGATCCCCCACCCCATCCCACCCCCACCTTCCTTTGTACCCCACCTTCTCTCCTGGCGAAGACAACTCCGCTCACCTACCTTGGGTTGTATTTTGCTTGTCACTTAGCTCTTTGATTTCTAGTTGAATGAAGAGCTATTTAATTAGCGTGAGTCTTTTTATACTTCCATCTCAGTGGGGGAGAGATTGGGAGGATGTCAAAGTGAAGGTAGGCCTCCAACATGAGATGACTGCGGAAGCGTCGGGAGCATGCTATCCGTCTGTTCTATGTGAGGAATTACCACAATTGTATGGGATAATGTGTCTAAGGCTGACCTAGACACAGAGCAGCCATGTTGGATGAAGAAGCAAGACTGAGGTCTCATGGACATCATCTTCTTTTTTCACTCTATTCAATTTCAGGTTTGTTTTTTGATGGATGCGCGTAGCTGGATCAGTTCAAACTGGTCACTAGATTTCCAGAATCTTGTTCCAAAAGAAAACGGGAAACCCTTGAGCCATATAACGGTGTGTGTGGAGGACAGAGGTTGTTGCTGCCCCATACGCATGTTGTGGTGATTCTCTGTGATCGTGTTTTCCCCCCGTAACAGAGCCAACCTGGAGGAGGAGCTGGATGTGATGCGGGTTCAGGCTGCCATGGATCGCACCACCACGCAGGAGCTGCGCTTGTGCTTGGAGAAGGAGCACCAAGGTAGCACACACACGCACACACACACACACACAGACACACACACACACACACACACACACAGACACACACACACAGACACACACACACACACACACACAGACACACACACACACACACACACACACACACAGACACAGACAGACACACAGACAGACATGCCTTCATTCTACACCTGGCATGGCAAATCACAGTTTAATAGAATGCTTTACACCTGGTGCCATACCAGTGACAGGTAACAGAATTAATTTCTCGTGTGCCTACAAGGTGTTATCACAGAGGGAACACAGCGGCACTTTTGAAACTGACACACTCTGCTTTTGATTTGTGAGATCAAGCCTCCAGGAACAAGGGTGAGGATCACTGTCAGGGGAGAGAATTGATGTCATTTCACTCTTCGCTCCTTCTGTTTGTCAAACACTGTGGAGCTCACAATGTGTTTAATTAAGGGGCTCAATAATGAAGTTGTCCACTTTCTCTTTGATTACTCGGAGCCTAATGAAGGGGCCTGCAGTGAATGGGAAGCACAACTACAAAGGCACGGTTAATTATAGAGCCTGCTTCCCACAGTCAATGCTTTTGCACATCAGGCTGAGTGGCCTCAAATGAATGATTTTCAAACATTTAGACAGATGTGTCTGAAATGGACTACAATCACCTCAATGTTCTGCTGCAGCTTGGTAATAACATCTAATGATCACTATGAATGAAATACCAGTTTGGTTCGGCACGGGCAGCCTCTCTTATTAAGTGAGCCGTTCCATGGAAGGCTTGTTAGCGATGTTTGATGGAGGCATGGCACTGGCAGTGATGGCGTGGCATTGATTGCACAGGCGGTGGGTCTGTAAGGCTGGTACACGCCGGAGCGAGTCTGGCCGTTTGGCCCTGAGACGCACACTCCACGGTGATTCTCCTAACCCGGTGCATCCAGCCTCTGGTCCGCCCGATCCATAAAACATGCGTCAGCATTGACTCCTACAGGAGCCCCTGCGACCCCATCAAAGGCCTCCTGTTCCTGCGGTATCGTCTGCTCGGAATCACAACCAGCGCGGACAGATGAAAGGCCTTGGCGTGGCATGGCATGTCCGGCCAAAGTTTTTTTTTGTTGTTGTTTTTTGATCATCCCCCCCTCCCTATATCCCTCTTTCTTTCTTTCTTTCTTTCTTGTGAAAGAAGGCACAAATGCAAGCAGCAGCTGTGGGGATGGAACCCTCCCTCCCCCATTCCTCTCCATCGCTTGCAGAGAGCCCAGAGCTCTCTCTGCTGAGCTGAGGAACCTGTTTGTGCCGTGCCTGTACACCCCAGTAAACAGCGCTCCTTCTCTGGGTCTGGGTCTGGGTCTGGGTCTGGGTCTGTCTTGTTCTGCCCTGCCAGCCAAGGGCAGGCCAGCCACACAGCACCTGATCAGACTTGACATGCGCAGGAGACAAAAGAGACGGCTAATTTAAAGTAACAAACTTCTTAAGGGGCCGTCTCAGACAGGAACGGAGGGAGAGAGAGAGAGAGGAGGAGGAGGAGTAAAGGGAGGAGGAGAGACTGGAGATAGAGAGAGAGGCCAGGCTAGGGCAGGAGAGGAGAGGCCATGAGGAGCAGGAGTCCAGCATGTCAAGCCCTCCTCTCCGCCTGCTCAGAGGTCAGCTGACCCAAAAAGTCTGCTGTCTAAATATTTCAGGACATTTCCATCCAACAAATGAGCATCCGTGTCGGCCATGAAAATTTTATAAACGGGAAGCAGGTGAAAAAAAAGATCTTCGGCCTTCCAATTGAGTCTGTTCCTCTTGCCTAAGCACATGCGGAAAGAGCACTGGATCCAAATGCAGTCCTGTTAGGGATTTATTTCACCCTTTTAAGGACTGTAATTAACCTCAGAATTAAGAGTCACACAACCAAGAATATAATAAATAATTGACTTTTACTCTGGCAAAGAGGAGTGAATGGCTCTCGACCGCTCATCAACATACACTCACACAATAGGAGCGCAGTGGTTTCAGAACGCTGTTCAAACCATCACTGCCTTCTCTGGTACCATGTAACAGACTTTATGCAGAGACAATATCACAGAACAAAGACATGACACTCCCATCTTGTACCATCCCGTCCTGGGTTCCAAAGATAAGAATGTTTACCTAAGACCCCCAAACCCAGACTTTAACACAACAGTCCAGAATGAGTTCACATAAACACATGGTCTCCTAATTCAGTCCTACCCTAAACATCAAATGACAGGTCTGAGTTTAACATCTCTGTTCTCACAGATAGAATTCCTCTCATCAGAACAAAGGAACCTCTGAGACTAATATCAAACTACAAACACATCATGATAATAATTATATAGCATATTTCTTTCACAAGTCCCCGTTTTAATCATTTGGACCAGATCCAGATTTACCCCTACACACGCTCTCCATACAAAAACTACAGGGCTTTGAAGACGCTGTTGGAGTTCACGCACATCCCCTTAATACTTATCGGAGATCGCTGCTTTGACGTGATCGATTGAAGGATTTGTCCCCTTGTTAGAATTTCCGCGTTACATAAGAGAGCCATTAGCATCTCATCGAAAAAGAGGAAAAATGAAGCCGACCAACAAGATCTCCGCCACCGTTCTCCACTCCAGCGTTCTCCACTCCACATTGTTCACTCTGTGCTCACTGTGCACTCCGGCAGAAGAATAGACAAGAAGGGAAGAGAATAAGGTCAAGAAATTGCTTGTAATTAATGATAATTGACATCATTTCGGAGTCTATTGTTCGTTGACTTTATTTTGCAGTCTGACTGTGTGCTTTGTTCCCCTTGTCAGAGCTGCTGCAGAGAGTGGTCAAGCAGGAAAGTGATGTCGTCAGCAGCAGCAGCAGCAGCAGCAGCAGCAAGCCCAGCGCTCACCGGGCCCACGAGGCCCTCCTCAGGGTAGGCCAACGCCACACTAACAACCAAAACAAGGGGCCGTGCTTAATGCATGCTTGAACTGGAGCAGCACGCAAGTCTATGTGCACTATGGTTTTTTGTGTTTTTTTTCTGCATTGCAGGGCAACTGAAACCCCTATGGTTTGGCATCATTTTGTCATCTGTACAAACCAGAATTTTCAGATCGGCAAGACACGCTTCTCATTGACTTTGAGATGTATATGTGCGGCCACTAAGAGCCATGGCAAAATGTAAACCTGGGGGCAAAATCCTTTGAACAGGTCGCCCGACACTCACCTTGTCCAGGGCGTGTAGTACAGGTGGCCTCCTGCAGGGCCTCATGCAGTGCCTGAGTGTGAGGGAGCGCACCGCACCGCACCGCACCGCACCGCACCGCCTCAGTGCAGGAATGAAATTGTTTGAGAATAATTCAGAGCAGATGATGCCATTGCGAGCCGAGCCAGCAGCTGCCATATGGCCACGTAATGGGGCCTGTCATCACCTTTATTACTGAGTGACAAGCACCATGTTAAATATAATAACCTACAGGGGCAGGCCCCTGTTAATGCATTCACACAAACGCACAGTAATTGAAATAATTAAAAAAAGAAAAATTGGGTGGGGGTGGGGCTCTCACTCTTTGTGCGTGTGCGTGTGTGTGTGTGTGTGTGTGTGTATGTCACCCACTTTTTTTCTTTTTTGCACTCTGTTGTCAGCCAGCCAAGAAGGGGGCTAATTTTGTTTGAAAGGTAACGTGCAAAGCAGAGGGCAGAGAGAGCGCTAAATAAAAGGCGGTGATTAGCCTGGGGGTATAGACCCAGCAGGCATCCCCTCCTCTCTTTAACGCTCGCCGGTAAGATCTAACAAAGAGACAAACTCGCCGTCTTTTGTGTTTTGCCATGGGGTAACGGGGGAGAGGGCCGTGCCAGAACAGACCTGCCCTCGGTCCACAACCCCGGAGAGCCAGCGCTTGCCTGGGTGAGGCCTGGGAGACGTGCTTTTATCTCGCCTGTTGCACATTCAGTGTAGAGCCGTTTCATGCCAGCTGCCACGTCACTCTACAAAAAAAAAAAAAAAAAAAAAAAACTTGCACTTTTCATGCACTGCATTTGGTTTTTCCTTTTTTCTGGGGGTTTTTTGTCTCATCTTTTTAAAATGTCAGATGTAATTGGCTTGTTTGCCGTGACTGGGTTGTGGCGCAGAGGAGCGGCGAGGTGAGCGTGGCGGTGTGTGATTACCCGTGTCTGCTGCTGTCTGCTCGTCTCCCTGCAGATTGAGCTCCTGGAGAGGAAGATGGTGTCTCTGGAGGAGGAGACCCAGCGCTTACACCAGGACAACCAGGAGCTCCAGGAGGCCAACGCCGGCCTGGCCAAGGACCGGGATGACCTGCAGGCCGCCCTCCATCGCTTCCGCAGCCTATGGGCCGCGCAGGGGAAGGCCTCCCAGGCCAAAGCTGCTGGCGAGCTGGAGAGGCAGCTAGGCGAGGCCCAGGCTCTGCGGGCGGAGGAGGAGGCCTCCAGGCGGGAGGCGGAGGTGGCTGGCCGAGAGGCGTCCCAGGCCAGGCAGAGAGCGCTGCGGCTCAGGCAGGAGCTGGGTGTGGTGAGGGCCGAGCGGGACTTCCTCCGTGGAGCCGCCACCCGACGCAGAGCCAAGGGCCCCGTGGCCCCCATCGGCAAGATCAAAGTCAGGAGCGCGTGGAGCCGAGTTCCCCCGTACCAGCACAGAAACCGCCCCCACCCACCCGCCACCAGGGGACGGCCAGAGAGGAGGAGAGAGAGCCCGACCAGAGACGGATGGGAGGACCTGAGCGCAGACAGGTAAACACACACACACACACACACACACACACACACACACACACACACACACACACACACACACACACATGGGTGCACACACTTGGTCTCTTTGGTTTTCTCTCTCTGTCTATCCCCCTCTTCATCTCTCTGTCTCTCACACTCGCCCTCATTATTTTGCCTGGTGAAGGGGACAGTGTGCATATGCAAAGTGTAAGCAAAAGGCTGATTGAATTTCAGCCTCCTGTCTAGTTGGTATTCAGGAGCGCAAATAATATATATGAAAAAAAAACGGAAGGCAAGACGAAGACGGAGGGAAAAAAAACTGTCAGATCCTTTGAAATATCCTGGGACGCCCTGCTCTCAGCTTATTGACTGAAATTTGCATGCAGAATTAGCCACCTCTCTGTGGTGGAGTTGAACCGGTGCCAGGCGGGCGGGCGGCGGTAGTGAGCCTGTGCTCCGAGATCTTCCGGCGGAGCCATTTTCCGCCGGTCATGAGCGCTGGAATTGACAGTTTGGCAGGTTGATTTAATTTAGCACTCCTCTGCATATTCACCTCCTGACAGAAACGCATTCCCAGGCAAGCCTCACCAGTCAGTTCAGTTATCTTGTGACACCTCCATCCAGAGATGAGCCGCCATGTCTTTCTTTACGCCTCTCTCTCTTCTCTCTCTCTTCTCTCTCCTATCTCCTTCTCTCTCTCTCTCTCTCTTCTCTCTCTTATCTCCTTCTCTCTCTCTCTCTCTCTCTCCTATCTCCTATCTCTTTTTCTCTCTCGCTCTCTCTCCTATCTCCTTCTCTCTCTCTCGCTCCCTTTCCACTTTCGCTCTTCTCCTCTCCCACCCCTCTCCGTCAAACACACATACACACTCCCCTTTGATTCAGTTAGATGCATTTTGAATGACCCTCCTCGGCTCACTACCAGATGTCTACAAGCTGTTTAACATCCTCTAAATTAACAACCATCCACAGTAATTATTTCATGTATGTTTTATACTGAGCCTGGGCGGCAGGGCTTTGCCGACTGATGGTCGGGCTGATTTGATTTCAGACGCTTAGCTGTGCTGATATTTACTCTCCCCCTCCGCTGTGCTATTACAGCCCCTGCCCCCCGCCCCCCGCCCCACCACACCACACCCCACCCTCTCTCTCTCCATCACGCCGCCGTCTCCCCAGACCATCCCCCCCGCTCCCCCGCCCGCCGGCCGGCGCCTTAATGGGACCACTGTACCCGGCTCACTGTACCGCCGCCGCTGCAAATCAATGATGCGCGCCTAAATGGGCTTCTCAATATGTTCGCTCGCCGCGGAGTGTGAGGCGAGGTGGAGTAGAGGGGACGCGTGTACCCGCACTCACTCACACACACAATCACACACACACACATCTATAAACACACACTTACCATCAGCCAGTGCTGATGTTGGGGCATGTTTTTTGTCTTCCAATGTCTTTTGCTTCAGCATGTCTGAAGTGGTGAGCGTAAGGTCTGAGCTCTGTGGTAAGAACAGATGCATCTATTCTTCAGGTTTACTGTACTGTACTCTAATACCACTGATCAGTAGTGTGTCTGCGTCTGCTGTCTCTCTAGCATAGACTTAGGAAACACATGTGATCTGATTCACAGTGAGGTTCAGTGTGCACTCCGATGCCCTCCTCAAACGCTTTGCCCTAACAGCGCGAGCACATGCCTGAAGAAAAATGCACAACAACAAAAAGCCAAATCCATTGCTGATAAGGCCCGACTTAACAACAGCATTTTTGAACTTTCAGATTGGACTCACTGCCCCCCCGCTCTGAGCTGCAGTCGTTAGAAATTGGATTGGTTTAGAAATTTGAGCTCCGTTCACTTTGTGTAATCACTCGCATCCACATTTTAAGTTCAATTTCTATCCAGTTGTGTCCAGATGTGTGTGTATGTATATCTGGGCCTGCGAGTCCGAGTGAGTGGCCCACTAAACACAGCACAGGTTCTCTCATGGTCCTTTGCTCCAGGCTCAGCCCTCTGCTCCAGTGTCAAGCTCTTCAAAACTCACAGGGTAAATGTCAGCATCTCCTGAAAGAGCCCTTCCTGTTGAAGTGTTGACGAGTGCACGTGTGTCTGTGTCTAAGGGCTTGAGCTAACTGACCATCTCATGGCCCTCTGTTTCCCGCAGTGGCAGTGAGGAAGAGGAGGAGGAGTACTCTGACAGCCTGGACAACCCACCGCTCGTGAAATCCCTCCACAAGAAGACCACTCACAGGGTTGGTTTGCTTCACTTCATCCACCATTGTATTTGGGCTCTACACAACTGACACGTTCTCAGATATTTCTGCCTTACAATGAGACTCAAACACCCAGTCCTTTTTCCATGTCACGTGGAGTATGTCTGTCTGTCTTTTTTTTTTTTAGAAGCTTTGATATTTTGTTTCTTTCCAGGTGTAGCCATTGCCTCGTTTAAATGACTGAAATGCAGAAAATATTTGTGTTTCGAGGAAACTAGTGCTACAACCTCTGTATTTTGGTGGCTGTTAGAGACGGCTCTGTGTGATGATCTAGATGCTGGGGTCCTGTTCTTCCAGCATAGCGTTGTAGTTTAGTGTCTTCCTCAAGCCAAGTGAGAGAGATCAGGGGTCCCGTGGTCCCAGCGCTCCTGCTCAGCAGCAGGGGAGCGGATACAGAGATGGGGAGGAAGGCGGGGAGACGGACGGGACGGATAGAAAGAAATTCTCGCTCGGAGGAGAGAGGAGCAGAGCAGAGGAGAGGCTGGGCGTGTGGAAGGGGGATCGGGGGAGCTGTCAGCGCCCCCTCAGATCCTCGCTGTTCTGCCCCCAGCGAGCTCATCAGCCCCGCCACCTCTCATCACCATGACAGCAGCGCGCCACGCCGACCGTGTCACACTAAAGAGCTTCCGGATGAATCTGTGATCAAACCCCGAAGAGCGTGCGCAGGATAGAGAGAGTGAGAGAGTGATCAAAACCTTTTAACGGGTGCTCGATACAAAAGGACCTTTGATGTGACTACAAACGCTTTCGCCTGGGTGTCGCCCTGTCAGGAGACATCACGTTGTGTTACGTTAAACTCTTCCCACCCTTCTCCCCTGATCCATCCTGAGCGTGTCATGTAGTTTCTGTTCCCGCCCCTCCCAGGTGTACAGGTGCGGTAGCGGCGGTGGTGGTGACGGCGCGTCCCTGGCAGGCCTGCCTGCGGAGGAGCTCAGCCAGGTGGAGCCCCAGTTTCAGCGCGGTAAATCCCCCCTCTGCCTCTCATGTTCACTCAGCCGGCACACTCTTCGCCTGCCTCACTGATTAGTAATGCTACCCACTGCCACTTACGCAGAATCACCTGTTAAGCGTTAAATATCTCCCTGTCTCCTTGCAGCGCCTTCCTGCTAGTGCCAGTTAAAACAGAGCACTGGGTGTGCGTTATTATTTTATTACAGAAAACTGCACAAGTTTATTGTGGCCACACGTGATGTGATTACTCAGGAGTAAAGCAAAACACAATCTGATGAGGGATTCTCGCCGTAAGGTTGATTTGCGACACAGTAATGACATTTTTTTTTACTTTACTTGTTATTTTGTTGCAGTGTTTTTTTGGACACTTTTGAATCACAACATTTCACAAACAATATTATAATTTCATAAAACCTGGCCCTGATTTTATTCCATAGTAACACATAACCTTGAGTTTACGATTACTTGACTAAAAAGAAAATCATGACAGAATTTGCTGCTTTCTCCTTTTTGCTGCTTTCTTCAGCAGGGCACCAGTGGCGTGCGAGGAAGAGGAGGATGCGGCTGAAGGGTGCATTTGCGGATACGCGTCAGGGTGTGCTCTCCCTCCAGCAGCAGATCCAGGCTCTGCAGCACGACCGCAGGGAGGCTCTCCAACAGGCCCGCCAGCACAGCGACACCTGCCACCAGCTCCGCGGCCAGCTCCTGACCACCACCCAGAGACTGGCCAGCAGCAAGCAGCTCACGCAGGTCCTCCACCTTACTGCACTGCTCCCAAAGAGAGGGATGGAGTTGGAGGGGAGGGGAGGGGAGGGGAGGGGGCTGTCTTCGTCTCTTTTCCCTTTTTTTCCTGGGGTTTTGCCAGAGCAACCGATCCTTTGCCCTTATCATGCTTAATAAGTGTGCGGCTGACAGGCCTGGCCTCGTGAGCAGGGGTGTCCTAGTCACAGGGCACTAACGTTATGTCTCTCTCACTTTTTCTCTCTCCCTTTCTGCTTCAGTCTATCTCTCTCTCTCTCTCTCTCTCTCTCTCTCTCTTTCTCTCTAGCTATCTCTCTGTCACACACACACACACCTCTTTCACATTTTCACGTGTTCCGCTCGCCGGTGCTGCTGCTGTTGCAGGGAGCTCTAATTACTGGGCAGCCGCTTACGCACGCAGGCGGATGGAAAAGCAGCGGCCACACTCTGGTGCTGATGACGATGCTACTGCTGCTGCTCTCGTCTGTGTGGGCACCAACTCTCATTCCGGCACACACTCATTCATGTTTTACAGTGTGTACACATGCAGTCCCCAGCCATCCATCAGCACTGCTGACTGCTCACACACACACACACATGCACACACACACGCACATGCACAGTACACACATTTATAGAAACATTCACTTACAAACACACACACTGTAAACACAAACCCATCAAAACATTCTAAATCCAGTCAGCACAACATTGGCACTAACACAGACATACACACAACCAGCATGCCAATAACATCCACACACACATACACACACACACACACACACACACACACACACACACACACACACACACACACACACACACACACACACTCTCTCGTCTCCGTCCTCTCCCTCCCTGCTGAGTTGGCTGTGTAGTTAGTTGGACAGGCTGCAGACAGCGCTGGACAGAGCAGGCAGGTCCTGAAATGCCAAGCCCACCGGAGGCCTGATTAGAAGGCTGCCCCGTACAGGAGGTCAGCATGGCTGCCCCTCAGGCCCACGCGCGCAGGACCTCAACTCCCTCTCACTCCCTCTCTCTCTCTCTCTCTCTCTCTCTGTGCGTCTCGCTGGCTTTTACTCCAGTTCACATTGTACACACACACACACACACACACACACACACACACACACACACACACCGTCTAATTTACACATCTACACTGACATACATTCACACATACATCCATTTACTCACAGTGCCACTCACATAAACAAACGCAGTGCCACTTACAGTAGTATATAATCACACATACATGAAGTCCTTCACATTCCTATGACAGACATCCATATGTTCTGGCATGGACCCAGTCATTCACATTTGTGTGTGTGTGTGTGTGTTTCTCATTCAGGCACACACATGCACACACACACACACACTTCCCCCAGTCTCATTCTCATTTTAATGTTGTTATCCAACAATCTAGTGTGTTTTTTCCACCTATATATCTACCTCTACCTCTTTACTTCTGTCCATCTATATAGAAACAGTATTGCTGCAATAACGACAGGTGTGTGTGTGTGTGTGTGTGTGTGTGTGTGTGTGGGTGTCGGTGCGTGTGTGAAGTTTGTTTGCTGGCCCTGGCCTGCTGCAGTATTAATGGCGAGCAGCGCGGGTCTGCCAGAGCAGGAGGCTTGATTTCCAGGAGGCCAGGAGGTCCGTGCCCCCGCACACTGGCCCCTCCAGCCTGCCGCACCAGCCTACCTCCCTAATTGGCCCTAAGATGGCACCTCCAGAGGCTGTCGTCGGGGTAGAGTAATGACAACAGCAGTGAGATGGTGGGGTACGACGCGAGTCCGTCCGTCAGGCAGGCAGGCCAGCCGACGAGGTGCTCTGCCCCCCGACACCCCCCCCTCGTGGAAGAGACTCTCCCCGAGAGCTTGTTTCTGCACCATGTTACAGCATGTCCTTAAAAAGTGCTAGGTCGTACATGGCCAAGTTATGTTTCGGAAGTGCACTGCAGCAAGGCACACGGGAGAGCATTTAGATTGCAAACCGGCCAAACTTTTTTTTTTCTGACCCTGCCAACACCTCTACGAACTACATCGTGCCCTCAAGCAAGGGGAGCAGCAACATGAAGCATCGCTCTCAGTGTAAGCCCACCGAGGTTCCGAGCGGGATAGCAGGGTAAAACCTGACTTTGGGATACACCGGGCCACTTCCCAGAACCAGAAGGCCGCGTTTCCCTTAAGCCCTTTCTGTTGATTGGGAAGCATATTATTTGGCTAAACATGTGTATGATCAGGCCTACGGTCTACAAAAGGAAATCCTCCTGGTGTGTGGGTAACATCTAGATCCTCAGATATCACTGGATGGCTTGGTGTGTGCGTTGGTCCTCGTGTCCTTCAGGTGCCGGGACACACCCCAGTGAAGGTGCTCCGAGTGTCCCTGTCCATCCCCCCCCCACCTCTGCACCCCATCCACCCCCTCGCCTAGCCCTGCACCACACTCCACCGTACCCAAGGGATACATATCTCTTCTGCAACACTATTCTCACCGCTCACTTTCATGTCCGTTGAGAATGTTTGTCTAACCCATGTCTTCCTGCAAGCAAGCCTTAGGCATCATTATTGGGTATTAGTAGTGCAAATATGACGTGTGAGCAGGGGATCAGTCGTGACGGTAGCCTGAGCTGACACTGTGATGTTTTTTAGATGAGGTGGATGCTGCCGCCGCTGCTGCCAGTCTCAGGGGCTGGGGGAGAGGTGAGCTGCTGCCACTGATCACTGTCTGTTCAGGCTGCCACTGCTGACAACCTGCAGCTGGTGGCTGCCTGTGTGTGTGTGTGTGTGTGGCTCTGTGTGGCTCTGTGTGTGTGTGTGTAGGCTTTCCTGCCGTGTTCTGCCTAAGTGGAACATGTGCACTACAGAAGTGCGACACTTTCATCAGTCAATCATGCCCTCTTTCCCTATGGAGCTAGTTGACACACACACACATACACACATTGTCACACACACAGTCCCTCCCTTGACATGTCCCACATTGATTTCAACAAATGGTGCATGCATGCGCTCTTTCCCACACACATGCACATGTGTATGAGGGCTGCTTTATTGAAATGTCACCGTTGACTTTTGAGCCGTAATTGCGGGTAGTCTTTCACACTGATCCTCGAATGGCCCTCTTGCCTCTTGTTCCGCAGCTGCCCATTTAACCCACGGAGAATGGACCTTTTGTGCACCTTTAATTCAACTAGTGCACTCAGCACGACAAAATAGACCAGACCGGCTCAGGAAATTGGCGATAATTGGAGGACTTTGTGCTGCACTTGTGTCATTTTTTTTTTTATCCATCTCCTCTTTCTTCTGGTTAACATTTTTTTTTTTATGCAGGGATCAGGGGGGGGGGGGACAAATTAGGCTTAGGCAGGAAACCGAGTTGACGTTGCCCTGGTGACAGGTGAAACGTGCATCAAGGTAGTGCCTTCCTCTTGGAGAGACGGTTGCTGTGCATATTAATGGGCTGGGCAAAGTGCCGGGAGAGGGGAAGGATGATTTGAGCGGGATTACCAGGGTGCTACCCCCTCTTTGGGCACCTGAGGGGGCTTAGCGTCGGCCTTCCCGACAGGGAGCCCTGTAATCTGCAGGTGTGAATCTGCTTCGCCTCCATGTTCCCCTTTTAGGAGGGTTTGGGATTAGCACAGGATTAGAGGGGGCAGAAGACTGCTGGCTGACAGAAGAGAGAGCGGCCGCGTGGATGCGTGGATCAAACACGTGGAACACTCCCCTCCGTCTACGAGGCAGGCGGATGGCGGCTCTCCTGACAGGGCGAGGGCTGAGGGCTGAGGACTGAGGCGAGGAGACATAAGCCAGGAGGGGAAGCAAGCACACGCTACTGAAGGGAATGTGTGCTATGTGTGTGCAGTGTGGATGTTATTGGAGGGAACTAGTGTCACTGGTGTGATGCTGACCTGTCAAGTGTGTAATACGTGTGTTTGTAAAGGAAGTGCTACTGAGGTGAGTGTCTGTGGCGCTGGATTGAAGGTTAATGGAGTGAACTTTCCTGGGATGAACCTTTGTGTGTGGGTATGGGATTTGGTCTCTTGCTCGCTCATTGGGCTGTGGATTTGTGTTTATAATTACCACGCCGCGCGCGCGCGCTTGTGCTCGCTGCTATTTCCAGCAGCTCCTCAGTGGCTCTTGGAGAGCTCCTATCTTTAGAGGGGATGGGGCTTTTGGGGGGCTAATGGCACTCATGCAGCCGTGTCGTCTATCACCCAAAGCTCCAAATGGCCCCCTGAAATCAAACCCTGAGTTTACTGGAACCGCCATCAATGCCACTCTTAATATCGCCGGGCCGTCCCAGAGCAGCAGAAACCTAAAACAAAAAGGATTCTATTCAAAGGTGTCAGCAGGAGGCCAGCTATCAATAACTCCTGCACACGGGTGGCGCATCCAAGGGCCTCGGAGACTTTGTGGTTTTTCCTAACAAACCCTGTGTGTGTGTGTGGGGGTGTGTGTGTGCACAAGAGAGTGGTGTCACGTTCCCGCCTCATTTGTCCTCCAGAATAAGCATGATGTTTGATATGTTATGAGATCAGTGTTGTGGCGACGAAGCGGGCAGAAATACTGTATTGAGTTTATTAAGTACGGATACAGGAGGCTTGGAGGATGCAGGAATGAGACGTTTATTGTGCACACAGTGCTCCGTGCGGTTGGAAAGCCTTTTATCCAAATCAGATCAAAGCCCATTGTGTCATTCAGTGGAGCCATCGCTCAGTAATTAACTGATTACCTCCGCTTACGGCTCCTCGCCTGCCCGACACTGATAAACTCCCAGAGTGCACTGGGACGGACTGAAGATGGCTCTATTACAGCTGCCAATCACGGGGCTGGCGGGAGCCGGCAGCAGAGAATGGTCCTGATGTGGCTGCCTATTAGTGTGAGAGGGGAGGATGCTCCTGTTAAACACTCCCAATGAAGAGCCCCTGGCGCCGTCTTACTCTAATTCAGGGGCTGAAGGGACGTTTGGGTACCGCTAGTCTTTTGCCTTCTCTTTGTACTTGCTATATGTCAGTGCATTTGATTTGTTCGGCCCTCGCCCATGGACAAGGAAGTAGTGCACAGTGAACACGACTTAGTAGATGCTTCCTTGAATCCTGAGAAATGGCTGTCTTAAAAAAACTAAAATAAATCAAGCTAAAATAGCTAAAAGTTGAATAACATTGAACAAAATGAAATGTAACTGTATGTTATTATAAGCGTGTGTGTGTGTGTGTGTGTGTGTGTGTGTGTGTGTGTGTGTGTGTGTGTGTGTGTGTGTTGGAGCAGAAGCTGAGCACTGAGCTAACTGGCGTGGAGCAGCAAAAGAAGGTTCTAGAGATGGAGCTGGAGCAGTGGAGGCGTGTGCAGGTCCAGCTCCCGCCGCCAGCCCCAGCAGCACCCCTCCTCCCCGCCGCGGAGCCCAGCAGCCCGGCCCTCAAGCAGCTGGAGGCAGAGCTCAAGCAGCTCCAGACCAAACTCAAGGTGAGAGAGGCCACAGGAACACAGGCTACACGCCTCTGCAGCCACTGGGAGCTCCAGAGCTTTCACCAAAAGGCTTTCTTCTGTGAAAGATAGAAATGTCATTTGTTAGCATTGATTATTATCAATTCTCTGCTGCATAAATTCATATTTCACTGTTTTGCTCTCAACATACACATTTCGATATATATTAGCCAAGCAAACAGTGAAATTTTATTTAATCTAAAGATACACATATTTCTTACCAGTCCACATTTTTAAATTAATTCAGTTCTGTATGTGATGGTGACATCTAAGCACTACTGGTGTCAAGAATGAAAAGAGCAGCTTGTAGCAGGAAAGCTCACCAGTTTGCTTTAAATCAGAGCATATGGTGATGAGCCTTTGTTCACAGTTCTTGTACCTTATTGCATGTGTCATTTAGGAAGGAGAGAGTCACCTCCACGGGTGTGTGTGTGTGTGTGTGTGTGTGTGTGTGTGTGTGTGTGTGTGTGTGTGTGTGTGTGTGTGTGTGTGTGTGTGTGTGAGTGTGATGGGCTGTCAGAAGCCCTCATGCTTACTCAGGAGAGAAGAGCTTCTTTCAACCAAAGGCAAGGTGCACACACAAATATCCATCATCGGGATGATCACAAGCACCCTGCCACCCCCCGCCTGTCATTGACAGCCACCAGGGGATGTTCCTCACACATCAGTGTGTGTCTGTGTGTGCACGTGTGTGTGTGTGTGTGCGCACGTGTGTGTGTGTGTCAGGGAGTCTCTGTGTGCACCAGTGTGTGTTTATGTGGCATGTCAATGTGTGTCACTGTGTGTGTGTGTGTGTGTGTGTGTGTGTGTGTGTGTGAGCGAGCGAGCGAGCGAGAGAGAGAGTATTGCAGAGACCGACAAAAAGCTTGAGAGACAGGGTTTTTGTATCTCATGAAAAATCCTTCCATCTTGCCCTGTGCTGAGTACCCACTGAAAAGTGCATCAGTCAGACATATCTCTGGCCTTCTGGAGCTGTAATCCTTTGTATTAATGTGGGTGTACTCCCTGGCCTGTGTGAAGACTCTTTGTGTCGGGACATTAGAGCTTGTGCTTTGTCTTTATTGTATGCGAGGGCTTTAATCAACATTATTCCCCTCTCTCCTCCAGAACGGCAGTAATGAGGTCACCAAGCACGCGGCGGCCAGCAGGAGCCTGAGAGGCGAGCTGCAGGAGAAGGAACGGCGCCTCCGAGAGCTGCAGGAGAAGTGAGGGCCACGCCTGCTTTCTTCTTCTTCTACTGCTTTCAGTCGCACTCCTTTTCCCCCCCTTCGCTTTCTTTCGTCTTTTATGTGTTCTTTATCGCTTCCTCTGTCCTCCCCTCTTCATCCCTGTGTGTTCTTTGCTTCATTCTCTCATCTCTCTCTCATCTCTCTCTCTGTCTCTCTCTCTCTCTCTCTCTCTCTCTCTCATCTCTCTCTGTCTCTCTCTCTATCTCTGTCTCTCTCTGTCTCTCTCTCTCTCTCTCTGTCTCTCTCTCTCTCTCTCTCTCTCTCTGTCTCTCTGTCTCTCTCCTTCTCTCTCTCTCTATCTATCCATCTCTACACTTTCACACACATACACACATACACACACACACACTGTGACTTCCTCAGCATCATCTGCAGTGTCTGATTCCACCATGTGGTAGTTTCTTGCTGGTTGCAATCATTCTGCTCTGTGTGCCTGCACACACACATGCACACACACGTGCACACACACGTGCACACGCACGCACACACACACACACACACACACTTCTATAAACCTTTATACAGTGTGCCTCTAATGGTGTCATCATTGCCCAAGGGGGCTTTGTGTGATGATACCCTTACACAGGTGCCTGAGCTGCTGTGTGTCGGAGAGTGTGTGTGTGTGTGTGTGTGTGTGTGTGTGTGTGTGTGTGTGTCTGTGCACAAGCTGAGATTAGAGTGATGAGCTATAGGTCTTAGAGGAAGTTATTGATTGGATCTGTGCTGCAAAGAGAGGAGAGATCAGCACACACAACACATTCACACTCTCACACACTCGACACATACACACACTCTCACACACACAACACATTCACACACTCTCACACACACACAACGCATACACACACTCTCACACACAACACATACAACACATTCACACACTCTCACACACACTCAACACATACACACACTCTCACACACACACAACACATGCACATACACACACTCTCACACACACCACTCACTTACTGATCTAATGGCTGTGTACTGCCAGTCACACAGTCTGTGATGCCACCATGTTCTCTTTTTCTTCTTTTCTTTTGAAGGAGGTGGCCTCGAGCGCACTGTTTCCCGTCTTGTTTTCTTGTCAGCTTGTTACTCCCCCCCGTCTCTCCCTCTCTCTCTCTCCCTCTCTCTCTCTCCCTCTCTCTCCCTCTCTCCTGCCCTCCTTCCCATCCACTTCTTTCCCTTCCTCTCTGACTTCCTCTTCCTCACTATAAACATGAAGTTGGCTCTCTGCAGTGGGGGGGGGGGGGGATGAGTGCGTGCTCCTTGGCCGCTCCCGTGCGGGCGTCAGTGTGTGTGTTGTGTTGTTTGCTCGGTGACTAAGGCAGCGGTGCAGATCACAGTGGAGCAGACTGCTCCGCTCTGCCGCCCCGTGTCCCCCCCCCCAAGTGGCCCAAACGCTCGTGTGAAGCCCCATCTGCCACCCGAGCCTCTGCCACGGCCCCGCGATGCTGCTGAAGTGGCTGCGGCTCGTTTGAATGAAAGGCATGTCTAGACTGCTGTAAAAAATACATTGCCATACGCTGAGGGGGCCATGCCCCGTTCTGCCTGCAGAGTGAGTGTGAGAGAAGAAGAGGGGGAAGAAGAAAAAAAAAACTGAATTTCAAAGAACACTACGTGTCCTCGGTCAATATCCGGCTCCCAGGGCCCTGCCTTATTCATGACACCCCGGCTTTCATCTGCAGCCTGTTGCCTATCAGGTCCATACATGTTTAAATCTCTTTTGTTTTTGTTTTTTTTCCATCTCTTTCTCTCTCTCTCTCTCTCTCTTTTTTTGTATTTCACCCCTCATCCTCCACTACGCACTTACAACAGTATTATGCCCCGCACAGGGTGGATGTGCCTAATCCACCCTTACACTCAAACAAAAGGTCGTGACTAGCACACGCTTTCAAAAAACTATTGTTTGAGCAATTTGAATGCTTGGGTCGAGATCTTCCCCTCTAGCCCTCATAAATACAGATGGCGGTCTTCCTCCCTCTTTCTCCCTCCCTATCTCCCTCAGTCTGTCTCTCTCTCTTTCTCTCTCTCTCTCTCTCTCTCTCTCTCCCTCTCTCTCTCCCTGTCTCTGGACTGCAGTGCTGCATCCCGTGCTCTTATTTATCTACTCTTTTTGTATTTTTTATTTGTGTGTGTGTGCGCGTGACGGTGTGCACATTTTGGGCACTGGAGGGGTTCAGGACGACATCCAAAATAAATGTTAGTGAGCTAATTGCCATTAGTATTTTGGAGGCTTGTCGGAGGCGGTGGCAGGGGGAGAGGGGAGGCCGAGCGGAGAGGAGAGGAGAGGAGAGGAGAGGAGGGTATTGCTCTGGCCATGTGTCAATAGCACAGACAGACAGGCCCTACCTCACTGGGAAGGGTCAATACGGGCTTTCTCATTAATGGCCGAGTCCGCTGGGTAACGGCAACCCTCTGTCTCCAGGCTGGATGGACTCATTTAATTTAATGTCACTCCAATAAGAAGCGCTCACATTTATACAGCCGGCTCCAGTGCGCTACGCTCAGCTCCCCTCACACCCGGCCCATCTGCCTGGGGAGGCCAGGACATTTACTTAAAGAGAGCACTCGCCTCTCCGCCCAGGAGCCACTCCCAGCCAGAGGAAGAAGCACACAACTCCACTCAGGAGGAGCTCATAGATAGGTACTTTCTTTCTTTCTTTCTTTTTTCTTTTTTTTTTTCTTTCTTTCTTTCTTTCTTGATTGTCCCCATGGGGAAATTTGACTCAGGCTCTACAACGTTACACCCGTCAACACATATGGGCACAACACCACCGGCAGACAGAGACATTACAGGGAACACACACACACACACACACACACACCCTGCAGTACAGCCTCGGTAACCTCTGCTTACTTTTGGCTGCTGTTTAAAATTCTGACTGATACAGGCACAAAGGAGTTCTTAAACTGATTCAATTTGCACCGCTGAACTCTATATTGTCTTCCTGACATTAACAGCGCACACTGAGAGTACAGAATATGGGATGGATCACAGAGGATTCTCTCTACCTGTTCAAGTACGGACTTGTCAAAAATAGAGTGAATATTATAATGATCTTTCTGACCGAGGATTTTCATCACAGTCTGAACCAGCGTTAACAATGATTTTAATGACACAGGAAAGTGCCATCCAGTTATTCCATACCTGATTACACTCTCTAACACAGCCTGATAAAACAGAAATATATTTTTTGGTTCAACTCCAATTTAGATGCAATACGAGAGCATACCCAATCAACATGAATATTCCAGGTTAAAGTGCTATCAGTCTGTATCACTGAGATGCCTTATAGGACCAAACTTGTGTAATTAGATCGTTATGTATAACCACTGGACTGTGATCACCAACTTTCTTAGGATCAAAAATCTTTTTTTTTTTAACATTTAAAATTAAGTGGTTTGTTTCACACCAATTAACAAACGACCTTAATTCTGAATGATAGATATTTGTATCATCATGCCTATAAAGTAAACTTAATATAGCTGTATTTGACAGTAATTCTGTGAGTGCCTGGATGAGCACAAAAGAACAGGTGAGCCAACACAGCCTCTTCGAGCTCCAGTACTAATAGTTTTTAAGCTGAGACAGACTATTATTGACCTTAACCTGCCGAGGCCTGTTTGTTGGAAATGAGTGATCCCACTTGATAACTGAAGAGTTGACATCCAACTGTCTAAGTTTCTGCATTAACAGATACGGCTGCAGAGTGTTAAAAGCAGAGCTAAAATCAATAAAAAGCAGCCGAGTGTAAGATCTACTGTCCTCAAGGTGCATAACGGCCAGGGTTGGGTCAGCTACTTTCAAACGCAGTCAGTTACTGAAGTTTATATGGCCATTGTTTTAACTAGTAACATTCCATTGGATTACAAAAAGGAGGCCTCGAGGAGGTGCATTACCCTAGCTCATTACAACTCATTTGTGGAGTAGCGCCACTTATTGAATAACATTCAGTGTAAAAATCTAGTGCTCCACTATCCAATATCTTGTGATGGAAAGGTTCATGAAAGTTGACACGCATCGCTACCACCATTTTTTGGGGATGAATTCCATCCATGAGGGGTGCTCCAACTGACAAATTTCAATATCTCAAGGATGGCTTAAGCTAAAGTTTTGGAATTTGGTATGCATATTTTTGGCTACATTCTTCTTTCTTTTTATTTCTTTTATTTTTTAAACAATTTTTCCATGGGGACACTGTAACTGATACATTTCAATATCTCAGGAACCGCTTAAGCTCAAATTTCCATTTGGTTCACTCAACTAAATGGTTACCAATGGCCAATCAAAATTCAGCAAATAATGCTTGTGTAAATGGCCAATCGTTATGGAGTTTTGTAGGCTCAGTAATAATGGCATATAGAAGCTATTCACCCAATTTGAAACAATCATCCGTAAGTACAGCAAGTTACACCATGTTTTGCTCTGTTTCTCTGACGTGGTTTGGTCTATCTTCGAAATTCATCTTGACTTCAAATCCTAACGGAGCATTTACAAAATCATTCAATCTTTCGCCACTTAGGGCAGTTCTGCATATGCGGTCATCTAGTGGTACTGCTTCACACGCTTTTAGTGTACAGCCGAAACGGTCACAAAGTAAAGTTCCTTACATTTTTGGAAGCCTAAGGTCTTTCCTATTTAGTGCTTTTTCAGTAAATAATCTTTATTAATTCAAAAGATTGGAAGGGTCTGAAATGTATGCAGTCAAAATGTGGGAAAGGTAAGTAACTGCACACTAATTTAAAACTACTATACGATTGAAAATGTCAGAGTAATTTTCCATTTTTGGGAGGAGAAGTCGTATGTTGTATCAGTTTTGCCAACACAGCAGTCACATTTGGCCTCTTTTGACACTTACATATTGGTTTTATCAATATAAGTGTAAATGCACCCTCTTCTGTTTACCCAATGTATGGCATGTTTCTTTTACTTAAGTCTATGACACCCGGTGTATCATATTTGCTACATGAGTTTTTGAGGTCTACGTGATCTTCATGATCAATACTTGATGCAATCTGACCCGTCTTCTGCCCTCTGATGGTTTATCCATGCACTATATGTGCACTGTAGGCAGTAGGACTTTGAATCTCCAAAATGCCAAAAGTCATGTAGTAATTAAAACTATCTGGAAGGGAAGTATTTGGCCATTTTGAAAAGGGTACTGTATGAGTTACATTAATATTGTTACTAATATTTAAATATAAAAATGTACACTATTGAAGCAACATATTTCATATTATTTTATGGTCAAATCTTGTTGAAAAAGAATGTATCAAATATGATACAACAGGTATTTAAGGCAAATATATCACGTATGAAATGATACAGCAAGAATTAAGCCTCTAAATCATTCCATTGTTTTTGTATTGCAATTTATGATGCTGACAGAAACATCATATCTCAGCAACTCTTGGTACATGACTCTTGGAATATGGACTCAGGACCCCTTTCTGAGGTGGTGCAAAAGTGTTGCCACATTTGACCACTTGGGACCACTGTGATGAGCGAAACGTTTTAACTTTCTTTAACTTTTTTTAATGTTGCATCACACCACACATTTCTCAAGGCATTTCATCACCATGTAAGAGCAACTGGTCTGAAATCATTGTTTTTCAGTTGGATGGGCTTTCTTAAGGACATAAATAATTACAGAGCTTTTCCAAAGAGCAAGGACCTTTTGAATATCTAAAGATTGTTGAAAAATAGGCCCCATGCTGGTGTTAGCTTTTCTACTCATATTTTTAAAAGGAAAGATGAAATCCCTTCAGGTCATATAGCCTACTTTAAAGAAACATGTTTGAAAAGATACTGGACACATTATGGATCAATCCACAGTCTGTTCCCAACACACTCTGTGGGGGATAAGGAGTCCAACTAAACCGTAAAATCTTGAGTCTCAAACCTTAAATAATGATATACATCATTAGCCATTTTCAGATCGTCTGAAGTGACTTAGCGCTTCTTAGCTGGTCTCAAACTTGTGATTGTCTTCATGGAGTACCATAGTCTCTTCAAGTTATAACTATTATAATATTCTTCTGTCGTTTCCTGGCTATTCGCAACTGCTGGTTCAATTCTTTCTGCACAGATCTGACTTCTATTTTTTCCCCTGTTAATGCAGTCTTTAGATAGATAATAACTTCCTTTTTTGCAACAACATTGTCTGTGCGTCCCTCTCTACCTTCAAGAAGCTTTTGAAGACCCAACTCTTCAGAGAGCACCTCCCTTCCTAACTGGCACCTGACTAGCGCTTAACTTGCACTTCAGCAGTTACATTCCTGCACTTCTTTTTCCTTTTTTCTAGGCGTTGTTTTCTAATTCTCATGTAAAGTAGTATTTATTGTTACACCATGCTTTTTATTGCTCTTAGCTTGACTGTTCTCTCCCTTGTACGTCGCTTTGGACAAAAGCGTCTGCTAAATGACTAAATGTAAATGTAAATATATAGAATCAGTTATTGCCTCAGTGACTGTGTTATTGCAGAGAAAACAACCTTTCAGTGATTCCACACTGTCATTTGACCACATAGCTACTGTGTCTTCAGTTTACAGCTCTTCAAAATGGTCTTGTAAATTGGGATTAAGTACACCGTATTGTCCCTATACAGAACAATACAGCAGGATAGGCCCTTTGTATATTCCCATAACACTTTTCCAGAGTTCTATTGTTCCGTGTAAAACATTCCACATACTGTTCATAACCAGGTAGCACCCGTTCTCGCTTGGAGTGGGTCAAAATCTCTAAATATAAAAGTTGCAGTTGATCATGAATATACAGTCAGTTAAGTAGCCTGCAGCTCTTATAGCATTCGCACCGGGAGGCACACAGGCTGCACAGAGGATTATACCCATAAACTCTCTGGGCAGGTAAAAGGGTCTTCGAGATAAGCAAAATACTTCAGTGTCAGGGTTACATACCGTTGCTCTTACTGTGAACTGTCGGCACCATTTATCATTCACAAACACAGAAATGCCGCCGCCTTGGCTAAGACTTTTGTGTAAGATTCTATATTTACGAAGTTGTGCATTAGTGCATCCCAATGTTTACTCACCAAGATTACATTCTAGTTTCCCCTCGAATGTTGACACGATACCTACCTTAGGTACTACTTTAATCAGCACATAGTGTTGAGATGTTTTAAACATCGGTATGTATTGAATAGGTGGTGTCTGTGCTGGATATCTTGGTTTCAAAGTTGAAGAGCTTGTTACATAGTAATAAATCTGTAATGATGGTTACTGGAGTTTCACTCAGTGAGTGTGCTGTTGCAGTATCCTTTGGGTGTATGTTGTTCATTGGAATTCCACCAGCTTTGAAAGGGTGCCACTGTGGTTTAGAGGACTTGTCTGCTTTGTTCGATTCTTCCGACACTAACTGATCTACTGTCTGCTTACTCTAATGTCAGCTGCAGGAGCAATTCATGAAACAGCATTCAAGGTGTGGTATCAATATGCTCATGAATGAATCATAATTTCATTTATTTATGTTTCACCTTTCAGGAATAAAATGCAGCTCAAAGTACATTATGGCAAAAAGAATCAGAAACAGCAGCAGTGTCAAGTGGTAAGGGTGTGAGTCTAGTACATTCATATGTTTTTTTTCTGTCTACCCATAATGCCCAGGCTGAGTCACGCTGAGAGGGATGTGGTGATGAAGAAGCATCTGGTCGAGGACATGAGGACCAGGCTGAGGTTCTTCCAGGAGACGGACAAGAGCCTGAAGGGCCAGCTGGAGGAGCAGGAGAAAAAGGTCTGCCCAGTTCCCTTCATCACACACACACACACACACACCCCTGTCTTCAAAACAGCTAGTGCATAACTGTTCACTCTTTCAAATCTGACTTAAAATTGGCCGGAAGATCGTAAAATCAGTTCTGCAGTCTTTAGTTGATGTAATAACTTGTCTTGAATTATGTTACTGTGTTTTGCTCAGCTGTAGATTTATGTCTTTTATAACTGAAATGTTTCTCATTTTTGTGTTATGCATGTACAATACCTTTTGTCTTTCATTTGCTTAATATGTATCTTACTACTTCTTACACTCACTGTACTATGAATTCCTGCACAGGGACTACAGCTGAAACCTTCCAGTGCCTTTGTCTGTCTTCACTCTTTCTGTTCTTTGTAAAACAGTCTGAGGTTTTACTGTGTGAGTTTGTGCCCTCTCTGCCCAGGTGAAGAGCTTATCTGAGGAGGCCTCCAACAGGAAGGCGTTCGTTGAGTCCCTCAAGCGGAGGCTGAGTGTGGCCACCACAGAGAAGAGCCAGCATGAAGCCACCAGCCTCAAGCTCCAGGAGGACCTGCAGAAAAAGGTATCTCTCCTGACTAGGGACAGACACTACAGTCAATATTCAAAAATGTATTTCCAATAGATATGTATGTAGGATATTTGATTCTGAATCCTTGCTAAATTGAATCAGTAAGTTGTGTGTAGTCCATAATGTGTATTGGCGTGTGCAGGAGCAGAAGCTGCAGTCCCTGCAGGCGCGTGTGGGGGAGGGTGAGAAGGCCATGGCGGAGCTGGAGGACACAGCCTCCAGGCAGATGCACGGCCTGGCCCAGAAGAGCACCAAGGCCCTGGAGAGCGCCCAGAGCAAGCTAAATCTGGCCGATGCCCAGCTGCAGCAGCTGCACACCTTCATCCAGGTACCAGTGCCGAGCAGTCACAGCACTGGGCCTCTCGGGGACCCAGTGGCTAATTATCACCTTGGGTCTCATGTACAAATGTTGCACACGCATAAAAACGCTGCGTACACCATCGCTCACGCTCACGGTCGGATATATCAAGAATAAAAGGAATTTGACTGCGTTCCATGCCAACTTCGTGTCTGGCGTATGTACTTATCTAAGGGTTTTTAGCAGTTGGCGACACTTAAAAGCTATGCAGCACAACTACTAACATTACTAGATTAGAGTCTGTAGGCCTTCAAAATGATTTGCATAGTATTGACACATGAGTCTTAGTGGAAAGCAGTTGAATAAATGCACATGTAAGCATGCGCAAATGCTATGCTATGCAATACAATACAGAGTCTAATAACAATAGCCTTATTAGAGGATACTTCCAATTGCAGAACTAAAAGGGATCGTGTGTTTAGAGATAGCATTGATTTATTGTTCAATAAAGATGGGCTATCCTCTTGGAACTCTCTGCTGAATTGGGTGCGGCTGATGCTGCTGATTGTTCAACACCAAGACGCCGTGGTTCCCCAGTTAAGGACGTGGCTGGTTAACCCCCTAGGCAACTCCCAGACTGTCCAAGTATTATTTCATGTGGTTCTCTGACCCCACCGCATTAATAGCCACTGTGCCACTCCAACTGTTTTCTTTTGTTATTAATGCCAGCTGACAAAATGCCAAATAAAATGCGTTTTCTTGCCTTTACTTTTGGATAAGAGCACTTCCATCTCACATTTGATGAATTTCCTTATTGTTTTCTGCTGCTTTGCCATTTTGACTGAATCTGAACACGGGGGTTGCCTAGGCCTCTTTATATTCATTAGCACATTGTTTGTTTGAGCTGATTTGCTGAGGGCTCTGCCCCCTCTGGCTGCGTGTCTGTTCCCAGTACTGAGGCTGTGGCTCAGAGCGTCTCCTGCGTTCCCATAACCCCGCGTGTCGGTCGGGCCGGATCTGAGCAGGCGCACGTTCTCCCCCGACACCCGTGATCCTGCTGAGGAGCTGTGGGCTCACTGATTGGTGGCCCTCTGGTCCTGGGGAGCTCTCCTCTTGTCATGTATTGATTAGTGCTGGTGATGAGGCAGGCTGTGCCCCCAACACACACACATACATACACACTCACACTCTCTCACACACACACACACACACACACACACACACACACACACACACACACACAAACACTCACACACACACACACACACACACACTTTCTCACACACACATCCAGCCATCCCAGCGCCAGGCTCCTACCAGCAGTACACATACTATTGCCCATCCATAGATATTGCATTCCATCTTATTCATTATTGTTATAATTGTTTTGCTTTTGTTTTATTTTGTATTTTTTTTTTGTTCAACCATTGAACCTTTTGTCCAAGAGTCTTGGTCAGTCTGCTCATTTACGGTATCTGCTGACTCCCGAGGGAGAAAATGAGCGTGTGTCTGCAGCCCTGTTTTGGTTCTTCCAGGTCTTAAGCATAGTTTTCCAGCCCGTGGTTCAGTTTTACCTGGCTTTCCCCCCTAAACTCCGGTTGGGCGCGACGCTCTCATCAGTGCAGTGCCGCACAGGCGGGCAGGCAGACAGGCAGGTCGTTGGAGTGTCTTTGGCTGCCCTGATCTCCATCTCCTCTCCTCTCTAATCCCCCTGCTGTCTGAGGCCCCAGCTAAATTGGCCCTCTGGCTCGGGTGATTGCAGGTAAGAGCTCTTCTCTGGAGTGGTGCGGCGTTCCCCCGGCCGGGCCGCCCGATGCTAACTGGCTCTCTCAGCAGTCTGATGGGGAGACGGGGGAATGAGTGATAAATTCACTTAATCTCTTTCCGGATTACGCAGCGCTGCGGGTTTTGTCTATTGAATCTAACCCCTTGACTAGTGACAGGAAATATCTATCAGGCTGTAAATAAAGTAATAGGATCCCTAGAAGGTGCTTGATGAACGCTGTCTGGCTCTTTGGTCAGGCTTTACATTTATCTGGAATTTAGTTTGGATTTGATTCATCTTAAAATGAAATGAATTTTACACAACAGCATAGCGTCACACGAGCACTTCAGAAAGAAAACGCCGTCTGCCTTGGTTATTTGCTTTGCATAGCTCCTGTTTGTAAAATATTTGATGTGTTTGGCAATTTAGGCATACAGATTTAATGAATACCCCTCATGCACTGAATCAAGTACCCCTGAAGTGTTCTGATCAGAGCACTTCCACATCTATGTGCCCCTAAAGTGTTCTGATCAGAGCGCCTCCACATCTATGTGGCAACACCCTGTCTGGCCTTGTAATGAGTGCGGATGCTTCTGCTGGGCTCTGGGTGTGTTACTGTCATTAGTGAGAGGCAGGTGTGTAATCACCGACAGCCTCTGTGTTCTGGTCCCTGCGTTTCTCTGTCGGAAGCATTGTTCCGTCCCTGACCGAGGTTCATTAGCGCTTCATATCTCTCACACTGTTTGCCAATACCGTTGTGCATTCCTGTGGGCTATAGGCCTTGTTTTTATATCTCAATCCCAGCTGAAATGGAAGATTGCGGCTAAATGTTTGTGATGGGTCTGCATGGCGCCACTAAATAACAGCAATGGAGATGTCTGGGCCGGCAGCGTGGGCCACGCAGCAGCAATGCACCATGGGCCGCCGCTCGTGATTAGCCTCGGTTTATGTCCGCCAAAGCATAAGCGTTGCGGGCGCGTGTTTTGTGTGTGTGATTTCTCCACTGACTTGTCCATTCCAAGGTCAGATTTTCACTGGGCTTAAGGGGAATGATGCAGAAGATTATTGCCTCGATCAATAAGCTCAAAATGAAGCAAAGGGGAGTTTGCTTTATTGACTTTCTCATGTACAGTGGCAGCTCTAACATTTAATTGTCTCTCTGTATTTAGCCAGCCTGAGACCCTCCCCCCCCCACCGCCAGGACCGCCGCACGGCAGCCATTTTGAACGCTCCTCACGGCTCAATTATTTAGCGCCTGCGCTGCGCTGCGCTGTTTCGATAGGTGTACACTGTACAAAGACCAAAATAAATAAATGAAAGTGCTTTTGCAACTCTCCTACCACTTACCTGTTCTGTTTCTCTTTCTCCATCATTTTTTGTGCTATGCATCATTTCTTTATTAAATCAGCAGAGAGCCTTCAAACTTTGAGCTCGTAGCTCGTAGCTCGGCTGTTTAGTGTCTGGCACCTTGGTGGAGCTGGGGGTGGTACTGCTTATGAGCGAGGTCTACATCCAGAAAACATGTGGGAGCTTTGAGCACGCTCAATCATTTACACTGTGCCTGTGCATTTAGACGCTAGTCTTATTTCACTATTTCATCCATTTGTCTTTTCTCTCTTTCTCTCTTTCTCTCTTCCTGTCTCCCAGGCGCTGGCTCGTGAGGTGGAGCGAGAGGCGCAGACCGTGATGGTGGAGGTGAGGAAGAGGAGGAGGCAGAGGAAGGCCTCCAGCGAGCGGGATGGCCGCCTGTCCAAAAGCTCCATGGTGCGGGCGCAGTCCATCGCCGCCTCCATCCTAAACATGAGCGAGAGCGACCTGGCCGCCATGCTGGACACAGATGAGGTGACGCCGCACGTTCACGCAGACAGAGACCACACTGGCTAATCGAAGGGAGCAACGTACCATTGCATTAGGGTTCTTCAACATCCATGTTTCAGCAAAGAATTTTGACTTCTGTGTTTTCAAGCCTGATGTTGGAATGGGGCGGGGGGGGGGGGGGTCTGAAGTATGAATCGAGCAAATGATATAAAACGCCTCAGTAGATCACACAGCAAAAAGAGTCCCTCGTGCTCACACGCGTGCTCACACACACACACACACACACACACACACACACACACACACACACACACACACACACACACACACACACACACACACACACAGGCTGTTTTTCCTCTGCCTGCCACATTCATGCGCTGTCGTACATCACTGGCCTTCGGTGCGTGTCAATTAAGCCCCGGACGTGAGGAAACAATCAGCCCGCCTCCCCAGGGCCTTCCCCTCATCCGTCCGGGGAGGAAAGTCTGCGTGCCGCACACTCACTCACTCACACTCTTTTGACACCAATTTCATGTCGCTGATTTCACCACCACAGCGCTCTCTCTCTCTCTCTCTCTCTCTCTCTCTCTCTCTCTCTCTCTCATTCTCTTTCTCTCTCTCAGCTCAGCTCAGAACTCTCTGCCCACTGTCGGTCTGGATGCAGGTTTAATTGTGAAGGAGAGGGATCATGGCTTGCCACAATATCTGTACAGCTAGTGCTGTCAGGATTTGAAATTTTATCACGTTTAATTTAGAGACTCAGACATGTGGTACACAGACTGTGACCGTTGTGGAAGGTGTGGATATCTTGGTGTGTTTGTGTGTGTGTGGGTGTGTAGCACAGCACAGCAGAGTGATTCCTTTTCAAGCGCTTGTGTTTTTCTCTTCTGTTTGTGTATCGCAGGAAGCGGAGGATGGCGGTCGAGAGCAGGACTGGCTGCAGTGCATGCTGAAACTCCTCCAGCAGCAGGTCTGTGTGTGTGTGTGTGTGTGTGTGTGTGTGTGTGTGTGTGTGTGTGTGTGTGTGTGTGTGTGTGTGTGTGTGTGTGTGTGTGTGTGTGTGTGTGTGTGTGTGTGTGTGTGTGTGTGTGTGTGTGTGTGTGTGTGTGTGTGTGTGTGTGTGTGTGTGTGTGTGTGTGTGTGTGTGTGCGCATTTGAAAAAGCTCAATCACACTGCCAATAGTAACTGCTGTCGTGCTGCCTATCTAGGCATTAGCACGTACTCACTGCAGTTTTCTTACTGTCTGTGACCATCGTCATACATGGTACCAGCGTAAGCCTCAGGTGTGTGTGTGTGTGTGCGTGTGTGTGTGTGTCTGTCACTGCTGTAGCATAGTCCTCTCATTGCTACCCCTGACCCCCAGTCCCCCGCTGTGTTCGTTCTCCTTTCTTCCTCCTCTTCCTCTTCATCGTCTTTCCCCCTACCAGCAGGACAGACAGCTCCGGGAGTCACAGGGCTGCCATCAGGCATTCTGCTCTCTCTTTCTCTCTCCTCTTCTCTTCTCTCTCTCCGCTTCTCTCTCTCTCTCTCTCTCTCTCTCTCTCTCTCTCTCTCTCTCTCTCTCTCTCTCCCCTCCTCTCTCTCTCTCTCTCTCTCTCTCTCTCTCTTTCTCTCTCTCCCTTCCTCTCTCTCTCTCTCTCTCTCTCTGGCCAACACCCTGAGGCAGCTTGTTAGTGGGGAGCTGAGTATTGATCTGGCGCTCCTGTCGATGCCGGGAGAATGAGTGAGGGTCCACCAGAGAGCCTTCGCCGCCTGGCTGCTATCGACGTTTCCTGGTCCCCAGCGCCTGCCCTGCTCTCTGGATGACAAGGCTGAGCCCCCACCCCACCCCCCCCCCCCCCCCTAGTTCCCCTTCCCCCCCCCCCCCCCCGGCCCCCAGGGGCCACCAGCCAGACCACTGTGGTGACCCAAGAACTACTTTTTCTTCTCTTTCATGTCCCCAGTCTACCTTCTTTTTTTTTTTTTTTCTCCTCCTCCTCCCCCCCCAACAACCCCCTGTCTTGGTGTTAATAAACACTGGGCCCACAGGGACACACACACTCTGTGTCCCTGTGCGAGTGATCAAGGGGAGTTTGTTGACAGGTGTGACTTTTCTAGTGATCGAGAAAGGGTTACTGCTGTGTGTGTGTGTGTGTGTGTGTGTGTGTGTGTGTGTGTGTGTCTTTCCTCTGTAATAAACAGAATCAAGTGTAATGGCTTTGATTTTGTGTTGTGTCACTGACGCAACGGCGTGTAATGAGTGCTTTGTGGGCGCGGGAGCAGCGGCTCATACGTTGAGAATCAGCGGCGGCACTTTGAGCTGTCACTTCAGCCGGTGGTTCCTGCCGCTGTTTGGCACCCCAAGACAAATAGGAGCTATTAATAGGGCTGCCACACTACGAGGACATGCAACAATCACGCTGGAGAGCCCTCTCCAATAGAAACACAGGGAATGATGATGGAGAGAAAGTCTGTGTGTGTGTGTG
>NC_045173.1:3825553-3835553 GCF_900700415.2 Clupea harengus
CGCCTCCCATCTCCATTCAGTCCCCTCTTACCCGCACGCACGCAGGCAGGCACGCCGCACAAATTGGTTCCTTGAAAACTCCTCGCACCTCTTCGGGGGGGGGGGAACAAAAGGCGCTTGATCGATCTGGTGAAAAGATAAAGGTGTGTGAGGTGTGTGTCTATATACGCGTGTGTGTGTGAGGTGTGTGTGTCTGTGTAAAGCCACTAACTCACAGTGGGGGTACAGGCCTTGGGTGTCGAGTGCCACTGCCTGTAGGCTGGCCCCAGGCTCTGTAATAGCGGTGTCACTTAATTGGTGTATAAAACACCTTTACATTGTACATGACCCCTGTACATCATTCCCTCCACCCCCCGCCATCCTCCACTCCTCCCAGGCTGAAGCAGTCGATCACTGAGTGTGAGGGATCGTGAGTGGGCATGTTGCTGCATAGGGGCAGGGGCAGGGGCAGCACACATGGACAGGTCTGCCCTGCCTGGAGGTGTTGGTGGGGGGGTGTGTTCCTGCTCACACTGCCATCAGATGGTACGACTGCAGCGCTGCACTCCTGGAGGTGTTGGTGTGTGTGTGTGTGTGTGTGTGTGTGTGTGTGGGTGTGTGTGTGTGTTCCTGCTCACACTGCCATCAGATGGTACGACTGCAGCGCTGCACTCCTGGAGGTGTTGGTGTGTGTGTGTGTGTGTGTGTGTGTGTGTGTGTGTGTGTGTGTGTGTGTGTGTGTGTGTGTGTGTGTGTGTGTGTGTGTGTGTGTGTGTGTGTGTGTGTGTGTGTGTGTGTGTGTGTGTGTGTGTGTGTGTGTGTGTGTGTGTGTGTGTGTGTGTGTGTGTGTTTCTGCTCACACTGCCATCAGATGGTACGGCTGCAGCGCTGCGCTCCCTCTGGCCCCATTAGTGTGGAGAGCGCAGAGCCAGCACCGCTCACCACACCACAGGCTGGATCGCACTCACCTCCGCCTCATCACACAAACACACACACACACACACACACACACACACACACACTCATTTGCTCTTCAGTATCAGTAAAGAAGTAAAGAAGGTGTCTCATTGGTAGAGCTCCATGTAGGTTGAATATGTCATTACACACGCATGCACACACACACACACAGACAGTGCTCTTCACACTAATGCTGTTTATGCAGTGGTCTTCCTGAGGTTGAGCAGCCTATGTGGCGTGCCATATGGGAAGGCATTGTAATGGTCTTGCCAGCCTCGGCACTCTCTCTGGACTGTACGGCCGTGTGTGGTCATCTCAGCCCATTTCCCACTGACAGATTGTGTGGCTAATTGCTGGGGTTGTGTTTTCAGCTGCCGGTGGCCCGCTTGCACTTGTGTGTTGGACACCTGTTAAAGGACATAATTAAGTCTCAAGCCATCTTTAATTAGGCGCGCACTCCCAGCCATCAGCAGTATCAACAGCACTTTGAGTGGCGAAGCTCATGTATTTGTGTGTAGATTTGCCTGAGGGTGTGTGTGTGTGTGTGTGTGTGTGTGTGTGTGTGTGTGTGTGTGTGTGTGTGTGTGTACACACTCCTGTTTTCCCTGGTGCATTGGGTAGGTAAGTGTGGCAGCATTGGCTGTGTGTGTGTAATCTGCAGTGAAGCACTCGGCACGGAGAAGCGTTTGATGCAGTCAGCAAAGGGACTATGTTATACCCCAGCCGGCCGTCCTTAGGGGAGCCCGTGTTCCCCTCTCCCCCTAATGAAGGTGGGACGCTGGGTAGCAGTCTGCGAGTCTGCTGTGCTCTCTTTCTCTTTATAGCCGTCTATCGTCTCGCTCTCTTTCACCCTTTCTCTTGTTCTCTCGTGTTCTCCCCTCTATATCCATCTTTAATCTTTTTTTCTCTCCCTCTGTTTCTCCCTCTCTCTCTCAAGGCCTCTGCCTCTCATGTTGCCCACTGCCTCTAAAAAAGTGCTAAGCCAAGACACCTTGGTATAAATGACAAAACACAGCGAGAAGCTATTCTTTTACAAACAAGCTAAGCTGCAAAGGTAGTATGAATATGTATAACTGATGATTTGCCTTTGATCACTAGCAATGTCCTTGTGTTGATTGTGAAGTGTAAAGAGTCTCTCTTTCGCTCGCTCGCTTGCTCTCTCTCTCCTCCTCCTCCTCTTCCTCCTCCTCCTGTTATACTCCACTGTATCAATCTTCATCCGTCTTACAGTAACATTTTACACACACATCACTCTCTGCGGCTCCTGTCACGGTATTCTCTAGTGGCTGTCGTCTTCATTGCAGCCAGAGACGTTGACATTGCCGACTCGCAGCCAGGCGCCGTGCCATCAGATCTGATCTGTGTTCATAAAGCGCAGCAGGGGCAGGAAGGGCCTGTGTCTGATCCCCCTCCTCAGCCTCATCTGAAGCTTCAAGAGTCCGTTAGTGCTGTTCCTAGATCAGTGCTCTCTTCTACTTGTGAGAAGACCCTGTGGTCATAAACTGAGTTCTTCAACCGTCCTCCAGTCCCCCCGTAATGAATGATGTGACGACGATCTTCAATTCTGCAGGGCAAAAGCCTTGGGGCTAGAGTATCTCCTTCACTGTTGAGGTGGTGGCGGCCTGAGCGGCTTTAGATCTTAACGAATAAGTGAAATAACCTTACCCAAGCATCAGCAGGAGGCACAGAAGACATTTCTGCGGGAAGATTAAGATTAAATTCCCACGCTGCATATTTTATTGTTTTGATCTCTGCAAAGATGGTTGTACCAAAGAAAAGAAAAAAACTGTGAGTAAAGATAAGCTCCACCCCCAGCCCTGCCTGTCTTAACTCTAGCCTGTCATCACAAACACAAACACAAACATGACCAGGTCCTCTGAAAAGCTGCCAGGTGAAGAAAAAAAACCACAACAAGCCCTTTTCCCTTATCTTGACATCCATGTCTGTCTCTCTCTCTCTTGTTCTGTCTCCCCCACCTCCACCCCCCAAAGATCCCCTCTGCAGAGCTGCTGATGGACGCCATGCTGGTGAAGATGAAGGAGAGGAAAGTGCTGACGGAGGAACTGGCCACGCTTGGAGCAGCAGTCAGCGAAAAAGCCTGACCGCAGGAGAGGGGGAGAAGGGGAGAGAGAGAGAGTCTGTCATCTTCCTCCTCAAACGTTGGGAGTGCCCAGCATCGCAGTGGGAGCCCCATTTGGCTGCCCCAGCCAGGGCTGAAGAAGTGTTTTGAAGAACCCTTCAACCTCTCCATCTCTCTCTCTCTCCCTCCTTCTTTCTTTTTTTTTATAGGAGAGGGCCACTGCTAGCCTGACGTTAACAGCCCTCAATCCGCTCCTTGTCCGTGCACTCTGCGTGTCGTGTGAAGTGTGTGTGTGTGTGTGTGTGTGTGTGTGTGTGTGTGTGTGTGTGTGTGTGTGTGTGTGTGTGTGTGTGTGTGTGTGTGTGTGTGTGTCTCAGCTGGGGCTCTGGGGCTGTTGTTCCTCTGATGCCAAAGAGGAGCTGTGCAGCTGTTGGGACGGCCTCACCAACGCTCAGGGTTCCCACATCCACTGAAGAGGCTACAGTGGAAACTGCACTCTCCACAGATCGCCTTATATGGGCCAGCCCAGCCATTAGGTCGGGCCAGTGTGTTTTGAATGATAAACGGCCCTTCACACGCAGACTGTGTGAGAAATCATGCCCCCCTACGTGCTAGCAACACCTTGTCAATAGAGTTGATTGTTTCTTTGTAATTTTTAACTTATTCCATGTTGATCTAGATTTTTTTAATTAAAAGTGTTTTTGTTAATTATCTATTGTCACTTTTTTTTTTTAATTTACTCTCCCTTTGGCTCGTGGATTCTAACAGGACACCAGAATCTGTGTTCTCTCATTATGGCATGTAGCTCTTCCCTCTGGTCCAGACTCGCATCTCTGTGGGCTTCGGCCCACTGATTAGGGATCAGCTGCTACTGTCTAATTAGTTGGGACCGGAAGTCTGGCAGTGAGCGCAGAACATGAGGAGAAACTCGGTAACATGTAGAGTCACGATTACAATTCAGAACAGAGGAGAGGAAAATCATTAATGTGTTTCAGTGTGTATCGTTCAGATTTTTTGTTTGTTCACTTTTTTTAGAAATAGTTGAAATAGTTCATTCATTTTTATTTTATTACTTTGCATTTCAGATTGAGGAAAGTGTTCTCTGAATTCGAAGGTTAAATATTTGAGACGTTCTTCCACGCCGGCTGGCACTCTGAGCAGATAAACACCCTTCTTAGGTTTCTTGTGCTAATATTCATTTCATATTTCTGAAGAGTTGGTGTGTGAGTGTGTGTGTGTGCTGTCCTTGAGTGTGTGTGCTGCTGGCTCCGTCTCTAATCATACATTCTTTTATTTTATCCCTCTCTTTGTTTTCTCTCTCTCGCAGTGGTCTGTCCTGTCCGCTTTCTTCATGTACAATTAACAACCTTATGTAAAACCACCCGTTCAGGAATTAACAAGAATAATTCAACTTTTTATCTCATCAAATTTATGCTAATGATGTCGTTTTCCTTTATCTTTTTATAATAAAGGATTAGCCCAGGACTGTGTCTCAAGCAACTCGGGGACCAATTTAGCTGGGATCCAGGAGAGGCAAGCCCTGGTGGTTAATTACCATTAATTAACATAGTTTGCATCTTTTCTTCTGTGAATACCCAAGAGGAAGCTATTGTCAATATTTGTCCCATATAAATGTGCTGGTTTCTAGTCACTGTCCTCAAGCATAATGCTGCTAATGACAAACATTAATAACTAGGAGGAACCGCCGCCGCGCAGAGGGGATAGAGAGCAAGGGGGGAAAATAGCACTGCGGAGCAAATTAACATGGAGGCCCCTCTCTCTCTCTCTCTCTCTCTCTCTGTCTCTCCCCCCCCCCCCGCCGCCTACCCCCGCTCTCTCAGTCTAATGCGGAGTGCCTAGTCAACATGTTTGCCGAGGCGCGCCATCAGACTGATGTGGCCGCCGTCTCTGTGACATATTCAAATGTGCCGGCGCTCCCCACGGTTTAATTAACCTGGCCTTGTGCTGCCTCCCACTGTAGATGTTAGACACACACACACACACACACACACACACACACGGCCCTGCGCGCCCAGTCATTCCAAATGCTCTATAGGAATGGAGAATGAGACCTGTCCTTCCTGTGTGTTTCGCTCTCTTTCGCTCTCTAAATCTCTCTCTCTCTCTCTCTCTCTCTCTCCTCTTTTCCATCCCTCTTGTAGAACTCTCTCATTAAGCGGGTCTCCTAGGGGACAGACTTTGATCAGGAGTTCCAAATGCAAAGTTTTCCCTCCCCTCTCTTTATTCCTCGAGCTGCTTGACGCCTGTGTCATTTTTTTTTCTTTTTCTTCCTTCCTCACTTTTTTCCCCCCTGTCTCTTCCTTCTTCCTCCTCATCTGTCTCTAATCCACCTGTCCCACTTCCTGCGGGCTCTGGGCTGGGCTGCTGTAGTGAGGTACTGGAGGGGTGAGCGGTCGGGAGTTGACTGGGAGGACGATCGATGAGGAGGTGGCTTTGGGGCGCCCCCACCCCCCTCGCGTCCGCTGCCCTGCGTCACAGGAGGGGGGGGGGGGGGGGGCGTAGGGGAGGGATGGGGCCGAGTACAAAGGGATGCAGCGGAGGGGGATCACAGCTGCCAATCGCCGCACCCCGCTGCCCATGCACAATTAGAAGCAGAGACACGAGAGAGAGAGAGAGAGAGAGAGGAGAGGAGATGGAGGCCTCCAGTGAGTCACTCGCACAGCCCCTTCATCAGGCTGTCTGACTGCTCTCACTCAATACCAGAGCTATTATCTATTGTTGCTAGATGTCAAGATCACATCTGAGAGGTGCAAAAAAAAGAATGCTAGAATTGATTAAAAGGTTAAATGCACACTTAGCTTTACATATTTGGATAATTTGGCCTTCGTATGCATGTTATTAGTACTGTCATTGTGCACTCATACTGATCTTTATCACAATAAAGCCTGTAGTATAGGTTACTGCCACCAGAGGGCTCAGAGATTTAATTGAAGAAAGCATTCATATTGGTGGTGGCTTAATATCCTGCATGTCATGCATCCACAAAATTGTAGATATTATCTCTCAAATGTTGCTTTAAAAAAAATTACACTGGCTTATCATTCTTCACCAGTAGAAGGATTTTATTACTTAATTGTATAAATGATTTTTATTTATTTATTTAAAATTACTACCACCGGATATTGTGATATTCCCTTACTTTTACTTGGAACACCTACATAGATACAAATTTCCAACTGTCAATCCCAGAAGCATGACAGACAGACATGCGTGGCATGAGAGCTGGTGAGACACTGGTGATGAGAAGTTTCTGGAAGGTTCCACACAGTGGCTGAAGCGGAGCTACCACTCCACTCCTGTAAAGCCTCTGAGTCTTTGTAGCCTGAGCTCCTGGTGTGCAGGGGTACAGGCCTGAGCTGGGTCTAATCCATCGCCATGACAGCTGGGTGAGAAGCCACAGCAGCACTCTTCTCTCTTTCTCTTTCTCTTTCTCCTTTTCCCTCATCCCTTTCTCCATCACTCACATTTCTGTTTACAACATTTTGACCCACTCTGGTAAAGTCTGTGTCTAACACATGGCCTCCATTTTCGGCTTGTTGGGACATTCATGATGGCCAGTATTCCCCAAACTGTTGACAGTTGAGTGAGTGAGTATCCATGTGGATTCCCATTTGCCCTCTCAAAACAGATACACTGAAAGGAAAACTACAGCTGATTCATGATTACAGATCCCCTAATTGTTTTGTATCTGCCAGATATGAGGGATTTACATTTAAAATATTTAAGTTCTCCAGTTGACATCATTTCCTTGAAGCTTGTGTTGTAAAAGTCCTCATATGCAGTGCCTTGCAAATGTATTTAACCCCCCTGAACGTCATCACCATTTTCTGTTTTACAAAAGAATCTTACACAAATTTTCCTAGTCAGTATTTTCATTGTGAACACTTACATTGTAGTATATTTATAAATGATTTGTCTGCTAAAATTAAAAGTAAATAATTTAAAAACTAAATTATTAGAATATAAGTATTCAACCCCTATACATTAATACATGGTAGAGAACCCTTTCGCTCCAAAAACAGCTGTGTTTTGAAGTGAGACGGTACCCGCTTTGCACATCGTTCTGCAGTGTTGTCCCACATTCTTCTAGGTAGAAATATAGAACATCCAGGTTGCTGGGATGGCGGGCCTGGACTGTAGTACCACAGATTCTCAGGTTTTTATTCAATGAAATGTGTTATTCTCCCCTCAATTCTAAAGGTTTCCCAGTTCCTGCAGACAGGAAATATCCCCACATCATGATGTTATCACTGCCGTTCTTCATGACTGGGATGGTGTTTCTTGAAGCATTGGCCGTGTTAGATTTAACGCCACATGTAGCACTTTGGGGATTGCTTATATGACCATAAAAACCCTTTCCCTTAAGCAACCTTAACCTTAAGCTTTTTTTAGTCCAATTTTATGGATACCTCTTCTGATTGTGTACTCCTACATCTAAGGTTAAGGACGGTTAAGGTTATTTAGCAGCTGCTTTTCTCTAAAGCGACTTACAAAACATGAGAAAAGCATTACACACAACAAAAATTTTACATGAATTATTATTATTATTAATAATAATAATAATGATTTGAAATTTCAAAATTATTATTACATTTACAAAGTATGCCTAAACTAAATAACTAATTAGACAGATGATGTTTTAAAAGGTGGGTTTACCATTCCACCACAGAGACACCACGAACACAAAGAGTCTTGACTGCAATCTCATGCTGCAGAGCAGAGAGAAGGCAAAGACAGGGAACGCTCATCAGGGGAGGGAAGTGGTAGAGAGGGTGGATAGCGCTGAATTATAGTATTTAAATATGCGGGTGCTGATCCAGTGGCTGTCCTATAGGCGAGAGTGAGGGGCTTAAATCTAATTCTAGCAGCTACAGGGACCCAGTGAAGGGTAACCAGCAGGGGAATTACGTGTGCGTGTGTGCGTGTGTGTGTGTGTGTGTGTGTGGAGCTCCAGGGGAATTACATGTGTCCTCTTTGGCTGATCAAAGACCAAACTCGCAGCCTCCTTCTGGATCATCTGCAATGGTCTCACAACAACACATGCAAGCAGGCCCTTTAAAATTGAATTGCACAAGACATTGTGTAGCATATAGTGTGAAGGTCTGATCTTCTGAATATTATAAAGTGTAAATCGACAAGAACTCGAGACAGAAGCTACATGCTCAGAGAAATGAAGTTGGTCATCAATTATATCACCCAAGTTTTGTGCACTTTTGGGTTGGGGTCAATGAAGATGAACCAAGCTGAATGTTAATATGTTGTGGGATAGCCGGATTGGTTAGTAATACCGGGAGCTCAGTTTTTCAAAGATTGAGCTGAAAGTGTAGTTCCCTCATCAGGCTTGCTGTTCAAGTCCAAATGGGTGGGGATGGATGCTCAGCGGCTGGTGAGAAAGAGAGAAAGAGAAGGAGAGAGCAAGAGTGGTGGGAGAAAGGCAGGGTGGGAAGAGAGAGAGGTGCAGAAATTCGAGCCGATATTGTGGAATCATCCGGGGGGAAGCAGAAGTACAGCTGAGTATCATCCGCATGCAACAGTGATAGGAGAACCCATAGGAAGGATGATCTCACCTAAGGAAGTGGTGTAGATACAAAATAGGAGGGGTCCAAGAACCGACCCCTGGGGTACACCAGTGGAGAGGTGATTATGCTTGTACCTGCCAAGAAACACTGAATGAATGTCCACAGAGGTACAATTCAATCCAACTGTGAGCACACCTGCAGCACCTGCACCCCAATTCCAGCCACTGAACTGATTTTTCGGGGTGATGGCTGGACTGTGGTGGCCTCTCTCACCAGTTAATATCTTCATTGGATACTTGGTTTGGGAGACAGCCTTTTCTACAAAGAATCTGGGTGGTGGTGTGATTCATGTGAAGAGTCTTTTCCTCACTGAAGCCTTTAAATCACCTTGTCTCTGAAGTCTTTAGTTCTTCTGCTATTTCACAACCTGGCTGATGATTTTTATATCCAGATGGAGATCTCTACTTTAACCACTCAAAAGTAGTACCTAATTATGATTAGTTATGGTCAAATCAATGGTACCTCTGTATCATTTGTGAATAATTTGTCATGAGCTCGAATCTGAAACTCAAAAGTACAAGGTTTGAATACTTATACAAGTAGTATATTTCAGTTTTTAATTGATTCATTTTCTAATTTAGGCAGACAAATAACATGCATTGCCTTTGAAAATATACAAGAGCATAAATGTTTGCAATAAAAAAAATATATGTGTGTAAGTATCTTTTATAATTGTGAAAACAGAGACAGGAAGGGACTCAGGTGGGAGATGAGAGCCAGGCTGCCGAGTGTGCAATGGCTTCCTGAAATCTCCGACTCCAGCGATCCATCAAACCTAACACAGTACAGTAACTCCTGGACCACTGTGTTGTTGGGTGTTTTATCATATAAAATGGTTTGGATGTGAAAACGAAAGGGCACGTTCACTATCAGAATTGAATCAGTAGAGGCACGTTTCTGTCCGCTGTTCTCAACATCATACTGAACAATCAAACCAGTGTACAAGTGACTGTGGAAGAGAATTAAAAACACATGGTTTATTGATCATCAGTCACCAGGTAACAACAGGGCATGTGTGGATTATCCAGGTAACAATCTGAGTGAGGAGATTTGTCCTCAGCACCACAATACATGCCTCTAATAGGCAATCAAAACACAAAAGGATAGAGAAGTGTCCTGTGCCTATTGTGTGCCCAAAGTGAGAAAGTCACTTGAAGGAATGTAGTCAGCAACAATAGTACAGGATACAAATCATCAATCCATTAACAATGACGGGAGTAATAATTTATAATAGCTCTAAAAGTGACAATACGCCTGCTAGTAAACTAGTGGATGTCTTAATCTAGATAGCTCACAAAGGCTGAGCTAATCAAGAGTGCTGATCCAATATGATTCTCTTCTCAACACCAAAACATCTGCGAATCTGAAAATACTAAAACACACT
>NC_045173.1:3840553-3860553 GCF_900700415.2 Clupea harengus
ACCCTAAGGGCCTACCTTACTCTCTTATGTGCATGCACTTTACATTATGTCCACTTGAGGGCAGCATCAGCCTGTTTACGCATCGAGGATCCAACATCCAACCACCAGCTTGCAAAAAAGTCTTTGCCAATTTCCTCTTACATTCACTACTGATTGTATCTCGAGCAGTTTAACGTGGGTCTATTTTTCAGTAAAAAGTAGTCTAACATAAAAGTCCAGTAGACTCATTATCTTTAGACAAGTAATATGCACTGATTTAAGAGAGATGCGTGTGGTTAGTAGGTGGGTGTTCTCAGCTAAATCAGACACCCACGCTCCATCTGACGCGTGTTTATGCCCTAGGCTCCGAGATCTCCTGGAGCGCAATCAGACAGATAGCAGCAACATTTGAAGCAGGAGGGGGCCAATGTGCCCACTACAGCCTGCATCTACTTGTCGTGCAATTGTTAAGAGGCAGATGGCGAGTCAACAGCAGCTATTTGGCAACGGTTTAAGGACGTGGCCATATGGTTGTTATTATAATATCCACCTATACGCGTTCACAGAGAAGTTATTCCAGAGCAGCCCTGTCCTTGACGCTGCTCATATGCGCCAGGATAGTACAAAATAAATGACAGTGATCAAGCATGGCGTTCTCCAATACACCATTTACGCTGTTTCCATTGCCGCTAAAATGTGCAAGCATGAGGTGTGCTTTCTGCAGGAGGACTGTGCCATATATCCGGCTGTGCGTTTCTTCTGCCTTAAAACAATGAAATTCATAGTCAGCTCATTATGTTGTTTGGCGCCTGTGGGTGTGCAGTATGTTTCTATTTTAACAGCAGTAGCCTATGTGATTTAGCACTTATGTAGACTAGGTACAACATGGGTGGGTAATCTAGCACTTCCTACCCATCAGCCAGCAGTTCCCCATGAACAGATTTGTTGTGGGTGAGATATTGAATGCTTCTTTGATGTGTAGGCTTATTTCTACTTCTTGACTTAGTCTGAGGAAAGCCGTTAAACCTTAACGATGTTGTGTTTACTGCACAACATTGTGACCCTTTTCCCGCATACCGCATATTGAGCTAATGTCCCACATTTTCATTGATCATTTGGTTTTTAATTGCCACAAATAACAACACATAGGTGCGTTTTTGACCCACCAGATACATGAGGCGCCGTGGCAGCATAGTTTCTACTCTATTTATTTAATAGCCCTACGTCAAAAAGCTTTTCTAAAAGCCTGGCTTTCATCCAATGGCTGAGAAGAGAACAGTGAAGGCGGCCATCAAGAGGCTGTGATGGCCGTCAATCAAACTGTGCAGACGTGGGGCCGGTGAACTACGCTGCTACGTCACAAAAACTAAACTTACTCTTCGCAGATAAGGTTAAAAAAAACTTCCAGGCGACATCATGCCTCATCATATCTTTCATATAGCAAAAGCTGTAGCCTGAATTTTATGACCTAGCTGATGTGCTGTGGAATCGACTAGAGCAGTGATTCTTAACCTTTTTGCCCCCAAGGCGAAATGTCCAAAGAAATATTCCAAGTTGATAACATGTCCCATTTGGTCTGTTTTCATCTGGTCACCCTAAACCTTCATTTAAGTGCATGGACAAGGAGGATATTTGGGTTCCTGTCTTCTAAGTTTGTACTTGACAAAGCTTTTGTCTTTTTTTCCCCATTCGTGACGTCGCCTGCAATGACTGGATAACTGTGGCCCACGTGTTTTCTGCAGAACTGCGCCTCTTTCGCTGTCCGAGGTGCTGACGACAACGAGCTCATGTAGGGTGCTGAAGGCACTAGCCCTTCCTTTGAGTGTCTGTTTGCATTAAAGTAGAATATCCCTTCCTCCCTTTGAGACACAGTGCTGTAGCGTAGACCTAGTAAACGGTATGTTCAAGTAGTGGGCAACGTCCTCGGTGATTTCGATTGTTTTGTTGAATAATAAAAAAAATATTGATTTCTTTGTCGTATCCCACGGAGCACAGTAACCCCATCACAGGGTAGTGAGGTAGTCACCTAAGTGATCAGTCCTCTTTAAGCTCAAGGTTAGAATATCTCTTAAAATACTTTGCTTTTGGTGACGCAATTTCCGTTCGTGACCGAGATTCCGCCCCTGCATGCCCTGTTGTGTCCAATTTTAGCATCCTTTTAAACGCTACACTGTTCTAAGTTAAAATGGCGTGATGGGAACCTACCCTACACGCTTTAGAATACCTTGGCATGGCTGGCAGTTGTAATAAGCCACACTATTTCTACTGCACCTTTAAGAGGGATGGCTGGCGATTGAGTCGACGTCACTAGCGTGTCTGCATACGAGTTGACATTCCATAGCCTTAACATCGCTTGAGCCAGCCCCTGCGCCTGGGATCCCCAGTAGTTAAGACGGACGAGTAGGGTTTACCTCGACAGATACTAGAACAACGCATTAGGACAGCGGCTCCAACTGTGGTCCACAGACAGATTCATATACAGAATAGAGCAACCGACCAGCTGGAGCCATGTCAGTAGCAGGATTCAAGAAGCAATTCCACAAAGCCACTCAGGTAAGCTGAGGTGCAGGATGCACAATGAAGATAGAGATGTAGGCTGTGTTGCAGTCGTGACCACATAGAGCAGTGAATTCGTTTGTGTTTTCATAGATTCGACCCGTGCGGAAATATTGTGAAGCGCAGTTATTGCTAGGTATGCGCCTGTAACCGGGCAAATAAAATGTGATGTGTAGCGTAAAGGACATTCCCTACCAAAACACGTTATAATGCAGAGATCGAGCAGAGACAACGACTTAAGATAATTTCATACTGTAGTGGTTGTTGATATAGGCCTACGCCAACAGAGATCCACAAAGTCGATGCGATTGGTTAACAAATGGATGTAATTGAATGCAGAGTTAATCGGGATAAAACAAACGAGAACTGTCTTACACTTAAGCTCATTGGGCAACGTCACAGTTCTTTGGACAGACGGTATGAGTATGTGACAGTGGACAGACTCCCCTTCAGATGACATTCCCGTATGCTATGTGATAGTATGGGGATAAAACATGGGGCTGCCTGCACTGTGAAGTGTAGGTCTACTACAGAGAGTGTCCCAGTGAATCATCTCTAATTAGCGAATCTGCGTGTGTTGCATATTACGGGGATGGGTTAGGTAATTGTGCTGAGCGCCCTAGTCGATGGTTGTTAACGGTTACCTACCCTGACCTTGGTTCCCTTAAAATCACACAAATCCATCTATAGTTTTGTAAATTTTCCAAGGATAATAAATGACCAGTAGCCTATCTACATTCATGTCGACTTTGTGGTAAATTATCGTGACGGTTTTTGTGTGAGGCATGTGTTGATGATTGTTCACCTGTTTGTGCACAGTCTGATTCCACCAACATCACCCAGGTCTTTACGTATCTTACTATGATTAATTAATGCGATATTCGTAAGTGCACAGATATATTCTGTAGTCGTCGCGTACATTTCGTTAACACCGTTGAGTTATACGTGGACAGGCCACGATTTCGCGGATATGCAACCAAATGGTTTCAGCTGCTGGCTCACTAGGCACACTGCAAATAAGAGCGAGCTGTGCGGCTCCCCTAGTGAGAGAGCAGGGGAGGACACATGAGCTCTGTGTGGAACAGCGGGACAGAGCTTGAGTCACTGGTCCCCTGCTGCCCATCCCAGCTAGACCTTCTGGAGAGATTTCGCTTCAAAGGCCAGCTTCAGATCTTGGGGTCAAGCGTGCTGGTTATCCGTAAATAGAGATAAAACACCATTATATTGTGAAATAATGTAAAAAAAAAAAATCAGACATGAGTTGCATGAGGTATTGTTATTAATAAACAAGACAACAACAAAACAATATAGGCATTGTGCAAACAGCACTGTATTGAAAGTGTTGTTTTCCTTCATTTGCAATTGTTCATAGAACTACAGTTCTTTCGTGTGTTTTGTGTGACTATAGCATGCTGCCAACTCATAGTGGTTTTTGGTCACGCGTTAATTTTAAATGTGTATATATATTTAATGGCTTCACTGGAGCTGTCTTCCGCTGAACGCTGTGTGTCTGTGTGTGTGTTTGTTCATGCACACAGACTTCGAGCGCACAGAAGGGTCCCCCCATCTCAGGAGCTCTTAATCCAGCCCAGATCAGACCTCCGGCTCTAAAATCTGCTCTATTAATCTGCAGGCAACTGTTCTCTACCCCCCCCCCCCCCCCCCCCCCAACTGCCACTTATCCCACTCCCCTAGACTCCCACCCCTACAGCATAAGGCGAAGGGGGATGAGCAGTGAAGCCACATTATGGAGTGGCAGGGGCACCTAAGTCTCTCATATGAACATGGGCATGGCTATTGGTCTTCCCTGCCTGCCGGCCTCCAGTCACAGAGTGTGCAGAGCTTTGTGGCTTATGTGATTGTGATGTGATTGTGATGTGATTGCTTGGGCTGGCCTCAGTATCTCTGCATGTCGACTGTGTGGGAGGAAAAAAAAGCTTGTGATTATGTGCTTTACAGAGCAGGAATCCACCAGGGGAAAACTGCCATAAATCCAACCTTTGCGTGACAATGCACAACCACTCTCCCTCTCTCTTTATCTCTGTGTCTCCACACACTCTCTCTCTCTCTCTCTCTCTCGCTCTCTGTCTCCACTCTCTCTTTCTCTTTCTCTCTCTTTCTCTCTCTCTCTCTCTCTCTCTCTCTCTCTCTCTCTCTCTCTCTCTCTCTCTTTCACTCTCTTTATCTTTCTCACACACACACACACATTCATCCCTCACACTCATCCCTCACACATATAGATTCCAGCAAGGGCAATGGGATCTCTTCTGCAAATCACTATTCTTTATTAGAAGGCTGCCATGCTAACTGAGAAGGCAGAGGCCATGAAGGTCACCATGTCGCTCTGGCTCAGTGTGCCTTAGATTACAGTCCCTTCCTCAGGCAGCACACGGACGTTCTGCCTCCTGCACACAGAGCTGCACAGGGCCGCAGTGCTCTGATGCATTCCAAACCGCAGACGTTCTTCACCTCAATCACATGCCACAGACTTTGGCATGTTGGCAAGCTGGATTTATGATCGGCTATCAATGATTAATTGTAGAATTGGATTGTATTGGAATGGATCAAACGTGGTGCTCTGTGTTAATGATGCTGGGCTCCTTCCATAGAGCATGGAGCTCTTGCATCACCGGAGCACTTTGCCCTCCGAGCGCCAGGCTGACTCATAGGTGCTGGAGCAAACAGATGGCTTTCCAAACGCCTGGCGCCTGTCTCCCACAACATGCTGCACACACACACACACACACACGGAGGCCATTTTGACGAGCTGTGTGTGCTGCAGTCTTTTGCCAGTGCTTTGCGTTGCATGTTCAGTTGGTTACGTGCAAGAACATGCCATGCTAAGTCTCCCTCCCACTGAACTAGGATGGAATTACTGGATCACAGGAAATAAGGCATGCATTAAATGCCCTTCCATCAACTTCGGAGGAGATTTACAGTGGCCACTCAGCCAACAACTCAGTAGATCCCTCTGTATTGCATGTGTTGAGGATCTGGCGGCTTCCATTGAAGAGCTAGTATTTGACTTCTGGTATTAAGACCCTGCCGATGAGTGTGTTGGTGAACAGATTACATCATTTATGGTGCCACAGGGGTCTTTCAATTCAGTGTGTTTACATCTTAAGGAGCGATGGCCAACAGCACTGAAGCAAAGAAACAAACTGGAGTAGACAGAGTAAACAGAGTGGAGAGAGTAGAGAGAGAGAGAGAGAGAGAGATTAAGTTCTTGGGCCATAAAAGATTCAGTTTAGTCAAAGCTTCCTTAGAAATGCAATAGGAGTAAAGCGGCACAGGATTGCTTTGTTAGCACAATAACATTTTCTCTGAATGTCTGGAATTGACAACAACAAAATTCATCCTACAAGTTGTAATCAGATTAGTCTGACTGGACACAAATGTGTCCCCCACTGATAATGCATGATGTTGTCTGTTAATAGTCTGGCTTTGATGGAACAAGATAAGAAAGGATATTTGCTTCATATGTTATCAGTGTTTGTCATGTCACACATTAACCAAGGGCTTGGAACAGTAAATGCCTCCACAGATATGTGTAGATGTCATACAAGTCAAAGTCATTTGTTGTAATCATAACTCTAGACACACTACCCCTTTTTGAGTGCTGCAGTAACTAAGTGGTTTGAGGTACCCTCTTGCAAAGTTAATACTCTCATAAAAAAGTGATCTAATCGCTTTCTGCTGTCCTATCCATCTTTAACCCCATCCCTCTATTGTGTTTTGTCTGCAGAAGAATCAAACTGTCTCCTTAAGCTCACAGTTCACTGCTCTTCCACTGTCACTTGCTCCTCTTCTCTCCGCTCCTCTCCTCTCTCCTCTCCTCTTCTCTCCTCTCCTCTCCTCTCCTCTCCTCTCCTCTCCTCTCCTCTCCTCACCTCTCTTCTCTCATACATATTTATCACCTGTTATCCGTATTGGCCACTCTGTTTTGTCATGGCACGGTGTGGTTTGAGGTCAATTATTGTTAATGTCTCTTATGATGTGCCAAATGTACTTCATTTGGCCAAAACAACCAAAACATTCTGAGCATTTTCAATACAATCCAAAAGATAGAAGAATCCTTTCTAACAGTTAGTGCACATACACAGTGAGATCACAGAAATGTTATATTTGTGCAGAATCTGCGTGTCTGTACATACGTAGATGTGACCGCTACAAAGAGCCCTGTGGAGCTGAGTGTCTGAGCAGTACATTCATCCTCTAGAACGCTCATCACATTTAGCCTAATGCCCGCTGTCCTGGAGGAAACAAGAAGAATCATGAACTAGATGTTGGTCAATAGTTGTCTATTGTCCTACATATTGATTAACACTGACTCTCAGAAAACAGCCCCCACCACCACACACACACACACACACACACACTCAGCAATATATAACGTGCTTTGTTATCATGAAGACCTCGATCAGGCTAGCTTGATTTGCGTGTGTAGTGGTGTGTCATAACTCAGTTTAGGTGTGCGTCACAGATGTGTGTGAGAGCCTATTATGTCACAGGGCACAGTTGCATCATTACCCATGCCAGCTGATGCACAAAGAGAGAAAAGTCTACGAACAGAACAGAATGGTTTCTTATATACTAGCTAGGTTATATTTCCTTTTTTGTGTGGACACGCACGCAGTCATGGTGCATCTGCAGTGTGTTCATGGTGCTTCAGGAGGATGATGCTGAGGTTTCCTTTTGAGCCGCAGTGTTGAGGCACCATCCAGCAGGGAAGGTTATTTCAGTGTGGGTGTGTGTGTGTGTGTGTGTGTGTGTGTGTGTGTGTGTGTGTGTGTGTGTGTGTGTGTGTGTGTGTGTGTGTGTGTGTGTGTGTGTGTGTGTGTGTGTGTGTTGTGTGTCTGTCTATGCTGCTGGCAGGAGGTAGCTTCACAGATCCGGCTGATGCCTATAGGGCCCCAGGGCAAATAGTGTGTGTGTGTGTGTGTGTGTGTGTGTGTGTGTGTGTGTGTGTGTGTGTGTGTGTGTGTGTGTGTGTGTGTGTGTGTGTGTGTGTGTGTGTGTGTGTGTGTGTGTGTGTGTGTGTGTGTGTGTGTGTGTGTGTGAGTCATGCTGGAAGCTGTGAAGACTGCATTGCAGCGTCCGCCTTTGATCAGATGGGAAAGAAATAGAATGCAGGAATGAGGAGAACTCACTAACACAGTCAAAACTAGAGGCCACTGGGAACAGTCTTCTTCAGACAGAACTAGAGGCCACTGGGAACAGTCTTCTTCAGACAGAACTAGAGGCCACTGCGAACAGTCTTCTTCAGACACACGACTGTGGTGACTGATGGTCACTTAACTGAGAATACACACACACACACTCAAACTGACTCTCTGTCCAAGGCTACCTGTGGAAGTGCTGTAAAAATGTTCTCTGGGACTTGTGCTGCTGTTGTTTACGCGCTGATTGTTTATCGTGTTTGACATTTTATGGCTGTTGTCATATGAGCTTCACTGACTTTGTTATTTTGAGCTGTAGCTACTCAGCCCTGTGTGTGTGCGTGTGCGCTTGTAAGACACCGAGAGAGAGAGTGTGTGTGTGTGTGTGTATGAGAGAGAAGCAGACGGACAGACCAAGGACGGAGAGAGACTGTATCCTGCTCTGCAGTGATAGAAGTTGTGTCTTACTTGTGTTTTCACTTTGCTACTAATAGGCCTTGGCATGCTATGCTATCATTTTGTACATATGACTGTTTGAGTCAGTTGAATGGACCTAAGGTGACTCTCTGGTGTAATGATTACTCTTCCGTCTCCTCAGGCTCCTCAGCACTATGACATGACATGAAGGGTTGTGGAGACTGCTTTAGCAGCCTTAGGAGTCAGCGCATTTTGAGCACTTGCATTCTGTGTCATTAAGTATGACAGGCCTCATTGCCTGGTCTGTGTGTTTGGTTTGTCTGTCAGTGTGATGGGTCTATTGGAGCTGATTAAGCTGATTGGTATTAACTATTAAACCCTGTAAGTATAAGAACCACCAGGACATTATTCACTGATAGCACAGGCACCACTGTAGCAAGCCCTTAGGTGTGTTTGTGTGTTTGTGATTAAAGGAGTTTAGTGCTAAGGCTCTTTGTGCTTACACTTCCAATGAGTTAGTGAAGACCAACTCAAGGTCTGCTGTCATCTACAGTGAGAGAGACTTAAAGAGAGGGAGGGAGAGAGAGAGAGAGGGTGAGGGAGAGGGAGAGAGAGAGGGAGAGAGAGAGAGGGAGGGAGAGAGAGGGAGAGGGAGAGAGAGGGAGAGGGAGAGAGAGAGGGAGAGAGAGAGGGAGGGAGAGAGAGAGGGAGAGAGAGAGAGAGAGAGAGAGAGAGAGAGAGAGAGAGAGAGAGAGAGAGAGAGAGCCTTCACATCCCCACAGTCATGCCAGCCCTAGATCTCCTGACTCTGAGGTGTATTTATATGCCACTGAAGACGACTGCACCTAAATGCGTGTCTATTGTTGGAGAGCATATCGTAGCAGCACTCAATCATCATCATCATCCCAGGACATTCAGGTGGGAATAACGGGCTTGAGCTGATACTGTTCCACAGTACATGCATTTCCCTGTAGATACACACTATGTGTGCAGGAACGCTACGAGTCTAAATGTGTCTCAGAATGAGGGAGGAGGAGGGAGAGTGTGTGTGTTGTGTGTGTTGTGTGTGTGTGTGTGTTGTGTGTGTTGTGTAGTGTTTCGGAGCAAGCCTGGCAGCTCTTCACTCATCATTTCCCACGTCACCCTGGGCACACAGGGAGGCTTAGGATGCCTTCTTGCTTTGCTCTCTACCTTTGCCTCATCTTCCTTTTCATCTCCCACTCCCAAAACACCCCTCTCTCTCTCTCTCTCTCTGTCTCTCTCTCTCTCTCTCTCTCTCTCTCTCTCTCTCTCTCTCTCTCTCTCTCTCTCTCTCTTGTCTTCTGTCTCACTGTTTCTCTCACCTTTCCTCTCTTTTTCTCCTAATCTGCCTTTCTTTCTCCTTATCTCTCTCTGGCTGTCTGTCTTTCTCTCTCCGATAACACCAGAGTGAGATGTTGCGTTCGGCTGTGATCAGATTGCTCGGCACAGGCTACGTGTCTGAACCGGTTCACCGTAGACTCGGGGATGTTTTATTCAGCTTCCTCAGATTAGTCATTCTGGGCATCACCCACTGCAGGGAGCCCTGGCTGCCTCCGAGGCTGGGGAATAATCCATTTCAGTAGGGGAGGACAAGCGGGGGACAGCAGCCAAACCTGGGGACAGGTCGCTGGATTGGCTGAGTCAGAGCTGAGCTCAGGCCCTGTGGAAATAGTTTGGCTTGAGCCCAGAATGACATTTCAATACTGCCCACATCATATAGAATGCACAAGGCACCAAGTGTGTGTGTGTGTGTGTGTGTGTGTGTGTGTGTGTGTGTGTGTGTGGAACAAACAGGACTGGCAAACAGCTGTGTTCTTCAGCAGACATGCAGTCTTGAGCTCCCAAAAGAAAGCACCCAATTAGCCTGTCAGAGAAACAACAGCATGCCAGGCAAATGACAGGTGGCCATGGAAACAACCGGGCTGGCACCGGTACACTTGACCGCCCCATCCTAGCGGTGACTCAGTCCTGCCACGGCCACGTGTGTCACTTCCTGCCCGTCTGGGCCACTCACGCATACGCATCCTCTCCGTTGAGGATGTCATCAGAGACTCTGGGTAGACTCTGCAACATTTGGGTTGTCATGTGGGGTTGGCAGTGGCGAGGGCAGCTGCTCTATTGTAACGTGTGATTACAGCTCCCTGCAGCTGCATAACTAAGACCCATTGTGTCATTCCTGGAGACTGCTTCTCCTCCACCACCAGCAGCCACTCGGAGACTAAATGCACCTTCATTCTCAGTAATCAAATGTCTCTGATTGGAGGCTCTGTGTAGTGGTGGTGGTGGGGCTGGTGCAGAGTGTTTCTGTGGCTACTGCTGTCCTGATCTGTATGGTGCTGGTGCTGTCAGACTACTGGGCCTGTCATGTCCTCTACGCATTGTCACACACGGCGCAGTTTCTGCTTCTTATCTGATCCGAGATCAGTCGCTGTGAGAACGCTGGACTGTGAGGTCCAGATTTGGGGATATGGTGCCTTTTTAACAGCCATAAAATGTAGCATGCACATTATCTCAATAAAAATGCCCATGCACTTTACCCTGTGCCGAAATCCCTCACTCATCTTGCATGCACACACTCAAACACACACAATAAACACAACACCCCCTCCCCTTAAACGCAAACATACACACAGATGCATACACACTGTAGGTGGACCTTGAGGAGGTATGGCTTAAGACGGGGAGGATTAGGGTAAAATCTCATTTAATTAGACACTACCCCAAGTCACAGGACGTTTTTTTACAGCCCTCAGCTCCTTGGCTGCTGGGAGAGCTGCGTCTGTCTGCCTTCGTGCATGTTAAACCTGCCTGCTGCAATCCTGCTGCACCCAACCCCTGCAGAGCCTGAAGGGGGCTCCCTACAGTCATGCTGGGGAGCAGCTGAGAGGGGGGGGGGGGGGGGGGAGAGGGGGGAGGAAGCTTGTGGTGGCAATAAGATGTCCTTGTGTTGGTATGGCAACGATGCTTGCCGCATTTTGAGAGGCTGCAGACGCACTGCTTGGTGTGTGTTTTAGAGCAGGCCCATTAAATAATTGATGGTCTTCTCCAGTGGCCTCTTCCATGGCTGCACATCCAACCACCTAGTTTGCACGCTGGAATGCTGGAGATGAAACGGCTCGGTCTCACCACACCAATGCGTCTATTTATCTTTGGCTGCTGATCTTATACCGGAGCCTCGGCCACTGCCGCCTCTGTGGGCACGCCAGGATGCGTCCTGAGATGGCCTGGCGCATCGCCCGTGTGCTGTGCCCAGGGCTCCGTTCCAGAATCCATACGACTGGCATGAATAATGTGCCTTGGAGAGACTCTGAAGTGGCTGTCAGTGTCTTATCAGCCCAGCCCATCCCATGCATTCAGAATGAGGAAGCCAAACAGAGACTGGGGCTGATGCATGGCCCCATCTTCTTCTTCTGGATTGGACCATGCAGTGATGCAGCACACGGCATGTGACTTGCTCTTCTTCAGACATTTCATTTTCTTCTGCTTCCTTTCCCCCTGTTTCTTTCCGGCTGTTTCTTTCCGGCTGTTTCTATGCTCCAGCTAGTCATCCTCCTTATCTCCAGTCTCGTAGTACTGACCCTCTTCTCATTTGCCAATACAGCGGCAATTCTGAGCTCTGCATGGCCTCATTAAATTGAAGGAAATTTTAATTATTAGACTGAAATCTAAAAATAAACACATCCACGCTCACTCGCTCTCTCTTATTCTGAGACACACACACACACAAACACACACACACACACACACACACACACACACACAAATACCTCCTATGTATTATCTAGTTCCACATGTCCCATTTATCTGGTGCATGTGCAGTGGTGTCTGATGGATTGTGTAGCCGCACGCCCAGCCAGTGGGGAATTGCTTACTGCTGTATTGATCTTTAGTCAGGAGCCGTAGTTGCCTTTTCCCTGAGCTGCAGAATTTTCTTTGCCCACATTCTGACACCTTTGAAACCTAAACACATTACTCTTGTGCTGTTGTTTGTCCTGTCGGTTTTTGTAGCCACTTTTTGAAGTCTGATCTGTGGCTATGGTCTCATGTAGGTGTGTATCATAAATGTCTGGATGTCTCTAGTGCCATTTCTCATCTATTTTCTGAAGATCTGACTTGTTTCTTGAGAGGCATGTTTTTCATTCTCTGCGTTTTTTCCCTCTGAACACCTGTCCCTGTGTTCCACAGGTGCTCACGGCGGATTTACATGTTTAAATGTCAGACTGTATGTCATGGCTCCAGAGTGGTTCCCATCTGTGAGGGATGAAATAAAGCACTCTGTTAAAGATGCAACATCATGACGGGACGTTGTTTGGCTCTGTAGAGACAGTCTACGAGGAGCTTGTGATCTATTCAGGGTCTTGATTTGGTTCTCAAAGGGTACCACCAAGTGTCTGTCGTCTGAGCCTTTTTGACTCCACCTTCAGTGTTGCCCCCAGAGAGGCGATTAAGGCACAGGCACAGGCCTCTCCCCAACCCTGTGGAGCGACGGTGGATAGGCCCTTAGTGAAGTCCATGGAAAGGGCCAAGGAGCTTTGACTCTCAGAATGACATACATGTTTTGACTCTCATAATGACATACATGCATAAACACACACGGTGAGGGAAGCAGGTTGCCAGCATCCAGAGGAACATCTTCCTAGAAGCTTTGCTTATTCAGTGACCTCTGAAACGTTTCTAATCTGGGGGATTCCCAGTAACGGCAATCCTCAGGTCACTATTCCTGTCCTACCCAATTCGGCAGGTCAGCTTCACACTGTATTCGTTATTCCAAAATAAGGCTGAGGAACCACAGTAGTAGGTATTTATACCATTTGATACGGATGGAAGTTCTTCACATGTTGCCCATAATATCTAACTGTTTCACGGCACTTCCCTGATGTGCACCTACAACCATGACTGTAGAAAATCAGACCTCTCTGTTACTGTGCAAAAATCAGACCTCTCGGTGTTACTGTGCTACATTTAAGTTAGTGTGTTTCATCTGGTTACCTCCACCCCAGGTCCGATCTTTCACCTTTAGTCTGCTGCTGTGCACTGTCATACAAAAGTAAATGTGTACACTAATTGCAACAGCTATTAAGTGTTACATAAAAGTGTAACAACAAGCTGCATTGTAGCACATATGTGTTGGGCAACAGACCCGTGTGTGTCGTGCTCAACATGCCCGTGGACTGGAATACAGATGAGACCTACAGGAGGCACTGTGATATGCTGATCTCTGTGTGAATGATGGGCTTGGTTTGAGCCCAATCCGAATGATCATTAGATCTGTCCTGCCTCCCTGCTCGCGGTAATCACTATGGTATGGGAAGAAGCTAATGTAATTAATGAATTAGTTCAAATCATTTAGCAATCATTTCTAGATGATTTATCACTGTGGATCTTCAGTTGATGAAATCAGAGACCAAGGGGTTTGTATATTTATATAAATGCAGAGACTATACGTATATTGCCATGTAATTCCTGGCCTCTAGTAAACGGTTTCTCTGTGTGTGTCCCGGTGTGGCCAGGCCCTGTCTCACAATGCTCTTCATAATAATGAAGTGAGAGAAACCTTCAGTGACAATGTATCTGCCTGACTGTCCCTGTGTTAGTAGATGTAACTGCCTGACTGTCCCTGTGTTGGTAGATGTATCTGCCTGACTGTCCCTGTGTTCGTAGATGTATCTGCCTGACTGTCCCTGTGTTCGTAGATGTAACTGCCTGACTGTCCCTGTGTTAGTAGATATAACTGCTTGACTGTCCCTGTGTTAGTAGATGTATCTGCCTGACTGTCCCTGTGTTAGTAGATATAACTGCCTGACTGTCCCTGTGTTAGTAGATATAACTGCTTGACTGTCCCTGTGTTAGTAGATGTATGTGCCTGACTGTCCCTGTGTTAATAGATGTACCTGCCTGACTGTCCCTGTGTTCGTAGATGTCGGGGCTCCCACTCCAATCCCTGACATTATGCGGTTATTTAGAGCCTTTGAAATGGAAATGTCTGCCATAGAGCCCGCCTCTCCACAGCGAGATGAGTCTGCCATAGAGCCCGTCTCTCCACAGCGAGATGAGTCTGCCATAGAGCCTGTCTCTCCACAGCGAGATGAGTCTGCCATAGAGCCCGTCTCTCCACAGCGAGATGAGTCTGCCATAGAGCCCGTCTCTCCACAGCGAGATGAGTCTGCCATAGAGACGGCAGTCTGCTGCCGTGTGCCACCGCCACCAGCGTCACGTGAAGACGGCCGGTACGGGGAGGGGACTCCGACTCAGCCGACCTATTCTACTCCTGCCACAGGTTTGGCCCAGAACCGTCCTTCACGGAACTCTCCTGGGTCTGCCGAGGCTTCTGCTGCCTGGACAGGGAGGAAACTGAGATCAGAGATGAGACAGAGATGAGAGAGAGAGGGACAGAGAGAAAAACGAGATGGGGGGGATGAGAGAATCTGCTTTGGCGTTGTCACCTGCCCTGTTTGCACTCAGCCTGTTTGCCTGGCTGGGATCAGTCTGTTCCATTTTAATGAGGCGCAGTGCTGAGGGAGATGGAAAAACATGCATCAGCTCAGCATGCAGTGGGGCTCTGGCCAGAGGAGAGGAGGAGAGCTGGGCATGCAGCCCTCGGCACAACAGCCTTATTAAATACAGCACCGCAGATTACTGAGCTGGACACCGAGGCGCGGCCGCCCACCATTAGAGGGCCGCCCGCCGGTGACTTCCACTTTTAGTCAGTGATGAGACTAATTGTGGGATTGATTCTGTGAAGTCGGTGTCAGCCTTTCACTTGGCTCCAGCTGAAACCATTGGGTCCATATTTGTGTCCTCTGCCGTTCAAAAATCCAATACTGGGTAGAGTATTGTAATTTAAATTCAAGTCAAATTGACATGAATCAGTTCATTTATTTAAGAACATTATCACGATTTCTGCTAGCTTCTGTCTTGATAAGAGTCCTTGATTCAGTTTGTCCCTTGAATAAATGGAAATGGATTGCCTGGTTATGTTATTGGCGCTGGTGGGTATGCATAATGTTCTGTCAAGGATTCGACTCATTGGTTTCTGAAGCCTCTGAAATCATTACAGGATGTCCTTCTGTGAGCTAGTGCAGTCCTTGTATTGTATTGTATTGTGACTATGTATGAAATGGCTGGAAAGAGAGAAAGAAAAAGAGAAAGAGAAAGTGTGTGTGTGTGTGTGTGTGTGTGTCTGTGTGTGGGTGTGTGTCTGTGGGTGTGTGTCTGTGGGTGTGTGTGTGGGGGTGTGTGTGTGGACCTTTGCACGCATGCATGCATCATCATCTTTCTCTTCTGGGAGAAAGAGCATAACAGTGCATCCCACTGCATCTGGATCTCTGTGTGCCCTCTCTCCTCCAGCACTCTATCTGCCATCTGGTGCTCTTTATCCCTCCCCTTCTCCCTCTCTCTCTCTCTCTCTCTCTCTCTCTCTCTCTCTCTCTCTCTCTCTCTCTCTCTCTCTCCTTCCCTCTATCTCTCTCCCTCTCTCTCTCTCCCTCTCCCTCTCTCTCTCTCCTTGCCTCTCTCTCTCTCTCTCTCTCTGTCCCTCTCTCTCTCTCCTTCCCTCTCTCTGTCTCTCTCTCTCTCTCTCTCTCACTCTCTCTCCCTCCCTCTCTCTCTGTCTCACTCTCTCTCACTCTCTCTCCCTCCCTCTCTCTCTGTCTCTCTCTCTCTCCTGGCACATGGCTCTGTTGGAATGTGCACACACGCCGGTACATAGACTCATCCCGCCGTTACATAACAACTACGCAAGGCTTACAAATCAGCTCGCCACGCCAGTGACGTTGCAGCTGCCAGTCTCCCTCTGCGACGCCATGGAAACGGCAGACCAGTCACCCCAGGGGGCTGTCCATCTCAGCTTCTTTATTCCCTCGGCCTATTTTAAGTTCGCTTCAAAACGGCTTTATCTCAAAGGCTTGGTCATGGCCAGAATCAGTTTTATGGGGAGAAATGTCTCCCCCGAGCCTTCACTGAATTGCTCCAGTGTGAGACCTATGTTGGAGGAGGTCCACACAGGCCTGAAATGTCATGCCCCTGTAAATGTTGGATACTGGTGGTATGTTGTGTTTGCAGGTGTAAGAGCTGACCAGTAAACCAGATCGGAGGTCTAATCTAATTCTGTCATTTAGGCCAATGTTGTTTGGGATGACGATGATGGAAGCTGGCAGTTCTTGAAGAGTATTTACCTTTTAGCTGCAGAAGTTGTGATGGGTAGTTTTTTGGAATGTAAAGAGAGAATGTGGGCCCTTGTGCCCTTGAGATGTCCTTGTGTGTTGGTGGCTGATTCCAGATCAGTGAGATTGTGTTTTTCTGCTGAGTCACCGTGCGGCCCCCCTGCATGGCTGGGTGAACATGGTCCTGCCCATAGATATATATAAAGGCTAGATGTCTCGTCCAACGGACTCGAACGTCCGCACATGGCGGCCATCTTGCCCCAGGCAGCTCGCTCACACATAACATTGTGTTGGTAGTGGTATGTACTTTTTAAATAACCATAACTTGCTCAATTTTCAACGGATTTACAAACGGTTTGGTTTCTTACAAACGTTATTAACGTGGTTATAATTTGGGATGCTTTTTGGATATTTTTAAGAAAATAACATAATTATTTATAAGTATGCAGTGTCATAACTACATATCTGACGTTTATAACAAACCAACCCGTTTAAAAATCGGTTGAAAATTGAGCAAGTTATGGTTATTTAAAAAGTACATACCACTACCAACACAATGTTATGGGTGAGCGAGCTGCCTGGGGCAAGATGGCCGCCATGTGCGGACGTTCGACTCCGTTGGCTGGCAACGCGGACGAGATATCTAGCCTTTATATATATCTATGGTCCTGCCTACATTTGGCTGCAGACTGAGAGAGGTGTCCCCCCGACCTTCTATCTTTCCCATTAACAAAAGAGCACAGAGAGACAGGGAGAGAGAGATAGAGAGAGACAGAGAGAGAAAACTACTTCTGGGCATCCTTACATAAGCACCTCCTTCAATGTTTGGCAAAGTCAGCCTCCCCTTTCACCCATACACCCATACACACACACACACACACACACACACACACACACACACACACACACACACACACACACCCTTCTCATGCTAGTCTGACTGCTTCAGTTGGAGACGGTGTGAGCTGAGGTTGTGTTGGCGCGGCAGAGGGAGGTAATGGCAGAGGCAGCATCACCACGTCCTCTCGGGTCAAGGAAGGAAGAGCCTGCAGGAAGTCAGCACCTCCCCCCACCCCCACGCCACCCCCACGCCACCCCTGTGTCCCGATCCCCAGCCTGTTTATAGCCCGCTAATCGCCACTGTTGTTTTAATCCGTCCATGCGCGCGCTGAGGAGGGTTCAGGGCAGTATTTAAAGCAGAGCCTGATGTGGCCGTCCGTGGGATTAGTGATGGGGTGGGGGGTGGGGGGCAGGGCCTCTCCTCTCCTCTCCACAGCAGCAGTGTCCTCTACAGCCTCACCCTCTCACATTGGGCCGCATGTGATGCACTTCCGCCCTGGGCTCTCCCCACTCAAGGCACACACACACACACACACGCCACCCTGGCTCTTCATCCTCCCTCCACCCAGCCTTAGACCCCAGACAGGCTGGGCCTGCAGGCTAATCTGACAATGTAGAGGTGTGGTCAGTGCAACAGCGGAGTGTGTGTGTGTGTTGTGTGTGTGTGTGTGTGTGTGTTGTGTGTGTGTGTGTGTGTGTGTGTGTGATAAAAAATAACGGCCTTGAACTCTTTGTCGTATGTCTACCTGAGTGTCTGTATGTGTGGGAGCATGTATTGTGGGTAGGAGAGCTCTGTATTGATTTCTGTCAGCGGGGACAGACTTCCACCTGCTTCAGGAACACATCTCTATACCTCTCTACCTCTTCTATATCTCTATACCCCTCTCCTTAAATTGGATATCGGATTAATCTGCTCGCCAGGCATTACTAACATCCCGTGCCAAACCTCCGTTGGTGTGATGTAATAAGAGAGAGTTAAATCTGCCCTGTATTTAATACCTTATTATAACTTTAAATCCGTGGGACTTTGGGGAGAAAAAAGATACTCCCTTGCCCCTACTAATCTCATTTAAAGTACTGGAATTTTTATAAGGAGGAGCGGAGCCAAAGGATGCTGCTGTGCTGAACCCAAGACGGGCACATCGGTGTGTTTTGAAGTCATGCATTTCAAACCAAACCAAACCAAACCAAAACCAGCCTGAAGACGGGTTCATTCAAAGTCACTTTTTTTCTGGCGGTGACATGCACCCACTCCCCATTTTCTTCTCATGCGGGTTTGTTAAAGGCTTTTAGGTAGTGGGGCCAAAAACAGGCAGCCATTTTGTGTGCTGCAAAAGCTGGTAATTCTATTCATGTCTTCCCTACAGTTGATCTGCTTTAAGAGGCCTGGGACTCACACCCAATTGTGTGGCTCTGATCCCGGAAGTTGTCTGTGGCTCCATTAGCGGGCTTAAGAGGGTGTCTGGCACAGGACAGAGCGAGGCCCCCAAAGCTTTAGCCTTTCCCTTACCCACGGCTTCGGCTCTGGCTGCTGCCCCTCTGGAGTAATTGGCCGGTATTTTTAATCTGAGGACACAGCGGCGGCTCAGCTCTTCTTCGCAGTGGGCTGTTGGTTGGTTGCGTTCGCACTCGTTCTCTGTGCTCCTGGGGTGGTGTGTGATGGAGTATCCGCCGTAGAGGTCTGCGTGGCCTCGGTGACGTGTGGCTCCCTGACACTCTGCTTTCCACCTCAGCGAGCGCAGAGGAGCTGGCGTGCGAGACGGCAGCATGGGGTCGTGTCGGAGGCTCGCGCCAGGGGGTGGGGGGGGGTCTCGTGTGCCGCTGTAGACAAGGGGAGAAAGTGGGGGTTGTGCGTTCTGACATCATCTCCATTTTTCAAGCTGACACTTTGAAAGGTCATGGGCTAGTGACGGGCCATGTCACGGAGACGTGCCTTAATTAATATTGATCTCCAGCCTAAAGAGTGTTGCGTCTCCATGGTTTCGAGGATTTAAACGAGATGGGGGGTTTTCGTATGGCTGCTGTCAGAAGAAGTTTATGAGCCTGTTGTTGACATTAGTGTTAATCTTCTAGCTTGCAAAAGACCTGCGCCACCTCAGTGCATCTGAAAATGAATCACCTTTGTTCCACAGACTGTTTTTAAACACAGCCAACACACCCCCTGATATGGGATTACTGTATAGTACACAACTCCTAAAGATGAATGTTGATTCAATGCATTGACATGTACCGATGGAAATCTGAAATCTGAAAGGCAATTTCATCAGAGGTTCCAATGACACAGCATTGTGAGGCTGTCCGATGTCTCTTAAGGATGACTCATGCATACAAAGATGGATGTTGGTTCAGAACCTTAAGCCTGTGGCGGTGGCCATAACACAGCATTGTGAGGTTGTCTATGTGACTGACTCATACATATCTAATACTGGGGAGGAGGAAATATTTCCACTAACCTCCTGTGGTGTCTGAATGCATGAGTGGGTATTGATTTAGGCTGTGTACCTGAGCGTCTCAGGAGACATTCTCTGTCCAAACTATTGGTGCTTTCTGCTTTCGTGCTGTGCATAGCTACAGAGCTGCTGTATGTGTTTAAAGAAAGATGCCTTCTGTGGCCCAGGGGGGCATGAGTCAGTGCAGCGTGTGTGTGTGTGTGTGTGTGTGTGTGTGTGTGTGTGTGTGTGTGTGTGTGTGTGTGTGTGTGTGTGTGTGTGTGTGTGTGTGTGTGTGTGTGTGTGTGTGTGTGTGTGTGTGTGTGTGTGTGTGTGTGTGTGTGTGTGTGTGTGTGTGTGTGTGTGTGTGCGCGCGTGTGTGTGTCTGCGTGTGTGCCTGCGCCAATGTGTACTTGTGAGTGTGATTGTGTGTTTTG
>NC_045173.1:3865553-3878053 GCF_900700415.2 Clupea harengus
CCACCCAAGGCCTTAGCAGTGAATGCTCAGTTCAACCACCCAAGGCCTTAGCAGTGAATGCTCAGTTCAACCACCCAAGGCCTTAGCAGTGAATGCTCAGTTCAACCACCCAAGGCCATAGCAGTGAATGCTCAGTTCAACCACCCAAGGCCATAGCAGTGAATGCTCAGTTCAACCACCCAAGGCCATAGCAGTGAATGCTCAGTTCAACCACCCAAGGCCATAGCAGTGAATGCTCAGTTCAACCACCCAAGGCCATAGCAGTGAATGCTCAGTTCAACCACCCAAGGCCATAGCAGTGAATGCTCAGTTCAACCACCCAAGGCCATAGCAGTGAATGCTCAGTTCAACCACCCAAGGTCATAGCAGTGAATGCTCAGTTCAACCACCCAAGGCCATAGCAGTGAATGCTCAGTTCAACCACCCAAGGCCATAGCAGTGAATGCTCAGTTCAACCACCCAAGGCCATAGCAGTGAATGCTCAGTTCAACCACCCAAGGCCATAGCAGTGAATGCTCAGTTCAGCCACCCAAGGCCTTAGCAGTGAATGCTCAGTTCAACCACCCAAGGCCTTAGCAGTGAATGCTCAGTTCAACCACCCAAGGCCTTAGCAGTGAATGCTCAGTTCAACCACCCAAGGCCATAGCAGTGAATGCTCAGTTAAACCACCCAAGGCCTTAGCAGTGAATGCTCAGTTCAACCACCCAAGGCCATAGCAGTGAATGCTCAGTTCAACCACCCAAGGCCATAGCAGTGAATGCTCAGTTCAACCACCCAAGGCCTTAGCAGTGAATGCTCAGTTCAACCACCCAAGGCCATAGCAGTGAATGCTCAGTTCAACCACCCAAGGCCATAGCAGTGAATGCTCAGTTCAACCACCCAAGGCCTTAGCAGTGAATGCTCAGTTCAACCACCCAAGGCCTTAGCAGTGAATGCTCAGTTCAACCACCCAAGGCCATAGCAGTGAATGCTCAGTTCAACCACCCAAGGCCTTAGCAGTGAATGCTCAGTTCAACCACCCAAGGCCATAGCAGTGAATGCTCAGTTCAACCACCCAAGGCCTTAGCAGTGAATGCTCAGTTCAACCACCCAAGGCCATAGCAGTGAATGCTGTGGGCTGAGATCACACTGACCATCTCTGAGAGCATGAGGGAGGTCACCTCCTACACACACTAGCCTCCTCCACCTCTGTTACTGGAAGGAACAGGATGAACAGAGTGGCAGTGTACAGTGAGCGATGGGGAGAAATGAGTCAGCTGTGAAGGTTAGCACAGGAAGCTTGTCAGGGACGTCCATCGATGGGGGTTCAGCAGCAGCAGCAGCAGCGGCAGCTCCCCACATGCCAGTCCCTGCTGCAGGCTGGACGGCAACACAGGAGACGAGTCTGCTCCGTGCGCTGTCAAGGCTAGACAGCAACACAGGAGACGCGTCTGCTCCGTGCGCTGTCAAGGCTGGACAGCAACACAGGAGACGCGTCTGCTCCGTGCGCTGTCAAGGCACAGCCATGGCACAGGAGACGCGTCTGCTCCGTGCGCTGTCAAGGCACAGCCATGGCACAGGAGACGCGTCTGCTCCGTGCGCTGTCAAGGCTAGACAGCAACACAGGAGACGCGTCTGCTCCGTGCGCTGTCAAGGCACAGCCATGGCACAGGAGACGCGTCTGCTCCGTGCGCTGTCAAGGCACAGCCATGGCACAGTACATCGGTTAGACTGAGATGGGTTGGAGGTGATGACGAGTTCAGGAAAAAGTTCTGTTCTTACCTTAAACTCATTCTCTTCTCTCTCTCTCTCTCTCTCTCTCTCTCTCCTTTCTTTCTTTCTTTCTTTCTTTCTTTCTTTCTCTCTCTCTCTCTCTCTCTCATTCTCTCTGTGCAGAAAGTGGATACTACCAGCAGGGCAGTGATGGATATCATGACTAAGACCACTGAGTACCTGCAGCCCAACCCAGGTCAGTCACACACACACACACACACACACACACACACACACCTCACCCCTCCATCATGCCAGAGAAATGACAAAAGAGAACTCTCTCACACAACACTGAAAATAGCTGTGTATGAACAAATGTGTCAAATAAAGCACGCTGCACTGGATTATTGTAAATCTATATGCCTGTTTGGCCCCTTGTTTCAGTGTTGTCCAGTGGCCATCTGCATAGTGCATATCAGGCACACAAAAATAAATACATGGAATAAATTAAGATCTGAGCATAATGCGCCAGTGTGGAGTGAAATCTCTTTTTGAATGTCTCTTGATTTCTGCCTCAACTCTTGAGAGACCTCCTGCATGTTCAGGAGAGGTGTGAGGTGTGATGGCTGCTTTGTGTCCGCAGCGACTCGAGCCAAGATGAGCATGATCAGCTCCATGTCTAAGATGCGGGGCCAGGAGAAGGGGCCGGGCTACACCCAGACTGAGACTCTGCTGGGGGACTCCATGCAGAAGTTTGGGAGGGAGCTCGGGGACGAATCCAACTTCGGTACGGTTATTGTTCTAATACCCTCCCCACCGTCACCTCTGTTGGGTGGAAGCATTGTTGTGATGCTGATCAGAGCCTGGTGTTTACCCTGATGGATATTCATACAATATTGAGCATTTTCCCTAAGATGCTTTTATAAGAATGCATTTCATTCATATGCACACCTAGTAGTAATAGTAGAAATAACTAAATACTTGAATTGACCTGAAATGAAATCGTATCTTAATGCAGAGTGAATGCTGCTGAGGCTTGTCACAGCATTGAGTTGTAGTGTTTGTGTGTGTGTGTGTGTGTGTGTGTGTGTGTGCAGGCCTTGCCCTCATGGACGTGGGAGAGACCATGCGTGAACTGGGGGAGGTGAAGGACGCTCTGGACATAGAGGTCAAGCAGAACTTCATTGACCCGCTTCAGATCCTGCATGACAAAGACCTCAAGGAAATTCAGGTGGGAGATCATTTCCTCTTCTAGGAGAGGGCATGCTTGGTTGGTCACTACTGCATTAGAAATGTTCCACTGCTTCGATGTTTACGAGCTGCCTTGCGTACTGCTGATTCATGTACAGTATTTACGCATCTCCTATTTCATTGAATTGGCGTCTGATCCATTTGTTTGATCCGGACCGTGTTAAAGATACAGTTCGCAATTCTGCCGAAATGTTGTTGATATTTGATCAGCCCTCCCTTCCATGCAACTGAATTGTAGACTGTATCTTTTTAAAAGTCTGTTGGTTTGCCTCCTTGCATATTCTGAAGCCCCAGATTATGAAATGAATGAATGATGATGATCATTCAAGTCTCATTTAGCAGTCACACCTGATACCCTTCAGACTCTGAGGTGACATTGGATCCAGGGAGAGGATCCAGGAGCCCAGCGATGTAGCAGGCAGGGTGGGGCTGAGCCAGAGCCAGTATTCAGAAGAACATTTTCTGCAGACAAGATCAAATGCACATGAAGTTTCCATCTGGCACAAGTGCTTCTAAAGGAGCCTTCATTTGCATAGTGACTCACCATCAGCCATCATCAAGCTCCAGGTCAATATTGGACCAGCTCTGATGCATTGAGTTAATAAAAAGTAATTGGACCAACTAGCCGCTCTGCCGGAAAGCTCAATCAATACTCATCTTATAACATTTGCAGCAGTAGGATTCTTTGAAGTGATTGCTTTCCTTACGACAGGACAGAGTTAAGACTACCTCCAGTCCCCCATTGCAGTTGAAGGATGATCTATATAAGATCACGTCAGTTTTGGAAGAGTAATCACCAAAAATAACATACGGGACATTCTGTGGTCAGACGGTAAAGAGGATGTTCTAAAATGATGTAGACATGGGTGGACTTTGCCTGTTATCTACTCTCTCTCTCTCTATTTATGGATCTATTTGCTGGTTCATTTGTTTATGTTACTGTTGTTTTCATTGGGCATGACTTTGTGACCATTGAAGACACTAAACATTAGGGGCTAGATCTACTAACGTTTTGCACGCCGTGCCACGCCAAGCCTTTGTTGATGGTAAAAAAAAGCACAATGTACTGATGGAGCTCTTGTGTAATACAAAGAATTGGGTAGGTGACTCATATTTAGTGCTTTCACCTAATTGCATATGCACTTAAAGTGCAAAAGTCTAGGTGAAAACTGGTTGAGTCAACATCTAGTTGAGATTTATCATATATAAGAACACCTATGGCACTAATTTGCCCAGAATTACCGCCTTTCTGCATATATCTGCCCCTAAATCCCAATGATAGTCTCTATCCCTACCCTCTCCCCTCTCGCCTCTGCTCATACTCTGCCTGTTTGTCTTTTCTTTTCTCCATCAGCATCACTTGAAGAAGCTGGAGGGCCGCCGCCTGGACTTTGACTACAAGAAGAAGCGCCAAGGCAAGGTGACCGACGACGAGATCAAGCAGGCGCTGGAGAAGTTCGACGACTCCAAAGAGGTCGCCGAGCTGAGCATGTTTAATCTGCTGGAGAGTGATGTAAGGATTATCTGTTTGATAATACGCCCCCCCCTACGCCAGCCTTCCCATGACGTGTCCCCTGTCTGTCGCCACGAAGAGCCATCGCATCGCATGTCCATTTGTCTGTCTGTCCCTGTGTGTGTTGGTTATTCTCTCCTTCTCTCTCTCTGTTTTTCTCTCACTATCACACCCCTCCCGGCAGCCAATGGTAATATTGTCATTTTATATCTCTCCACCGGTGGCCCCAGTTCAGCATTGGTGTTGTATAATCCAGTCCGTTCTGTCATCTCTCGTCACCTTTTGACTACCCCTTTCAACCCATGGCACCGAACACACACACCTGTCTCATTTTGATGGTCTTGATGTAAGACCTGTAAAAGTCGGCACACTTTCTCCGAAAAACACTTTGAGGCGTTCCATTGTCATGGAATGTGTGGCATTGAGAGTAGAATGCTCCTCGACGGTTTAACAGCAGTGAACTCACTTCCTAAATGACATCATCAACATAATGCAGAAATGTTGTCATCTCATCTGCTTCAACAGAGAACAGCAGCCACTGCTTTCACATCCGGGTCATGTAATAGTCCTCTTATATGCTTTCACATCCGGGTCATGTAATAGTCTCCTTATATGCTTTCACATCCGGGTCATGTAATAGTCTCCTTATATGCTTTCACATCCGGGTCATGTAATAGTCTTCTTATATGCTTTCACATCCGGGTCATGTAATAGTCTCCTTATATGCTTTCACATCCGGGTCATGTAATAGTCTTCTTATGTGAAGTCTCCGGATGGTTGCTCAGTGCAGGATCTGTCCCTGACACTGCTGCCACTGCTGCCATCCCGGCTGTATGTAACAGTCGTCCCTGCGCCTCTTGTGTGTCCGTAGCAAATAGAACAGGTGAGCCAGCTTGCCTCACTGGTGCAGGCGCAGGTGGACTACCATAGACAGTCTACTGAGATCCTGGAGCGGCTCTCCAGCAAGATGGATGAGAGGTCAGTAACACAGAATTTTGTGCTGCCTCCAAAGCAATGTCTATCCAAAGATATGTTTTTTTATATTTTGATATGATATATATATATATATATATATATTATACATGCTAGCTGACAGTATGTGAGTACGTGTGAACCATCTTGTCAAGTTGACTATCTGACGATGTGTTGACCGTGTGCTTGTGCTATAGAATAAGGGAGGCCTCCACCAAGCCCAAGAAAGAGTTTGTTCCCAAGCCACGCACTTCCATGGACTTCACACCCAATGAGAATCACAACGGGGGCATTGGCCACAGCGGCCCCTCCAGGTCTCCAGGTGAGTAGCGCATGGCTCCTGTACAGCACTTGGAAGTAGGTTAGGCCATTTGATTCCAGCATTCATGAATGAAACAGCCTGATCTACTGCACATTGATAGGAGCTCTCTCTCTCCTCTAGACGCTTTTGGGTTGTATTATAATCAGTCTACTTCTGTTCTATTCCTCTCCTCTCCTGCTCCTCTCCTCTCCTCTCCTGCTCCTCTCCTCTCCTCTCCTCTCCTGCTCCTCTCCTCTCCTGCTCCTCTCCTCTCCTCTCCTCTCCTCTCCTCTCCTGCTCCTCTCCTCTCCTGCTCCTCTCCTCTCCTCTCCTGCTCCTCTCCTCTCCTCTCCTCTCCTGCTCCTCTCCTCCCTGTCTCTCCTCTCATCTCTCTCTTCCTCACTGGTCAATAGCTCCTATGGATCAGCCCTGCGCTCGGGCTCTCTATGACTTCGACCCAGAGAACGAGGGCGAGCTGGGCTTCAAGGAGGCTGACATCATTACTCTGACCAATAAGATCGACGACAACTGGTACGAGGGCATGATCCAAGGCCGCTCAGGCTTCTTCCCCGTCAACTACGTGGATGTCCTGGTGGCCTGCCCCAATAAGCCCCGCCTCGCCGCCTCTCGCCGCCTCTCGCCTCTCCCTGCAAACCCCTTGCTCCTGCTGATCAGACCATCTCTGGTGACCCCATCTTCCACGGAAAGGAGAAGAGGATGACAAAGACGACAAACAACAACAACACAAAACGAAGAAAAAAAAAGAACAAAAAACAGCTGCCGCAGCTCAGCGCCATGCCATCAAGTGCAAAATAAGGACAATATGAAGAGTTCCCCAAGACAAAGTAGTAAGGAGGATGTTTTTGCTTGCTGTTGTAAACATGACCATCAAGTCCAGATCACTATAACTAGCTTTTTTGGGGGGTTTGTTTGTTTGTTTGCCTGTTTTTGTTTTGTTTTGTTTTGTTTTGTCTGGAGAAGGAGGGGGATGAGATTTGGTTGGGTTTGATGAGTTTCCCAGACGTCTGCAGCGCCCGTCCCTGTCTCTCCCGGCTTTTTTTTTGGCTTTGTTTTGCCTGTTTCCATGGCAACATCAAAATGGAATTTACTCTTTCTCTGCACCTTGCTAGTATATAAAAATGCAACTAGTTCTGATCCCAAAGCTTACTTGGGTTTTCGTATCTTTTAGAGAAAATACACTATAGTTTAAGCATGTTTTCCTTCAATGGGTTTTTCTAGCTGATTCGATCAAGCACTGAGCTGAAGTAAAGACAATTCTAGATTAGACTTTCTCTTGCATGCTTCAGATAATCTGCAAGGGGGAAACATATTTAAGCATTTCACATACATTAGCCTCAACTGCGTTGTTCATTCCGCTCGCTTGTGTCTGTCACTGTCCTCATCCACATGGTATCACCACCAGACCACATTTGGACTGCAGGAAGCAGAGTTGCCCGGTACTGGACCTAGGCTGGCCTGTAATATTCTTATTGGCTGAGATGAATACTCTGTGTCTGGCGTATGGTGTGTTCAAGATGTCTCCTGATACAACTGATACTGTTGTAGTTTCATTCCATACCAACTGTTCATCTGTCTGTCAGAGCCAGTAACTATACAATTGGTGATTAAATGTCTATAGGAACAAATTCAAGATCATGTGGAGTCTGTTTGAGTGATGTAAGCAAAACTTGAAACTTACTTTCCTACAAAACATGAAAATATAATGAAAAAAAATAAATCAGTGTTCTAACTTAATGATGTCAAAATAAGTGTAGAAATCGATTTGTGTTGTGCTATAACCAATAGAGAAATATTGTGTTTCAGAGTCAACATACTGCATTATCGTGAGCTTCTTTGCTGGTTCAGATTTTCTTTCAGATCCCAGATCAGTTGTGTAGTTTCATAGTAGAACCCACAATAAACAAAAGGTTTTTTGATTGTTTTTTCTCCAAATGAGCAGATGCCCCAGTTGAAAAATAGAGCGTTTTGACCCTGGTGCAAAAAAATAATGAATTTCAGCATGTGCCACAGCAAAGTAGTTAACTTTTCTAACACCAACAGGCGACTCACCTCTAAAACTCTCTCATTCTGTCACTGTGTCATTCAGCCACATCCTACGAGGATCAGTACTTCTTCATGCTTGGGTTTGTGCATTGCAATGTTGAAAGATGCCATGCAAAATGCTGCAACTGAAACACAGCCAGGTGGAATCCATCTTGGAGAAAGTGTGCTGTTATCACACGAGTATGCTTCATCATCACATCACTGGCTCTGTGTCCAAGATGACTGAGCTTGCATTTGTCCTTTACAGATGGATCTCAGTAGAAAACCAGGAGACATTTGACAAAGGCAGGGATATATATATTTATAAATATATATATACCCATCTGGGAAATGCATGTAACTGTAATATCATTCACTTTTTAATTAATAAATGAATAATGCTACATACAGCATGACCAAGTTGTGTGTATGGGTGAGGTGTCATTTATTGTCACCTTGGGGTAAATGTTTGTTTATATATATATATATATATATATATATATATATATACATATTAAGGGTACATTTTTAATGTTTCAGTGCATTTCTGTTGTGTTTCATTGTAATTATCACAAATGTGTCTTTGAAAAGGAAATGATGAAAGGTAAAGGACCAAGGAGTATGACTGAGAATGCTGATGTGGAGTAGGCATGTCATTCAACCAACCGAAAAAGCCCCCAACTTCAATCAATCCATTTATATTTTTTAGTGTTTCAAAAAGCACAATTCTTTGGCCGAATGTCCGGGGATATAGCTTTCACTGGCTGGGTCCTTCCATTTCTTAAAAGAATCGTTTAATGTCCTTCATTATTATTTATTCTTTTTTAAAACAAATTGTATCTTTGCCCTCAATGAGGACAGCTTTACTGTGCTTTGTGTTCCTCTTGTGTGTATGTTAGTCACGCATTTACAGTATTGTATCTTATTTTTGTAATAGTGACAAAAGTACAGTATATGGGTATAGATAAAAAATATATATATATAAATCTCTCTCTATATATATATACACACACACACACACACACATAAAGGTAGACACTCCGTATGTATAGTGAAATGTTTAAGGAAGGGATTTGTTGAGCTCCAAACATTTGTTGTCTTTGGAATCTTCTTTTTCTTTTTCTTTTTCTTTTTTTGATTTTCTTCCAGAATTAGATGACATGCTTGATGTGTAAAAACAACAAAAGTAATTTCAGTGTAACTTAAATAAATACCAAGACACAGTTAATTGTATCCGTTTGCATTTTGTTTTGTTTTGTTTGTTTTTCATGATGTATTCTGTTGCTCCATGACCACCTCAACCACTAGAGGCTGCTGCTGGCATGTGGCATGTGTGGCATGGGAGTCCTCCTTGGGTGAGGGGGTGAGGGTAGGCTACTGGTGACTCAGTGGGTACACACTGCTGGCACAGGTGACTGGCACAGCTCAGCTCACCAGCACACAGGACTGACTGTCCGAGAACGGCAACAGACGGGTGAGACTCCTGTTTTTATAGGAAGTAGAATGTTTGTTTATGTGCCAAAACTTAGCTTTAGAATTCCATTCATAAAGATTTGCATTTCCTGAAGGAAATACAAATGCTTGCAAAGTAAAAAATTACAAATAATAATATATGTAACATAATGTAATATATTAATATAATATATAATATATTTAATCTCAATTCATGCACATAGACAGACAAAGGAGAAATGCAAAAAGTTCTAACATTTTGCTCTTTTTCTTGGTATGTTTCATTTGCTTAGTTGTATTGTTTATTTTCCTTTGTTAGCGGTAGTTTGTAATGGTCTGTTATTGAAAATGAGTAGCAGTTACCTACAAAGCTGTAGATTAGGAATTTAAAAAGATATTGAATGCATGCAGAAAGAAGAGAGAAAGAAATTGATGTTACTTTACTTAGCCTGTACTAATAGCACTTTACTCTATGGGATTAATACAATAATATAATCTAAATATATTGTAGATTGACTGACTGACTGATTGATTGATTGGTAGCCTTGGGCAACAAAAACAACCAAGTACATAAGGTATGCAAATAGACCAATGTATTAATGTATTAAATAAAACACAATATGAAGTGGCAAATCCAATGTATTAAAGAGAGTGAGACTGTATGGAGTGTCTTTGATAAAGACAAGTATAGGGAGAGAGATATAAATAAATACAAATAGATAGAAAACCAGTGAGTGAGAGTGAGTAAGTTAAAGAGAGAGAGAGAGAGAAAAAAAAAAGAAATTAAAGAGATGGAATAGAGAGAGAGAAAGAGAAAGAAATTAAACAGATTGAGACGTTAGATATTAAAGTAAAGAGAAAGAAATACTGAGACCATTAAGGATACCATAAAGAGACCCTCCACAACTATTGGCACCCCATGTAAAGATAAGAAAAACTTTTTATTGAAAAGATCACCTTTTGGTGAATTAGCTTATTCTCACACTAAAATAATGAGAAAAATCCAACCTTTAAATCAAGTACATTTATTCTGAGAAATAATAATTTTCAATGAAACCGCATGTGCAACAATTATTGGAACCCCTGCATTTAATACCGCCAATACAACAGCACTGAGTCTTCTCCTATAACATCTTATTAGGTTGGAAAAACAGAGCAGGGAATTTGAGAACATTCTTCTTTACCGAATCTCTCTAGATCATCCTAGGTCCTCTCTTGTGCATTCTCCTCTTTAGCTCAGCCCACAAGTTTTCTATGGGGTTCAGGTGAGGGGACTGAGATGGCCATTGCAGAAGCTTGATTTTGGGTTCAGTAACATCACAGACCCCTCACCGTAGTCAACAGTACTCTTTTCGGTATAGTCAACCTTCTTTTTACGCCAAACGCACCTTGAGTGTTTGTTGCCAGAAAGCAAAATCTTTGTTTCATCTGACCATAGGACACAGTTCTACATGTGTGAATAAACTTGCTTCTCTTCCAAGCTTTATTTAGGCCTACGTTATGTTCATAAGAATTTCTAGGATTGTGGCACATCTGATCTTAATAAAAAATATATTATTTATTCATGAGGGACTGCAGTTGGATTTTTCTAATTTTTTCAGCGTGAGATTAAGTTAATTCACCAAAAGGTGAATATCTTAATCCTTTTTACACATCTTTACCAAGGGTGCCAATAAATGTGGAGGGGACTGTATATACCGTAGATAGATGGATGGATGGATGGATTGAAAGTGTGAGAGAGAGACAGTGAAGGAGAGAGAAATTCAACATATGAGGAAATTAGATTTAAGAAATAAATAGATAGATAGAGTCAGTGAAAGAGTGAGTTCACTGTTGACAATTGACAGTTATGGAATGTTGAAGTCACAAAGATTTCACCATTCTTTTCAATGGGAAATCTTTCCTCTTTTAACTTAAGTATTTTAAAAAGTATAAAGTGTTGAAAAATGAAAACATAGCTGAAGTGTCGTTTACACGACCTAAGAAATGAAGTTTGAATAAAGTTTCTGCGTTAAGCCGTTCAAGATGAATTATGCCCAAAAAACAGTTGGAAGAATAAGACCAAAGCCCAGGAAGAACAATATTGCTTCACTTTGCCAGCTCTATAATACTTCAAAGCCTAGGAATAACACCACAGGGCAGGCTTTGGAAGCACTGTAACTATGTTTATTATAGATTCTTAAATCCTTCAGCATTATGGCATCCAGAGATGGATTTATGGGATTACGGGATACTGGGATATGTAGCAGTATATGGTCTACCAACATTGGAAGAACTGAAACAAATGTGTTATACGTTATGCAGCATATTTTTTTATGTGATAATGTTTGAAAATGTATTATACTATATCCATAGTATGTACTGTATGTCACCTATGCTGAGAAAGCATAGCGTTTTTACAGTTCTTTTAAACTGACTACAATTTGTTAAATTAAGCAGAATTCTCAATATAATGTAAATTAACTTCAATTTATTACAGTTTATTATACAATTTAGTCTGTCAATTCCTAGAAGGTCACCCGTGAACACTGCATGTTGACAAGATAAGAGCTGGACCACTAGTCATATTGTAGGATTTACAGAATTTTTCTTTGTGTCTTATTTTTTTGTCTAATTTGAATTAATAGTATACGGATCACAAGACCTAGACTGGTGTAGTGTTAAATTAGAAAATAGTACTTCAACTCTTTGTTTAAACGCTATTTCAAATTACGAATCAGCGGCCATACACTGTACTGAGTGTTTAAACTGATGGTAGTGTAGCCTGGAATTCTCCTGGTTTAACCTAAACCTACTTCTATGTATGTTTACATCCAGACAAATTAAAATATGAAAATATTAGTAACAGGATGACACAAAATCTGCAGCATGCATAAAAATGATTCCGTTTGTGCTTTTGTTTAACCAGACTGGGTTCAGTCATAAAAGCTATTGTTTTGTTGTTTGTTTTGGTTTGTTTAGGCTAAATATTGTTTTTTCTCACAGATATTCTTTTGCTCCCATGAAGAGAGCTTTATTTTGGCTAGGTTGTTCCATCATACAATGAGACAACACACAGAAACACACATTGTGTTTGTATTGAACATGTGAGATGGGCAACATTCCCTCTCAGTGGGTAAATGAGTGGTGGAGTCAGCAGCATGGGCTCAATGCTATCACAGGGCTCCTTCCATGACAGGGTGGGGAAAGATAAGGGCTTTAAGAGTCACTAATACTACAATCAGCTTGCAATTCCTCAAATGAGTCTCAACATGAGCTTCTCCCATGCAGAGTTAA
>NC_045173.1:3883053-3923945 GCF_900700415.2 Clupea harengus
ATATTTTCACTTCGTGTCAGCTGTGGTGTTATGTTTGGCTCTCGTGTAACAACTGAGAGCCACTCTTCCTGCCAACAAAAGCAGATCTACCCCTGAACAAGAGGACAATTATTTTGCAATTGAAGTTCAAGGAGTCTCTGTAAGAGGTTATGTTGATCACTGACATGGCAAACTTGTATTTAATATTAGGCACAGAACCACTGGCCATCTTCCATATATCCTCAATATTCAATGCATGTGTGTCGGACCACTGAGGAAGAGGAGGGTGTTATTGCCTATAACAAGCCAGATAGTAGAACATATTGATTTGTCTGTCATACATTACCAGTGGACTAAGAACACTTAAGATGATCTGCCAAGCTCCTCTCTGCTTAAGCCTGTGCTGGTGAAAGACGGGGATCTGATTGACAGACATGAAAACAGCGGAATTTGGTGAAAGGTTGTAACATGCTTGTGCTTGTAAGGTCAGAAAGTGACAAGCTCACAAAATATATATTTTATTATATACATTTAAACATGGATGCATTCAAAATAATATATATTATGATGATATTTAAATATGGATGCATTACTTGAAAATATATATATTAAGATGAGATTTAAAGATGGATGTATTACCTGAAAAAAATGCAATGCTAATATTTACATGCAGAAGTTTTAGGGACAAACCCTGTGAAACAATCCAGCAAATAATAATACAAATCTATTTAAAAACAATAAATATAACAATAAATGACATTGTTTGCATTTAACCACTGGTTTTACTTCCATACCATAGCGTCAGTGGGTTTTTCCAAGAAGACAACTGGTGAGTGACATGGGCAGGCTTAGCCTCATCGGCCTCGAGGAGCATCTGCTTTGGCCCACTCTCTCTGCCCCACTGCGGGAGGTCCACGAGTTCTTTCATTCTTCGTAGCGTAGTCATCCTGGCCGCTTCTGACACCAATGTAGTGTCATGTTGTTTGGCTGCAACTCTCTTATTTAGGAAACCATGCAGACAGGAAGCACTGACATCAAGCAGGGAAGACAGAAAACAGGTCTCATTGAGCAACAAATACACTGATGGTAGACAATAACACTAAACTAATACACGGCTAAACTCACGACACAGACAGTAAAGCTAACATTCACACACACTAACATTGGACACAAAAAGGAGGCATGAAACACATCATTCTAATTTAGAACACTTTTCTGTTCCAACTCTTTAACTACCTAAGCAATGTGGACTCTTCGCCCCTTGCACGTTACACAGCCCCCACCTAGCGGGTTAGTTAGTCCCCAACAACCCCAGCATTCAGCACAAAGTCCCTCAAGTGTTGGGGAAGCTGCCGCTGAGAGCGCCCCAGTGGGGCCTCGTGGCCTGTGGCGATGGAGCAGGGGAATGAGGCGAAGGGTCGGTAGGGTGCAGGCCAATCCCAGTGGAGCAAAGGACAAACCCCCTTCTTGCAGTCAGGACTGAACCCCATACCTGTGCGCCCAGAGCAGTCCTCTCCTCAGCAGTGGGTGTCATAAGACTGCTTCTGTCAAGCCCTGGCATCAGCAAGAGCCTGCCTTGCCAGCTGGTCCACCTCCCGCAGTCGTTCGCGTAGGTTGTAGAAATAGTCGCAGCCAGGCCCACCCCTCACTTCTGGCTCTGGGGGAGGCCTCAACACCAACTCCACAGGAGTCCGGAGCAGGCGGTAGAGGAGGCAGTAGTCAACACAGTAGAGGAAGCAGTAATCAACACAAAAACACCAGGTGCCATCTTTCTTCTTGAACAGGACTATCTGGATATGGGCCAGACACTGCTGCTGGGTTCAATGACACCCATCTCTGCCATCTCCTTGATCTGTTCAAATGCTGCCCGTGCTAAACCTGGTCACAAAGATGTCTGTGAACCGCTACAGTAGCTCTAACAGCTGGTGTCTCTGGTCCACCTTCAGGTCCCCACAGCTCCGCTGTTACAGATCATTGACAGCCTACCTGGTCTACGCTGTCGGGCGACAGCAGCAGTGTGGACGACTCCAGGGCAGGCAGTGTCAGTGTGGCGGGCTCTGGAACCAGCAGACGCAGTGCACAAGACCCTTAGGCTGGTAGCCTCAGTGTAGTGTGGGATGTTTTTTATGTTTAGATGAACATGGATTAACTCATCAGTATGAAAGTCTCACTTTTAGAAGGCCGACCAGGCGGGAAGCAGTAACTTGGCTATTGACATGATTTACTGACGTTAAAGTCAGCACTAAAGACACGACACAGGCACATTCCAAGAAACCCCCGGTGAGGAGAGGGTCTCAGGGGGTCCACACACACACACAGGAGTACCCAGGGGAGTTAGCGAAGAGGGAATAGTTAATGCTGATTCGTTTTGGCAAACAGCCAAACAGAACAGACCACATGAAGATATGGGCCTTAAAGAGGCTTGCAGGACGTTCACACGATGAGATGATCCACGGGCCTCTCCTTATTGTAGCTTATTGATTACAATAAAACTTCAGATTTCTACATCCAGTCTCCGGTCTTCTGATTGAAAAAATGGTGTAGTGAGACGCTGTCTCTCCACAACAGTAGCAGACCCTTTGACTAGCACCAGTGGCGTGGACGACCCCTGGGCCGGCAGCGATGCAGCAGGGTCCCTTCGGCTGGCGAAGACTTCCCCCCAGCTAGCAGTGGCAATGCAGAAGACTGGCAGCGTTGGTGTGGTAGCTCCTCTGGTCGGCAGCAGTGGTGTGGAGAGCCTCTGGCCTGACAGTTCTTCTCTGCCAGCGGTGTGGAGTGCTATGGCTTCAGTGGCCAGAAATATCCCTGCAAGCCGGTGCCAGGAGACCGCAGGATATGTTCTACTTGTTCCACCTCGCTGAGGTTCTCCCCTTGGCGCGGTGTCGGCTCCCGAGTGAGCCACGGTGATGTTGGCAGCCGGTCCTGAAGCTCCCAGCGGTGAATCATGGGTCCTGGTGGGGCTGCAGCGTCGTCCCTGGGTCCTGGCAGGGTGGCAAATTCAGCGACTGCGTCCGCGGCGTCCCGGGCAGGAGGCACTGGCCCCGCTGGCTGCTCCTTCCTGCTGTCTCCAGGGTGGAGACTAGAGCACAGCGACGTCATTATCTGTGTCCGTATCTGTATCTGTTCAAACAACAAAATGATCTGTATCTGTATCTGTATCTCTATTCAGATAGAAAACTGAAAGTGGGCGTGGCTTATATCCGAAGTTGTGTTAATCAGGCATATGCTCTATTTTCTATTCAATTGGCTTTCAAAGCATCATTTATTTACGTATTTATATAATTAATTGTGAAATATATTTCCACATCCTCATACTGTATTTTTCATCTTTCAAATTAAGTTTCATGAACTGTCTGAACCCCACCAGCTTGGCCAAATATCCAAATGCCCTCCATGCTTAACAGGGATTTCCTCACCTTTGCTTTAACATCACGGTAGTTGAGTAAGGCAAGAGGTCCTGGCAACTAATTTCACCCAAAGTCTCAGCAATTTGCTTGGCAGTCGGGTGGTTGTCTGGGTATAGTGTTTTTGAATTGGACACAGCCATTATTGGTGGTTGTGGCTGTGTATTAGCCCTTGCTGGGGGCCTGGGCGGAGATGGTCACAAAGGGATGTTTGAGATGCATATGGCCATGCACTACTGATGTTGTTAGGTGTTTCACATCCCTCTGCGTATTGTGGCCTTGCACTACTGATGTTGTTAGGTGTTTCACATCCAGCTGCGTATTGTGGCCTTGCACATTTTGCAACTAACTGTAGTCCCCTCAGCTGGGCTGGTTGTAAATTGTAAATGGTTCGATTGTTTTTTTTTTTCCTAGGGGTGCTGTAGAGTCCATTGCTAGGTCCTAAAAGATTGTTTGTGTGTGTGTGTTATTTGAAACCTTAGCTAATTATATTGGAAATATATGAAAAATGCCTTTCAAAATAGCCTTTCAAACTGAAAATGTATGGTGGGATTTTGCAGTACAACGTACAACATAACATAAAATAACATAAACTGTTTTTTTACAGTCTTAGAGGTACTTTTCTCTAATGTATACATTAAGAAAAGAGAGGGACAATCTTATAGCTTTTCATATCCATACATTTAGCTTTTGGATATACAGATGGTTCATGCCACACACAGGCGCGCTTGCATGCACATACACACACACGCGCACACACACACATGAAAGCAGAAGTAGTTGCAACCATCTACGGGTACAGCTGCCAGGTGGCTTGTCAAAAATCAGACAGTGAAGAGACAAGTTCCTCTTAATGAACTAGAACAAAACAAGGAGGGTAACGAGCGCGTTGTTTTTTTTTCATGAGAACAGACTGAGAAATGCATTCAGGTGCAGGCAAGGGGAAAGAGGATGAGCGGATGAGTCAAGCACACAGCAGAGATGGGCAGGCTGGAACACCAGCAACCAGTTCCAGCGCAGAGCGCCAGACTCCTACAGTCAGACAGGCTCCAGTTCACCGGGACCGTCTGATGAACACACGGCAGTGTGAAACATCACGGCAAGTGAAACATCACGGCAAGTCATATTTCCCATGAATGTGGCCGTCAGAGATGTGAACTTGCATCTTGCATCTGATGCTGCTGTGTAGCATTTCGATGAGTAAAACACCCCACCCCGACCCCCCAACCCAAGTGTTCTGCATGACCTGGATCAGTTGGCAGAGCGCTCACACGAGTGTGCTTGAGGTGAGTGCAGCCTGCTCCAGGTCTGAGTGCTCTGTGAGGGGAGAGTGGTGCGGCGGCCGCCCGCCCTCCCGCCCGCCTGCTCCACAGGCGGTGTCAGCAGAGAGCAGCCACAGGTGGCTGGCCTGTGGAGCACCAGGGGAAACTAACGTTAGCCGAGGGCGGCTGCACGCTGCTTCAGTTATGTAAACTGCCAGGGCCTGGAAAGCAGTCAACCAGCACAGGGAGTTTGCATTCAACTCAGTGCCCCCTCACTAACAATGCAAACAACTCATAACATGCAAGCAGGCAGACACAATATTAGAATCAATATGCTCATGCAAACATACTCACACACGCACACACACCACACACGCACACACGCACACACATACGTACACACAGGAGAACGTTGTTCAGTATAATCTGTTAGGCTGTTTCAATAGCCTTTCCTTACAGAAACAACAAGGTCATCTAATGTCTTGCCACAAGGTCCTTCTCTACCTGTGTGTTCTCTAAAATCATCTCCTGCAGCCCCTGTCAACATCCACTCATGCTGGAGTCGTAGCTGCCAGTGGAATGTGGCTTGCCAAAAAGACTCTGAGAAGTGAGCGTTCACAAGAGTCTGTTACAGCAATACAGTGTAACAATGGAGCAGCTCTGCCTGAAGAGAGCAGAAAGGCCTGGGAGGCTTCTGCAGTTTGTTGCACCACAATGGCTGCTTAATGTGATGGTGTTGGCCTCTAACTCCTCAACGGTTCTGCCCTGATCTGGAACAGGACACATCAGGGCCACTTCTGTTAGCTAGCCTCTAATGCGACTAACCTGCTCCAGAGGGATGAACCACATTACAGGAAAGTGTCCCCTTAAACCTACCTGTAAGAACAGAACCTTTTCTCAATAAAATCTTAACAAAAACACACTTCAGTTTTCTTATCACTCCTTACTTCTTACTTCTTATTACTAGTCATTACTGTACAGGGAACAGCAGGATAAGAGACAGGAACTATGTTGCTGTATGAGTGGTTCACATGATTTCCACCCCCTGCCATCCTCAAGATGTCTGTGGAGTTAGTCATCTTTATTCTTCTCACTCACCAAGCATGAAGAACAGTCTGCTGCAGGCACAACCCAATGCAAATAAACGATTTAACATCAAACTGTCACTGGCATTAAAGGCCTTTATTAGAGCTATCATCCGTGCACAAAAGCTCTATACCGTGAAGACAAATTAGTCTATTCTTCTCGGGCCAGATGCCTTCTGTTTGAATGAAAAGCGTCTACAGATTCACACCGTTTGTCTCGTCTTCATAAATGTAATTAAGTTGATGACCTAATAAATGTAAAGTGATCTCGTAAGGATCGTGCGCGTATTGTCAGGATGTCAGTCATTGCATTGACCCGTCATTTGAGAGTACGTACATTACAATGTGGGCATGACAATGCGCACAGAACTAACAATATGAAACGATGGCCAGGGCGGAATATTACCTGCTCGTGCTCCAGGTTCGGCAAAGCAGATGAGCTTTCCTTTGTGTGAGGAGGGGAGTCATTATGTGGACGAGTGAAACAGATGACTAAAGAACCTGACAACTGAATGGAACCAAATAATCAGGAAAACAAGCACAAATTAGATTTCAAATATTACACAGAGATCTTCATAGTGAACTGTCTAAAGGCAGGAACATTTTTACACGTGGCTATATAATGATGAGAATAAAATGAACCCAGTTTATAACATGATAAAATAAATTGCAAATGGGAGAGAAAAAAAAACAAGACACTGACTGAAATTGCACAGCCAGGTATCTGGCACAACCTGGACGGATCCCCAGCATCAGGGTCCAGCTGAGGGGGGCCATATGCTGGCTATTCGCAGTGCGCTTTCAGTCAGCTAACACAATCATTTGAACTCAACTGAAGGTGGTTAACAAGGCACATGTGACTGAGTGTTTGGGCATCCTCTGAGAGTGCCTCCCACGGCATGTCCAAAAATACAGTAGCCCGTCATAGCGCACCCACGCTATCATAGTGAGATCTACACGGTGACTCAGAAGTGTAGCACTTGTGTCTTATTGTAACGCTTTGCTTTGGTCCCTCAATGATGGATTTGGGATTTAATATAACATTTGCATGTCCCCTCTCCAGTCTGCCGAGCTCCCTGCTCCAGCAAGGCTGTCTTTTGGCCTTTGCATGCACTATGATCACAAGCACCTGGTTTACATACATCAGTGAAGTGCCTTTTGCACTCCTGAACAACAATGATGATGGCCTTCAAATGCAACCCATGTTGTAGTAACTGAGATCAAGTTGTATAGCCTGTAGGGTAATGACATTAATTCACCTGACAGAACGGAGATAGATTTTGAAAGCATGCTGCAGAAATGGTGTGATCCAAGTGGAGGCTGCGTTGGGGTGCTCACTGGTATGTGTGCTTGGCCACCGCCACTCATCGCAAGGACTCCACCCGGAAAGCACACAAGGGCGGATGGCCATTTGAAAAAAAATGCCCCAAATAGCTTAGCACGTTGGAGATTTGCAAGCTTATGACAGGTGACTGTGTCAAATGGAATCTCATGGGAAACCCAGGGCGGACTCCACCTCTATGGAAAGACTCATTGTGTCAGCTCCGCTTCGAAGGCCAGCAAAGCCCAGAACTCAGCCTACAGGTTGAGCCTGTCAACAGGCGCTTGGCAGCCCGAAGCCCCGAGGCACACGGCTCTACTCTGCTTCACTCCACTCCACTCCGCTCCGCTCCCTTCCCCTCTCTCAGGGCTTCACTCAACCCAAGCCCTACGCATTTGCCCCCCCGCGCAGGCCGAGGGTCTGCCCCCCCCCCAGTGTTTGCTGAAAGGCTTGCTGTGGCCTCTCCTGAGGTTCACCACAACATACCGACCTTTCTGATCCCTACGCATGTTCACTGTTCATAATACTAAAGTGGAAAAAGATGGAGAACAATGTAAATAAATGTGTATCACCCACTTCACTATAAATCAAATAAAGCATATACAAATGCATGATTTTACATATGCGTTCATTGATATCTCAGACAGACAGATACAAACAGATATAGCACGCTGTCAAAACAATTAAATCAGCGCTGGCAGAAAACTTAGCAAGAAAGAAAGAAAGATAAATAAATAGAGAGAGAGAGAGATAGATAGATAGAGAGATAGATAGATAGATAGATAGATAGATAGATAGATAGATAGATAGATAGATAGATACTGAAATTGTAATGATGGAAGAATTAAGCACTAGAGACTGGGAACTATTTTTCATAATTGCCAGCCCTAAAAAGCAGCTGTGTGATGTCCAAAGACGAAGAATGGTCTGACTTTGCATGCTCTAAAAACACAGGCATGGTATCATTTGGCCAAAATTTACATCTCTTAACACAGATGGGGCTTTCAAACACTGTGGCAAAACAAACTAGGGTGTGCAGACAAAACAATATGGAGCTTACATTACCACTAAAGAGGTTTAAAAGTGCTCAAAGAAAACCTATTTAGACCAAAACAATGAACCTTGTGTTTTTAACATTCTTAAAATAAACTACGGGTAACCCACCAGCGCGAAAGAAAACACCCAAATGTAAACGTAACTGTCCTTTTAGTTCAAGAGCCTGGAGATTGGCTGAAGTAAGGGAACTGTAAACTACTTTTTAGCGGTGTTAAGTTGTTAAGTAATTGTTGTTGTTAATTCCTGTCGGATAATTCCTCTCATATATTATTCTAAATGAACTAATTCATTGAAATGATTGGCAAAGCAAGGAAAACACATAAACTGAATAAACATAAACGTAAACATACATTTTAGTGAACCTTTAAACTCAACTATAAAATATACTGTTTATAAATATGTGTTGAATTGAAATTTGGATTCCTTATTGATTCCACTTTATGGAATGAATTCCATAGCACTAACAACCCTACATGTGGTGACCATCCAAAATGTGCTCTATATTGTTTTTATTGTAAAATATAAAAACCTTTTTTTAATTAAGCTGTTTTATGAAAAGTAAAACAGTGAAAAGAAGTTTACTAGTATTTATCTACATTCTGTGCATCTGTTTTTTTTGTTCATTTTCCAGGGCACAAATGCAATAAACAAGATCGATATAATACATATCTAAATATAATATTATATAACAAATATAATATCTTGAGAAATATTCATAAAGACCCTACAGAAGCGGTATCTTTGCCTTCAGTGGAGACATCATTGCTGGTCAAAATTCCAGACATACTGACAATGGAATAACAAAATAACCGGCAATGAAAAAACATCAGCGCAGGGTTTATCACTATAAAAACTTTTTTTCTTAAATACAAATTTCCTGCTGGTCTCTTAATAAACGTAATAAAACGTAGAAAAAAATTATCCAAATATTGGTGAAAAAACACACCTACGACTACATTGTTTGTCTATCAGAAAAGATAGATTCCGATTAATGGTACAATAACTACAATGTCATGAATACTAAGAGCATTTTGCTGCCTCTCAGTTTTCAGAGGCATGTCTACCATCACGCAAACCTGTGACATGACGTGACAGGAGAGGTGTGGCTCCCAGACAAGTCAGGTAGTCTGCTCCTCAGGTAACACATTCTATCACTTGTTCTGGCTCATTCCACCCCAACACAGGGGCTGCCGCAACTCCGTCTCAAAACAAGTTGGCATGAGACGCACTGAACTTTTCTTACTCAACGCCACAGGTTGGCTCAGACCGACGGCGCATCTCTGAATTTACTCAGCTGGACTGGTCACGCTTGTTATCTATATCTGGAGTAATCTACCCTTGTGGAGGAGCCGCCGCTGAGCAGTATGACGGCATCTGTAAGTCATCCTTCTATGCATGTCTTGCCCTTCTGAGTGGTTGGGCTGTTCTTGTACACATTAGTATCCCGTCTGTTAACTTGAGAAAGATATTAAATGACTGAGGCTGGCCTGAGAGTTAGCTGAGAAGGCCAAGCCGGCGTCCAGAGTTCAGCTGACTGATAGAGTAAGCAGCAGCTGCCACACCATGCCAGTGGTGAAGGTGGAGAAAGACTCCCCGTCTGAAACAACTCTGCCCGTCTCCAACCCCCAGACGCCAGAGGCGGCCAAGGGCCGGCGGCGGAAGCGGCCCCTGCAGCGAGGGAAGCCCCCCTACAGCTACATCGCCCTCATCTCCATGGCCATCGCCAACTCACCGGACCACCGGCTCACACTGGGCGGCATCTACAAGTTCATCACCGAGCGCTTCCCCTTCTACCGGACAACCCCAAGAAGTGGCAGAACTCCATCCGCCACAACCTGACCCTCAACGACTGCTTCATCAAGATCCCCCGCGAGCCCGGCAGACCCGGCAAGGGCAACTACTGGGCTTTGGACCCGAACGCAGAGGACATGTTTGAGAACGGCAGCTTCTTGAGGCGCAGGAAACGCTTCAAGCGCTGTGATTTCACCACCTACTCGACCTACGCGCACGAGCCGCCCGTCTTCGCACCCGTGCAGATCGCCCGCTCGGCCTACGCCAACACAGTATACTCCAACATGGCCGTCAGTCCCCCCTACAGCCAGCAGCTGCCCCCCACCTACTACCCCTCCTCTTCCCCCGGCTTCGGTTCGGGCCAGTCGCGCGTCTTCAGCATCAACACCCTCATCAGCCCCCACGGCGCCCTGGGCCAGAGCCCAGAGATGGTGGGCCAGCAGCCCTGCCGCGGCTTCAACCCAGAGGGAGCCTCCTGCAGCCTGGCCAGCCCCGGCTTCCAGAGCCAGCCCTGCAGCGGCGCCTCGGTCCATCCCCGCTGCACCTCGGCTTCCAGCCACATGGCCTTCACATACCCGGGGCCGGCCACGCACGGCCACGGGCCAGCACAGGGGCTGTACTCCCAGAACAGCTGCCAGACCTACGGCCCATCAGGCAGGCTGGCCATCACAGGGTCGTCGCCCATGGCAGCCGACCCTGTCGGGGACCCGTACAGCAGGGCATCTCCAGGCCAGCTGAGCTCTTTTGCGCATTACAACAATGCGGGGACAGGAGCCTACCTACGGCCTCCTACATACTCTGGTAACATGGAGAGATTTGTGCCCGCTATTTAAAGATATACACCAGCGAAACACGGACATGACCTCTGAGTTTGCAGTACTGGATATTTGTTTATGGTGAAAAATGTGACAGCATGCATCCGTTAATTCACTTTTTCCTGAAATCAAAACTCGCAGTGAGGAGATTGACTCTAACGCACCAGCGACATAAAAAAAAAAAACTTGACATGGACATAATATATTACTAGAGTGACTGTCTAATTTCTACAGAACCTGGGATTTAGAGTTAGTGGTGATCTGATTAAGCTAGGAACTCTTAGTTCAGTACTAAATACTGAGTACATGTGCATATCTACTGTGGTTAAATACTGAGTACATGTGCATGTCTACTGTGGTTAAATACTGAGCGCACGTGCATGTCTATTGTGGTTATGTAGCAGTGATGTTTACCTTTTAATATGGCATGTATTTGTGATCAACTGTTTTCATGAAATATATGCAGTGTATACATTTTGGGAAAACACTGTATTTTGCTGTTGAATTGTATGTGTAAATTATTTGTCTGCATAAAATAATTCTGAAGAGGAGTTCTCATTTGTCCTTAAAATGTAGAAATCTGATGGGTACACCAACACTTTAATAAAATAACCTAATTCAGGTCGAATCCACTGATGCAGTTGTGAAATGTGAAATTAAAAATTTGGAACAATTGCCTTCACCAGATGATTAGCAAAAAATCTCCATTGTTTGGTTTGAAAGCCAAACAATGGAGAACAGCTATGCCAATAAATGTATTTAGAAAACGCTTTACAAATTGCACGCTCAAACCTTACTGGAGCAAATAAATACAACAATATGTCTCATTCCTCCCCCACCCCAACCGCTTTTTAGAATGACACACTCTGGATTTATGGTTCAGGCATTGTGTGTCCGCTCAGTCTTTCAGCTCAGTTGAACATGAAGTGTGTCTGGAGCCTCTGTCGGGTGCTGCCTCAAGAACCCGTTAGCAAACCTGAACAACAGAGCAGCACTCAACCCTCGGGCCTCAGCTAATCGGACTGAACAACCCAGCAATCAGGCTAATGAACTGACGAGGAACACGACACTGCCTCTCAGTCTCCTGACCTCACTGGATAAAGGACTTGGATTCACTTGTCAACCTGTAATCCTAATACTGCTTTGTATGAGTATCAAAACATGCCCATACAAAACTACAGAAACTTTCCTAGGAATGCTTAATGGGTTAATTCAGCACGGCAGTGCAGAAACACAAACGACCACTGCCCAAGACACTTTTGGTATTAATTATGTTCAAGAGAAAATAAAGAAAAACAATGCGAGTAGTCAGTGCACGTTGTTCCAGCTAATTGAGAACCCATCGCCGGTCAGCCCATAATTTGGAAAACTAAATGAGAACCCAGGCAAATCACTACGCATTGAGAGGCAGTGAAGCGCAACCGAAACGCAAAACGAAAATGAACACATACAGATTAAAGCATTTAATCTCAATCAGGGTTTTACAGGCTCTGACAGATCACACATCTCTGCCACAGTATGATGAATTGGGGGACTTGTTACAGTCAAACTATAAGAATGCAATCCAGTGTCTGGAGTAGGCAGCCAGAACCTCCACCAGCAGTCCCCCCCCCCCCACTCCACTGGCTCTTGACAGCAGGGATTAGGGGCATTCTGAGGGATAATGCAGAGGGCTGTCAGCATGGATGGTGGAGTTTCTCAAGAAGTCACAGTAGGGCAGGAGTTTCAGCTCCAGCTACAGTCTAGTCGGTTAGGAGTCACTCATCTTAAGATGTTGCTATGAAATATTCTAGTATGTGGAATCACTAGAAATATCTTGGAAATACAGACAGGCTTATTTAGGGCATTTAATACTTTTACTTTACTACTTTTAAAACTTCAACAAACATTTAACACTGCCTCACCTGAAAATGGACAGTAGGCTACTACCAAAGGCCTGAGAAGAAGCCTGACACGACATTAGCTTTCTTCCTCCTTGGGTTTAGGTGTTTATCTGTGCCTGCATGTGTTTGGAACGCTCTCAGAATAGTCCATCGGCTCCTACTAAGCTAATTGTTTTAAAAGAGCCATCACAAATATGGCAGATAATCAATGCAGACTGAGACGGGCTGGTCAAAATATTCACACACAAACCGGAAATCTTTCCCTTAAAAAAACAACTTTATTTATTCATCTAATGTTTAGGTTAAAAAAAAACAATCCCCATCACTGAAACAAATCCTTCTTTTATGTACATCTTCATCCAAGAAACTCCACCAGTTTCTGCAGTTCCACACAGTTCTTCACCACATGTGGCACGGAGATCATGGTCTGTGAACAGAGACACAAGTTAGCATCCGGCTCAACTGGAAGTCACGTGACAAAGATGAGTGACAAGTTCCACAGAAGTCCTCACCTTCCTGACGGTCTCGATCATGTCGTCCAGCAGATGCAGCTCTCGCTCCAGCTTGGTCTGATTCATCACGTGGACCGTTTGCTGTCGGGGAGCAAAAGGATGATGAGAGAGGCTTCTAGTGAAGGGGGTCTGTGAGGCAAGGGATGTAAGAAACAGAGGAGGGGGCACTTACATGTCTCTTAGCTCTATCCATAAGCTTGGACCGGGATTCCTCCGCCTGAGCCAGACTCTGCTTCAGTTTCTCCACCTGTCAGAACAGAACATGGGAATCGGTGTCAGACTGTGGCAGGACATTTTGGTGGAAAGTGACACAGCTGTAACTGTGGAAAACAAAATGCAAATAGCAAACAGAATGTTCTGGTAACTGACAAAAGTCTACATTACAAATGGCACAAGCTGTGAAGAGAGTAATGGTCATTTCGAGTAGATCATCTCTAGTTCTCTACATGCATGTAAATAATGTATATGTATTAATTAAATGGTATTTCCATTTGATTATAAGGTTATATTTGGAACTGTACTGCAACTGTTTGCAGCATTCTGTGGAGTAGAGCTGAGTAGAAGAGCTACGGCTTCTTCAAAGGTGGAATGTCCTGCCCCCTGCTGTTCAAAAACTAGACAGCATCTTAATGACTAGTCCCACACAGAATGTGCCCTCGTTGTGGCCCCACTTGTCATGTGCTGGGAGTGAAGGCTCATCAGCGTGATCACACACAATGAAGCTCAACATTAAATTATTTTGTGTCCCAATAAACCTCTTTTAGAAGGCGGATCCTCTCATCCATGGCCTTGGTGCTGGGAGCTGATTGGCCGACAGCTCGGTTCAGCTCCTCCTTCAGGGCCTGAGCCTCCACCTGAGACTGCTGCAGCGCCTGCCGTAACTCCGCCCCTTCCCTCCGCAGCTCCTGTCAATCATCACAAGCATGCAGTCAAATGACCCCACCGTCATGTTTAAACGGTGAACACCAGCGCCATGCAGGAGAACAGTAGGGAGCTTTTCCTCTCCAACTGGTTCCCAGTGAAGACATGGGCGTGGCAGAGAAGAAGCACTTACCATGGTCTCTGCTCGCTGTTTCTGGGCCTGCTCCATGTTCTTGTCCATCTCACCGCACAACTTGTTCAGTGTCTTCTCGTCCTGAAAGAGAAAAAAAAACAGAATTAGAACTTTATGACTAGCTACACATAACACATGACTCCTGCATCTTTTCACAGCCTACCACCACACAAATGGGGCAATGACAACCCTACTAGTTGCCAGTAACTCACCTGGGCCTTCTGCTGCAGGGCGGCGGCGTCCTTCTCCACCTGCGCCTGCAGCCGCTGCAGCTGCTCCCGCAGCTCCTGCTCCTGCTGCCGGTGCCTGTGGGCCTCCTCACGCAGCTGCTCCTGCAACTCCTCCCTGACAGAGACAAAGACAGAGCAAGAGAAAGAAAGAAAGAAAGAAAGAAAGAAAGAAAGAGAGAGAGAGAGAAAAGGTAAGGAGAGACAGAGCAGAGGTTTAAAACAGCATCAATGACTGCTGAAGCACAAGCATCATCATCATTTAACTCACGTATGGATGCATATACAAGGAATCCCATTTTCAGTCACTAACATATTTGGTAGGAAACGATCGTGCAACTTCCCCAAATGAACCACGTTTTTCAGGGCGCCCTAAAGCTCAAAGTGGTTCACCCTTCACTGTGTAGGTGGCACTTACTGAGTACCAGAGCACCACTTACTTGGCTTTGTGCAGTTTCTCCTGATCGGTGTCCTGGTGCTGCTGAAGCTGCTGGATGGTGGTGGTGAGCTTGGTGAACATCTCCGTCAGCTCCGTCACCACCTGCACCACTGAGCTCTCCTGCGCTGCTAACAAAAGGGCACAACAACATCTTCATCATCATCATCATCCTCCTCCTCCTCCACATACACACACACACACACCCCCCTACCCTTCAACCCATAAGCAGCTTCCCCTCTCATTAAGCAGGAAGCTTGTGTGGCTTTCAGAGGCAAGGCTCCACTATGATGAGGTGCAGGACATATGTAGTGTGTCCACAACACGATTTGGACCTGGATGTGTGAACGGTGACACATGTTCAGTGCCAGGGGCAGTACCTCGCTCCTTTCTGGGGGTGGTGGATGGCACACGGGAGAAGGCACTGCGCGTGCTGCCCAATCCATCCGTAGGCTCATCCTCCACTGCTGACAACAACAACATCAATTCACACTCGAAAGAGTTAAACAAATAACAGGGTAGAAATAATCACATTTTAAAAAGGAATCAACTGGGAATGTATTCTTTCTTGATATCTTTAGTGTGACTCAGCATGAATGAAAGTATTTTGAGGAAAGTAAATAATAAATAAAAGCACTGAACCCCTTTCTTTCCACTCATTTCCGATTGTGTGATCATCTATTTAGAATCAGACGTTATGGATACACAGCAGAGACTCTCCAGTGCAACAGTGATGGCTGGTGTGGCACCTGTGTCAGCAGAGGTCTTGCTAGACGGCTGCTGCTCCTCCTCATGGGTGATGGCCTTCAAGATGGAGTCCACAAATGAGGCTGGCTGCTCAGGAGACTCGTCCTCCGTAGAGGCCTCTGGTGCCTGTTGCGCGCACACACACACACACCAAACTTAAACTGTTCCGTCTTCAAAAGTTACTTTCTTTTTTCATACATAAGTGCACATTCACAAAGAGAGCACAACACTTAAGTCCCTTTTAAATTCTCTATCACTCAGGTCATGTTAGCTGTTCCACGTTGGCCTTTTAAATTCTCTATCACTCAGGGCATGTTACTGTTCCACGTTGGCCTTTTAAATTCTCTATCACTCAGGGCATGTTAGCTGTTCCACGTTGGCCTTTCCTGAGTGTATGTGTGTGGTGTGTGGTGTGTGGTGTGTGTGTGTGTGGGGTGTGTGTGTGGTGTGTGTGTGGTGTGTGTGTGGTGTGTGTGTGTGGTGTGTGTGTGTGTGTGTGGTGTGCGTGGTGTGTGTGTGGTGTGCGTGGTGTGTGGTGTGTGTGTGTGTGTGGTGTGTGGTGTGTGGTGTGTGTGGCGTGTACCTGAGCGGAGAGGGCGAGCTCCAGGGTGCTGGTGAAGCAGTGCATGTGGTGGTGGAGCATGGTGACGTGTTTGGAGGCTTGGGCCAGCTGCTCGCCCTGCTCCAGCAGCATGGCTCGGGCACTGGTGCTGGTGCTGTCCAGCTCCTCCGCCAGGGAGTCCCGCTCCTGCCTGCACAGCCACAGGGACAGAGGTGCTGAACCCCAACATCTCTTCAAAGGACCCCCCAGTTTAACAGGTGCGTTTGAGCTAAACCAACGGCCGTGGGGTGGCGTGGCTTACCTGAGCTGGGAGAGGGCCAGCTTGAGGTCCTCACACTCCAGGTTCCTCTCCCTCAGGCCCTGCAGGTGGGTGCGCAGCATCCCCTCGCTCTCGGACATCTGCTCCTGCGTCAGCTCGTTCTCCATCTGCAGGAACTGGTCAAAGACACACACACACACGCCACGCAGTCAGCACCCACTGCAAGTCAGAGCGCCTCACCCACCCACCCACTCGCCCCATCTGTGCAGCTCCGTGGTGGGACTCACCTCATTCATCTCCTTGGAGCTGGAGAGCTCGACCTTGAGCTTCTGCAGCTGGCGGAGCTGGGCAGTGTGGACCTCGGCCTGGGCACGGAGCTCACTCACCAGGCCGTCCCTCTGGGCCAGGGCTTCGGTTAGCCCCAGCACCTCCCCCTGGGAGGCCTCCAGAGCCTGCTCCAGACTGCTCACAAGAGACACATCATCAACTACCAAGCAGAGCAGAGTAGCTGCCTGACAAACTTAAAGTCCAAAGTCAAATGAATCAGTGAACAGAAACATGAGATGAACAGATGATCAGAAACACACAGGCTCTTTACTGGTACCGTTTGTAATCATTGAATCAATCAACTGGAAATATCAATTGTATCATGAAGTGAGTTGAGCCCGTGAAGTGTGTGTGGACTTACCCACTGGCTCTTTCTCTGGTTTCCTGGGCTTCATGCATTGACTGTTGCATTCTAAAGAGGGCAGATCAGGCAGACAGAATTACAAGACTTCACATTCTGCCCAATCCCAAAGCAGCACTTAAGCCTGATTGGGTACACTGTTTGGATGCCGTTTGTTAGAGAAGTGGTGACTCCTCCTCAGATAAGTGATCAATATACTATTTGTTACTTTTTTGATCAGTTGTAAATGCACTAATCATCCAATAGAGAGTGGGACTATTTGTGCAGAGACTGTTGTCTCCACTAGGTGTAGTGAACCCACTTCTTGGTCTCGCTGCCCAGGGCCTGCTCCAGGAAGGCGTAGGAGGCCATGGTGGAGGTGACGGTGGCAGAGAGTTCTGTGCTGCGCCTCTGCAGCTGGTCGCGCTCCTCCTCCACCTCCTCCAGCTGCTGCCGCAACACTGTCATCTCTGCGGAGCAGCCACAGGTTAACTGGGTCTCACCGTTTACACACACACACCCCCCCCCCCCGCATTCAGAGCCACCACATGCTTTAAGTACACTTCAAGCTAAACAGGACAGCTGGCTAACCTGCATTCAAGATAGTCAGCTGAGTGTTCAAGTCTCCAATCAGTCGCCCTGCATCCTGAAGACTTTCTTGTGTTTGCTCCCGCTCCTGTTGGATCTGTGGCATTGATACAATCAGAGCAAAACCCCAAATCAACACAACAAAACCACAGGAACAGGCTGAGAATCTACAGAAAGATCTTTGAGACACGTGCTAATGTCGCTGCAGTGCTAAATCTCAGACCTGGTCTCGGTCCTCCAGGGCCTGCTCCCTCTCGCGCTGGCACAGCTCACTCTGGTCCACGGCGTCGGAGGCCCTCTGGTGGAGGCGCAGGAGCACAGGCCTGGTCCTCTGCAGGAGGTGCCTTGCTCTCCCCAACTGCAGGCGAAACACGAGGACACGGGCAGACAAATCAGCATGCAGCCCCCCCAGTGAAAACGCTTATTCCAAACTCTCGGCTCTGGAGTGCACAAACGTACCTCCTCCTGCAAACTGGCATGGTCCTCCAACGTGGCCTTCAAAAGCTCCTTTGCTTCAGCGAGAGTCTCCACGTAGTCTTTGTTTAATGCCGCCTGTGTTCAAAAGGAGAATGAAAAGGTGATCAAACTATCAGCGGCAGGCACTGGGAGCCCACTTAACCCCAGCAGAGTGCCACAGTGACTGGGGCAGCCGAAGGTGCAGCACTCCCTACTGACCTGCAGGGGGCAGGAGTGCCTCAGGGCCTCTCTGAGCTGCTGGTGAGAGCCCACACTCTCCTCCAGCTCTGCCAGCCGGGCGGCACTGTGACCCCGCAGCTGCTCCACCACGCTGAAGGCCTGGAGAGGCAAAAAGCAGCTTATGACCTGAAGCCACTCCATAGCACTAGAGAGTACAGTGACAATGACAATAGCACACAGTTGGAATAACACTTTTAGTATCAGAAGAGGCGTTCACTGCAGTATCCCAAAATGTCCATTCATGATAATGACAATAAAAGCAGCCAGCAGTGAAGCACGTGTCACCACTCTTACCGCCTCTTTGGCCTGCAGGGCCTCGTCCATTCTGCTCCTCATGTCGTCCCTCTGCTCAAGGCAGTCTCTGGTCTTCTGCTGCATCTTCCTCAGGGTCTCCCGACACTTGCCATACAGCGACTTCATCTGAGACATCTGCAGGACACATGTGATGTGACCACAAGTGATTAAGTATCACAGTCCCACATAAAGGCCTGACGCACTCACAGTCATCACGGACAAGGGAATGACTAACCTGTTTCGACATGTCCTTTTGATCTTCACTGACAATATCGCCAATATCCTTCATGCTGCTCAAAGCCTCCTCAGTATCGGTCTTGATGGCCACCTATACAAATATATAGCCATGCAGCTCAATGAGCAGAATGTGACACAACTTTACACTTACATAAAGAAAGGCACTAATATACACAGCTACAATAGCATTATGCATTCTCTCCCACCATATTGGATGACGTGGCTTGCATGTTGTGCCGTAAACTCTCAAGCTCGTGGAGATCCAGCTGAAGAGACTGAATCTTGTCCAGGGCGACAACATAGAGATCTTTGTAGGTTTCCATCTGAAACAGTGAACACCCATTTGAATTAGCCATCAACATGGTTTTGACACCCCTAAACACTAATGATGGGAACAAATGCTGGTCAGCATCCAAGTCAAGTTTTTTCTTTTCCCATCAAAACAACACATCAAGTCTGACCCAAGAAGTCATGAGTGCTAATGTAAGCGGTGCAGGCTGTCTGTCTACCTGGCTGAGCTCCGTGTGGTCGGTCTGAATGAGTTTGTCGCGCAGGTCAGAGGGCGCGGGGCCTGAGCTGGGGGGCTGAGCGCGGGCAGAGGCCACCTGCTGCAGCAGAGCCTCGGACATGATCAGGTAGGAGGTGAGCCTCTGCTCCAGCTCTGCTCTCGGGAGACACTCCAGAGAACCAGGGCTCAGACTGGAGGAAAAAGAGAGAGAGAGAGAACAAAAGGTAAAGAAAACAAACATAAAAACAAAAACAGAAGACCACAGAGGGCGTAATATATATATATATATATATATATATATATATATATATAAAAAAGAGCTTTACGGGGGGTAACTCACTTCCAGAGCAGAGAGTCCGTGCTGGTACTAACGTCCGCCACGGGAACCTCCACCTCCGGCACCACCGACGTGTTCATGCTGCGCTCCGCACACTTGAGAGGCGACGTCCCCACACACGCACTCTGCTGGTTCACCGGGGTGGTGGGGTGCTTCCCCGACGCCGCTATGAGCAGCTCTGCCATCTGCCTCATCTGCTCTTGCAGCGGCCCGCCCCCGAGCAGGACCTGGGGCGTCAGCCATTGGACCACATGGGGAGCTGAAGGCCCCGTGGGCGGCTCTGGAGCGACTCGTAGGGTCTGGGCAGGCGGAGAGGGAGAGGGGGGAACTGACATGCAGATGAGGCTGGAGGGCAGGGCCGTGGAGTTGAGCTGTGGAGGCGGCAGGGGGCTGTCCAGGGCTCCGGCCCAAAGCCGGCTGTCCTGCTCGTCGTCCGGAGGGTCCAGCAGGAGGCTCCTGGATAAGAAGGAGGCTCTCGGGGTGGAGGGGGCAGAGAGCTCCTGGAACTGAACAGACAGAGTTTCTCCGAGCGCAGGCTGGGGGCTGTCCCGGCGCAGCTCCTCTGGTTCGCCTTCAAAAGCCTGGAAGGGGTCTGAGGACGACCCCAGAGCGCTGTCGTCACCACTGCTCCTCTCCTGCAGTGCATGCTGGGAGCCAGCGGGTGATGCCGTCATCATGTTGTCTTGAGTGACCGGTGCAGAACTCTTCGCAGATACATCATTGGTGCAGCTGCTGGTGTCTTGGACATATGACAGCACTGCACTCTCCTGCAGTGCATGCTGGGAGCCAGCGGGTGATGCCGTCATCACGTTGTCTTGAGTGACCGGTGCAGAACTCTTCGCAGATACATCATTGGTGCAGCTGCTGGTGTCTTGGACATATGACAGCACTGCACTCTCCTGCAGTGCATGCTGGGAGCCAGCGGGTGATGCCGTCATCACGTTGACTTGAGTGACCGGTGCAGAACTCTTCGCAGAAACATCATTGGTGCAGCTGCTGGTGTCTTGGACATATGACAGCACTGCACTCTCTTCTCTGTTAATAATCTGATCACTACAACTCTCTTCATCCATTGCCTTCTCTGCAACAACGGGGATCTCCAACGATGCATCAATTGCGGGGGAATCACAAACAAACGACATCTGGATCTCACTGTAAGGATGATCAGCATGGCCTTCTCCAGATGGCACAGCAGCGCTGGTCTCGCCTTCATGTACAGTGACACTGAAAACAGATGGTTCACTGTTTTCTAGCGTCTTTTCCTCCATGATGACAACAGATTTTTCTGATAGTCTGGACGCATCTTCCAAAATATCAACCTCTCCTCCCATGCACATAAAGGACTTGAATGTGATGTCTCCGTTCTGTCCATTACTTGTTCCTGCATCAGTATTTGCCTCTTCAAAATAAAGTAAGCTCTCTGCATGGATTTTAGAATGCATCTGAAACGCAAGGTCTTCTTCCAATGCTTGACTCTCATGGCCCAAGTACACGGCAGGGTCCCCGGTCGTGTTGTTTTCCACATTGCAATATGGATGATCTACATGCTGGCTGCAATTAAGCAACACATCTGCACCTTCATCAAGACCTCCATTGCTCTGGGAAAGAGCTTGATGGCCCTCCACGGTCAGGTTCTTCAAAAGAGCTGAAAGCTCAGATGTTTCATCAGGAGTACCCGAGACCTCAATCTCCACATCAGAACAGACAAATGACTTGAACGTGATGTCACCAACCCCGTCTGTGTCTGTAACAGGTAGATGTGATGCAGTCAGATTGTCTGGGGAAGCAGACATGTGTGTGACACTTGGAGCAACAGTGGGGACATCGCAGGATGAGATGGTGCTTCTTTCTGCCTGATAGTAGGGATGATCAAAATGGGGCTCGACATCCTGAAAGGTCTCAATATTTCCCTCTTCAAGTTCACTGTCAGTACATACAGAATGGCTGTTGTTGTCCAGTGGAATGCCCTGAGTGGCATCTGTTGTGTCTAATGTGTCAGAGAGCTGGATTTCTCCTCCTAAAAAAGTGTAGGTCATATCTCCCCGGTCGGTAAAAGCACACTGGTCGTCCGTAGGGCTGCTAGAAGGATCCATTTGTGAGGTCTCATTGGTAGATTCGGGAGCACAATGGATCTTCTGCATCTCACTAGTGGTATCCTCAACATAGTGCTCTGCTGAGTGGCAACTTGTGATGGGACCCTATTTGAAATGCACAAACGTTAATGCTTAGGCCCTGTGCAATCTGAAAACACACTGAATATGAAACAAAACAGCTCAGATGATGGTTATTACCTTTTTTTCAGATGTAGTTCTTTCAGACAGTATGAGTGATTTGTTCTTGTGGGTCTGTTGCTGGGAGGCAAGGAGTTCATTTTGCACATCTCTGAGAGGAGTTCTCACAGGCTGATGTAGGCAAGAATAATGGAAGATGTAAGAATGTATCGAGTAATTAAGCATAACATGATATTGCGTGTCCTAATAACAGCAAAAACATTTAATTCAATATACCAGTTTCAAAGTAAGTAGGGTAGATAATTGTTTCTTAAAAAAGGAGAAACTTACTGCACTTACTTCTTTGACATGTGATCCTTGTAACGTGGACATTGTTCGCACTTGCCCAAGCCAAGTCTGAAAACAAGAGTAAGGTTCGAGTGTAAAATATATTCCGCACGACAATTTCAATCCCTTACGTCGTGATCTAGCGTGATGTATGTTATCGTAAATTAGCTAACGCCTAGTTCGCCTGTCCCGATGATATTAGTTAGCCCAAGTTCGTTTGCCAGTTGATTGATGGATTAACTGTTACTCCCTGGCAAATTTGCCAAGGGTCTTCAAACTGAACCTGACGACTATATACAACAACAATCTTAAATTAGACAGGTAACTAGCTCAGTTAGTCTACTGCAGCTAATGTTACGCTAACGTAACATTTCTGAAGTTAGATGATAAAGTTAGCTAGTATGAGAGCTAGCTAAGAGTGACAGCTTACTGTATTATTACCATACAGTTTGGAATATTTAACGCTTAAATATATGATATTTATTGCTATTACGGTATATCCTTTCAAAAACAGAAGCTGAATTGTACGTGCTTAAAAGTACATCAAATTGCTCACCTTTAAGATGAAATTGCTGTAAACTAGCTCAGGTGTTTGTTATGAGTTCAACCGCCTGTCTCGCCTATCATTTCAAACATTGGGACGACCCAACGCTATTGGCCGAAATCCTTCTTCTTCGCTAATTATTGGCAAGCTTTACGTTGTAAGATGTATATGTTTCCCCCTACCGTTTCGGAGTGAAAAGAAACAAAGATTCGAAGACTGTGACATGAAAAAACAGACTTCACAAAAAAATGAATCCGAATGAACAATACTTTTTATTGTTATTTTTTTTTTTTTACTGAAAATTAAAGACATTGTCAGTCTCGACCATTTATAAAAGTGAATCATATTAAGTCATTTGTATTTAAGTTGCTGATTCAAATAACATTCCTACACATTCTCATTCAGAACAAAATTTAAAGTGTATTCAGAGAAAATTGTAATTATAACCTCACACTTAAGGCTTACGTCTGTGCTAATAAAACTTTGTCATTACACTTTTTTTTTTAGTGTTTCCTTCTTTCCAGTAGGTTTTCGAGTGGCTTTGATCTCACTGGCCAATTTTAAATTCTCTAGCAGTGGCATGCTGGGTCGTCTGCAGGTGGCCTGCAGCCGAATCATGGGAATCACAGCAACACTACAGCGTCGGCGGAACTCCCCCTTGTGCTGACCCTCCACCCTCCGGGTGTCGTCGATAGCTCCCAGGGACATCTTCCTGCCTCTCTGCCTTCGCTGCCTCAGTGACGTCTCCAGGACCAAGCCTGCTCCGAACCTGGACAGTCTGCGGCGAGGCCTGATCGTTTTGGGCAAGGGCTGGGCCCGAGGACGGTAAGAGGGGCTGAGCTGGTCCTGAAGCAGCCCTGTTAGCTGCCTCACAGACAGACTCCAGTCCTTTACAGGCGGTGGGCCCACAGAACCCATCATCTTACCTTTTCCTTTCCGACTTGGGAAGTCAAGCTTGGATCCATGATTTATACACATTCCCAGAGCTTTGTTGGCTGTCGCCTTCTTCGTCCAAAGGTTTGCAGGAAGGGTCTTGTATGGTGATATATCTCTGGACTGTGGCCTCGTGCTCTTGTCCTTTTGGAAGTGTTTGTTGTACACTGGCTTATGTGATCTGCTGCTGCTCGCTGAAGTCTGCTGCACAGTGCCTTGCCCTTTGATTGGGTTAACCATAGTCAACTTAGATGCTTTTTCATAACCTAGCGTATTGAATTTCTGAAGAAGCATTTTGCGGATGGCATCGTCCCCACTCTGATCTGCATACCAAAGAGCATTGTGACCATCACAATCTGTGCGTCTCAGGTCATAGTCTAAGGCCTGAAGCAGGAGCCCAACGAGTGGAAGGCGCTTATAGAGAATGGCATAGATGAGCGCCGAGCAGCCATGGGCATCAGCCAGTCCCACCCTTCCACCATGTACCAGCAGCATGCGGCCCACGCCCAGAGCCCACGACTCACCATCATGAAGGCTACAGAGCATCAGAGGAGTCCATCCATGTCCATCCCTCTCATTCACATCCACTCCTGACTCAACCAAACGCCTGGCCAGAGTAAAGTCCCCTTCAGTATGGCTAGGTGAAGATTCATAGTTACAGTCAAAGTGTTGTAGTCCGCGGGTTATGTGCAGTTGCTTTACAGAAAATGTCCTTGCAGATTGCTCAGTGTACTGTTGCTCTCTCTCTCACCCAGCAGGTCTCTAGGAAGGATCTGTTGGGCTGGTTTATGAGCTGTCTCACCCACAAACACACACATACCACTTAAGAAAAAAAAAAAAACTCCAGTGATTTGTAGCAGGTACTGGAAAGGGGAGTGGTGAGTGTCATAAATCTAAAGAGTACATGGTGAGCTCAACAACGAAACACAACAACCAAAGGCTCACTCTCCTGTGACCAAGGATAAAGGGGAATTATGTTGGCCTCTTGAATCACAGCAGGTGCAGTACTATAGCCTTGGCCAATGGTGCACACTTAATTGACGTGGTAGGGGCACTTGGTCTATGGAAAAGCTGCATACCGTTTGTTTCAGGTCACTAGACACAGTAGTGCAAATTCCACACAACACTGAAAAGAACGCACCTTAACTAAATAGAGCATAAAATTCACTATGGTATAAACATGTTAACAAGCCATCTGGATATCAAGCATGAATACCACTGACACAGACACACTGGATTTACAGGAATGGTTTTACTCTACATGATAGTATTGCACAAGTGAATCTTGATTGTTGATAGGCATCAACTTCAGTTTAAAAGTAGAACCAAACAGAAGCACATGATTAAAACAACACAAACCATGTGATTGCAAATCAAATACCGAAAAACAGAACAAATAGTTGAGTAGGTGGTCAGAAGGGCACTTTCTGGAGCACAGAGCATGCCTGGGTTGGAACTAAAGCTTCAGAGGCTGAACTCGTAACACCTCCGCAAAACCGTCTCCAAACCAGCAGGTGATATCAGCCGTATCCATGGTGAAGTAGAAGAGGCGGTCCTGGCAACGGGTTCGTCGGTAAACGGAGCGAGGATCAGCAGACAGAACAGCTCTAACGGCAGCCACCGCCTCATCAGAGTTTTTCAGGAACCTGAATCTCGGCTTCCCAATTACTGGGTCGCAGAGGAAACAAGAGAGAAGAATGAGTAAGAGCCAGACAAGCACTGCATGGTATGGAAACAGACTCACAAATGCCTGTAGGAGTGACATACATAAAGGTGAGGGAGAGGGGGTTCTGGAGGGATACATTGAGTGGAACACAAGTTCATTGGTTAGACATGAAGACACAATAGATAAAATAATAATAATGAGAAGAGGAAGGAACAAAAGAATACATATTTCAGTTGTCAATATCTTCACTTCTTGCAGATTGTCGTCACTTTTGATAATGACCTGATTCCTTCTTATTTTCTACTTTAGCACAAACTTTATCTTCAATGCACAAGGGGAAAGGAGCCAGATAAGAGAAAGAAAGAAATATAGAGAGAAAGAGAGAGATTAGTCCCAAATACCAGTGACAAAGGAAGGACATACCTGTACTATCAGAGGCCACAAACTCTTTGAGCTCTCTCTCAGCATTGTGGGTGAAGCGCACCTCCAGGGTGCTCACGGGAGGCTGTCTGATCCAGGAAGCAATGGTGCTGTAGGACTCCTCTCCAAAGTGGAGCTTGCCTGCCAGCTCCCCCGGAGGTCCAGCGAGAACCATGTCACTGTGCTCTGCTTCTACTGCTCCGTCTTCAGCAGGCCTGCTTATGGCAAACTCCCCCTGCTGGAGGTAGTCCTTCACCTCAGACAGCACCGCTCCTAAAGGACTGAAGCCATCCTCTTTGGACGAGGCTTGGCGGAGTGTTGATGAAGCCCCTGCTGTGTTTGTGGCTGGAGGGACTGGCTGCCTGGCACTCCCTCTCATCCTCTGGCTCCTCTCCCGAGGGCAAGCTACCCTCCTCTGAACCTGCCCCGACACGAGCATGTGGACAGTCATAGTCCGGAATGTATGGCTTTATGTCCAGGACAGGAGTTGCCCATAATCATATCAACGCCTGACAAGTGAAGTGTATCACCTAGAAAATGCACATTGAAAAAAGTTTATTCAAAGAAATAGTCATGGTTTACAGACATGTTTTGCAGTGTTCAAGAGTAAATGTTTTTGTTCATCAATTGATGGTTTGTGGGATCCCTACATGGAAGAAATGCACGTGTGATGAATCCTTGCCAAGATCATTTCTGCTCCATAGAACAGGAATGATCTAGCTCTACATATTTAGGTTAACCTACATTTTGTTCAGATAACACATTAACCAATGAGTTACACCAGCTAATGAAAATGCAGGGTTAGCTACAAATGAAAATGCAGGGGTAACATCTGTTTGTACACTGGATGATGGACATTAATAGTGTGTGTGTGTACTAAAGTAAAGGACTCTGCTTAACTGAAGCTAAATGTACTGTGCTGAATCTCCATCTACGTATGTCTGCCACAACATGAATATGCACATACTTGTACACAAAAGTGAATGTCAACAGCTGCCCAGTACACAATTAAAAGCAGGCTTTTCTGCCACATTCTAGATGCCTGCACAGGCCTTTAGTATTTCACAATAAGACCTACGAGAACAGAGAGAACAACCTAGAAGTCCAATACAGTTTCATACACACAAACACTAACCTACAACCCGCTCAAGCTTGGCCAAAGTCAAGCCCAGGGCATTGGGCGGTGGGGCTCCGAGTGGAGTACACTCCCACCCTCTGGCCATTCAGACGTGGAGGCTTCACTTTGGCCTTAAAGCTCAGGTGACCATTCTTGTGGAAGAGGAAGATTATCCTTAGAAATCAGAGAGGGACAAATGTTACTAGATGTGGGAGTTGTTTTATAGCCTTCTCAAACCTCTCCACCTCTGTAATCATACACAGAGAAAGGCCACCTGATGCGTGACCTGAAGCCCAAAGTGTCTTACCACACATGTGAGTACTGTTCCAGTCCAATCAGGGGATGGTCTGGATTGCTGAAGACAGTCTGCTGAATCTGCAGGGTAGCACGAGATGGACCACATACAGTAGGCTGTCGTGGAGTTACCATTTTTGGCCGCCAAAGCAAGAGTTTATGTACCCAATGGGAACTGTGTTGATACATCCTAAAAATGGCAAATCAGTGTTATTCTAATTGCGCAAAACCCAACCCTAATGTACAAACAGCACACCATAAGGACTGTAATGATTTTATGTGATTGGCAGGATTTAGAGCAAATACTCACTTTTTAATGTTTAAAGTGTGCTACAGGAGTTATCAGGGTGCATGTGTATACCAGTAGACTTTGGTATAAGTGACACTATGTAACACAGCCTAGGATACAGGAGTCAATTCATACGTAATTGCTACTGATTTCAATTCAGTCGCGCGCAGTTACCTTTCTCCAGCGTCACTTTCCAACTTTTCATCAGCATTTGGCTCCGACACTTTGATGTGCGGGTCTTGACTAATGGTTGACAAAACCGACTGTAAAGTAGTCATGTGTTTCCTGTTGTGAGCGTGTGGAGCTATCTGCGCGCTGCCTGAAAACAACAGACAGAACATACCCTCTTCAGTTATGTCTTTATCTCGCAACATTAATACACCCGGTTTCAGCTTTTAGCGTACCTTAGATTTTTCAGCTCCTTTCGCATGACCGATATTTGCTGCTGGAGACTCTTGACATGATCTCCACAACAGCTGCAAGACGGCTGTGACATTGCTCGTTCTTACATGAGCTAAATCGACAGTTAAAATGTATCGTCTCTACAGACATAAATTATCCACCATTTAATTTCAATTTCTGTCATATGGCGCAATCATAGATACAAGAAGGTCTACTTATGTTCATGGGCGCAAGCTAAACTAGCTAGTTTACAACGGCTGTGACAGGAAAACGTGTGGCTGACACAGAATATGGTGGACAACCAGTCAAGTACACGTGGTTATGTGGTTTGTTTTTAAGTTATTGCGTGCATGCAGTTAGCTCACAGTGTGTGCATTACACAACTTAAATTTCCTCTTTTGTATTTCAGCTTTCTATGTCCATGTGTAGATAGATGTGGATGAACGGCATTTGTTTTATGGCACAATGTTTCGCGATTAAACTTTATAGTGGTGAACACCAGGGGGCAGTGTTGGAGCATAATTTAGAGAACAGTCGGCCATTTCAGTCAAGGGAAAAAAATCCTAAACCTTTGTGCCTTTTGGCAAATATTGTTAGCTAACTGATTATATGACAGAAGCTGATTTTTTGCGCTTGTAATGAAGGCTGTCCAATAGGCATTCTACACGTGTGAGAAAAGTAAGCCTAGTAATCAGTATGAAACAATGAAGTAAATAAAAAGAAGTGTCAAAATAACAATAACATTTATTAATTTTTTGCACATTTTTAGTTTTTCAAATATCTTGACAGCCCAACAACACAGAATGTTCTTAAAAAACAAAGGCAAGACTTGTTTCACAACATTTGTCTACTTTATTAACAGGCATTTTGTTTGTCTTTTGTATAGCTTAATTTGATATGTATGGATGAAAAGAAATACTGCATTATATGAAATTTCCTGGAAGGTATTCCGACTGAGGTGGTGGGGAAACAAACAGTGGGTATGAAAACATCTTATTCTGTTCAGGCACATCAGCTGGCGGCTCTTCACTCGCGCCTGCAAAATACACAGAGAGAGAGCAGCCCAGGGTCATTTTCACTCTGCCATGTTAAAGGTCCACACAACAGTAGTATGAAATAGGCCAAACTCTTGGCTCTACAAACATGTTCTACTGAAATTCTAATACCATTTACAATGTACTCAAATACAGATGTGTTTTAGATGTAGTCTCAGTACCCTGGTCAATGATCAGATCCCCTTGAGGAAGGTCCTCTTCCTCATCTGGCCCCAAGTCTTCAATCAGGACTTCCTCTGCAGACCCACTACTTGCTGTTGCTGCAGGAACAGAGAGGGCTGGAACCGGGACCAGGGCCTGGGCAGCAACAGAGGCTGGAGCTGGAGCAGAAACAGAGGCCGGGGCAGGAACCGGGACCAGAGCCGGGGCAGAAATAGAGGCCGGGAGTGGACCCGGAGATGGCACAGAGAAAGCAATGGCGGCAGAAACAAACTGGGGCTCCACAAATTTTGGAGGCATTTCATGAATGGTGGGCAAAGGCTCAGTCTCAACCTCTGGGGCAGGGACCACATCTACAAAAGGGATCTCGTCCTGAGGCCCTGGTGCCTCCAATGGAGGATTAATCTTCCTGGGCCGCCCCTTCTTACCTCTGCGCTCTCTTCTCGGCTCTCTCGCTTTCTTCTACTCTGGGCCCTAACAGTAAAAACATACAGTAGGTGACCTCACAATAGACTGAGTCTAGAAAAAGTCTCTCCAGATTATAAATATTTAGACCTTTTTTAAGATAACAACTAGCTTCATTCAATAAAGACAAAAGGCATCTAACCAATGGTTCCAAAAGCAGTCTAGATCTCTAAAGCTGTCAAGACTGATAATTAAATTATGCTCTACTATAAAGATTTACCCATAAACCCACTGGTTAGTTGCTTTCTCTTGTGCCTCAGCCTTCCTCTTCCTGAGGAGGTCTCTGTCTCTCAGCCTGCGGCGAATCCCCCCTTCTAAACAAAGAGAACAGCTAGGTAAATAAACAAAGCTTACAATCCTTTGTAATTCAGCTATGCATACGAGCATTCAACTCCTGTCATTAACTGTATTCCACAGCCCACCCGCAAAGTAGAGGAAATAAGGGAAATATTGCAGGAGACTGTTCACAAGAAACCGTACACTACTTTGTCCTTTTGCAGCTCATCATGATGTGTACAGAAACCGGTGATTTCGATTATTCTACATCATATTTGATTATGATCGTTCTACATTTCTGGTAAAGAGTACGACATTACAAAAACATTCACAACTATTTTGGTTGTGCAGTATAAGAGAGAAAGATTAAGGTGGAGGGAAATAGTCTACAAGCAAAATAAAAAGTCAACAAAGGTCAAAAATTGTAATGTACAGTATGTGTAAATAGTTGGTGTGCCTGGCCATAGTTAACTTCCATTAAAACACCATTAGTTACACGCTCAGACATTTTGTTTATAATACCGCTCGCACAGTGTTTCTTAGGGTCAAGGTCTTACCTTCGTCATCAGGATCTTTCCTCTCGGGCGGCGGGAGATCTTTTTCTGATGTCTTTTCCATTTTGTGCCCACGTCAAATGTATTTAAACGTATTCAAAAGGGTTAGAAAAAAGAGCTGCTACAGAAATCTGTCTATTTGCAATTCCTGCTCCCCCAAAGAATAATTATCGAGTTAAACATTACCAAGATGCCAGGAGAGTTGTTGCAGCACTGTCCTTATCTTATTTGTAAAGGTGGAGGGGTTGGCACCACATGCACTTTAGAAAAAAAAGCGGGTGTTAGCGCAGATGGCATAGAGTATGTGATTGTGTGTTGAGTTTATTTCTTCTGTGAAGATGCCTTTTTGGTGCTTCAGTAGATTCCTGAGCAGTGTAATTCCCAGAGCTCAGGGGCTCCCTGTAGCCGCAGTTGTCTTAGAAGACAGACTGTGACATAACATGATCAACACAACACCCAATGTTCACATGAGGTTAGGTTTGTTAATGGTTCCCTGGATGAAAATGTTATGCTATGATGAGACAGATGACAATTGTGTAATTGGGTGTGCATTCAAATACTGACGTTATGAAATTATGTTATTATTTATAATGTGATTGAACACATTTGGGAGCCTAATGGCATAATGCCAGACAAAATACTCAATATTGAATGCAATGCATGTATTTATATGTCAAATGTATCTACTTCTGCTGCTCATATATTCACAATTATGTTGTTGACCACATAGATTAATGAGAAATATACCAAAATGGCTAAGCTACACATGACATCATGTAGACAGAATACAGTACACAATCTTTACTCTAAACATAAACATGATTTATGTGAACAATAAAACAACATTAAAAAAATAAAATCATATTTTCAAAAGCTAAATTCTGAAACTGTAAATGCACAGTTGCACATGCCAAAATCCAACACCACTACCAACACCACACACACCCCTCCCAGAAGTAGCCTAGTCTCTCCTCCTAGTCAGACATACCCATCTTATCTACAACCAAGGGCGCTCATTTTCTGGGCGTGTTCTCAATCTGCTCAGAGCACATTGAGGCCCACTGTCTTGGCTGCCACAGTAGTCACAAATACTGTTCCCTATTGCAGGCCGTTTCACTGCCATTTTGCTATCATCACTAAGTAGCAAACAAAGCAGCCATGGCAACAATGTTTAATGCCTTTTCTAAAAGTGAAAGTGAGGAATAGCTGTGATGACAATTTGTACAGATGAACCAGGTGTTCACACAAAGCATGTTTAAAAAAAATGGTTGGTTTCATTTTATTAGGCCTAGCGATCCATGAGAGAGAGCAGAAAATGCCAATCTAAACATCAAAATGTAACACCTAGCTGCTTCTTATGGGAGTACTTTAAATGTTGTGCATCCCCGTTTATCTTTATATGATATTGCGGATCTGGACAAGAGGTCAGCTATTGGCAAGAGACAGCACGTCCAATGTTTTACAGGTGCTATAACATTAGTTTTAGTTTAATAAGAGAAACCCAAAATACATCGAATATACACAACAACCACAACAGAACAAACAACAGAAAACAAGTTGAATTTGAAATCAAATCACGCAAATCTTGTCAAGCAATAGCATGCTATTTGACGTTACAGCCCACATTTTCGCTTGTTCTATCTGTTAGACTGTGGCAGTTTATTATATAAACATATTTTGAATGTTTTGGTTCTGTTGACGTGATAAACTGTTCTATTCGTGTACCAGGGCATAGGAATGAGTATCTCTTTAAAACAAACTATTGCAATCTTTCCGCCACCAATTAAAAACAGTGGGTCACAAAAAGTATTTAGTCATAGGTTATTCCACTCCCATTTTCTCAATGCTTGAAAGTAAGAGGACACTGTCCGAAAGAATGTTTATAGTGCCCTCTTCTGGCTCTTTAAAGCAGCAAACGCACACTGCCTGATGTGTACGCCCATATCAATGTAGGCCTTCATTATTGAGTAGCCCACATGGAACATCTTCCGATGTTGCACAGTCCTGTTTGGAACGTGCAGAAGCACGAACTCCTCAAATAGTGTTACATGATTATTAGGCCTACAGTATCTAGTCCTAATATGTTTCTGATTTTTCAATCGTGATATTTTAATTGATTCCCTGACACAGGCTAATAATGGCTGAAGTAGTATTCTATTGCAAAAGTCAATCCTGGTTGGATTTCCCCTGCTTCTGTTCATGGAAGATCTAGGTCTATATGTACAGAGCTTTCACACAGGGTATGTGCAGGAAGCTAAGATATCCCTCTGCATACACATAACGGCACAACTAACTAAAGAATAACTGTGCTGTCGTCTTACGTGGAAGCACCACCTTGGATAGCCCATGGTAGTCAAAGCTATACTGTATAAACTTTCAATGGCTCTTTAAACCAGTTACATTACGCCAGCACTTTATTTTACAAGGTTGCTGTAACATACAACATGTTCACACACCACTGATATTCAACAGGTATTCTTTTATTCATGCATAATTTATACAGTAGGCCAACGTTTTCATGAAGAAAACGTTTTCATGAGGAAAAATACCTTCAGTGATTTACTTTACAATCAACCGATATCCATCCATTATGCTCACATAAAACACATTTAAGTTTATTCACAAATTATTTAGATGTACATAATTAAAGGTAAAATACACTTTCAAGTGTTAATAATGACACAACAGAACCGCGCAAAATTACTCAGTTCTCAGATTCCCCAAATAAAACAAACACCTACATTTTATTTCGTGTCTTACATAATCCAGCAGCTACCTTGGTGAAATAAATTGCAGCGAACTGCTTCATGACGCCGTCGTGTTGTGACTGCATTGCCTGTTTAACTGCAGTGGGCGTTTCTGGCCAGAGATGGCGGTATTGAGTATATATTTGTTTCAGTCCCGTTTCCCTCCATGGTTTCTCCTCTCCCTGAGTAACTTGGCGTTTGGTTCAGTTCATTATACAGTCCCATATTCTCCCTCCATTAGGGCATCTCTCTGCCTTTTGGACTGACCAGAAATTCCCCGAAACCCAAGAGGAAAAAAGCCAAACTTTTGTAGGTCGCCATGGACATGAAAAAAAGGATCCACTTGGAACTAAGAAACAGGACACCATCTGATGTGAGTGGCTTTTAAGCCAAACCTTTGCTAGTTTTCTGCTTAGCCATGGTGGCTCGCTAGCTACTTTTTTGCTTTCCAAGTGACCTGTGTAGCTAATGGTAACGTTAACCACATGGGTTTTGTTTTTCATAAATATTATTTAGGCTTACATATTTCTTGTCCATTTAACTTTTTGATCGCTGGCATATTTTAGATAAGAATTCAACTCGTTACTTTCTAAACCGGATTCCTTTGCCATCTTTATTGCAGCATTTTAACCGTTTCGCAGCCTTCTTGCCCCGCGTTGTCGACACTAAGCGTTTCGGTCCTATTTATTAGTATTTCATAACTTTTACATCGATGTCATCTGAGGGCTGTTTAGCCACGATATGCCGGACACAGCAAGCTAGCCAGATGGAATGGTTTATTTTATACGGAGACCACGGTAGCCATGTTTGTTGCTAACATAACTGCTAAAAATGTGGTGCCCCTTATTAAAAACACTTTAAAATCTCGGTGTTCTGCATGAAATATGAGTTCACGGTAACTTGGTTAGTTTGAGGAAGTAATTTCATTTTTACTAAAGGCTTAAGCAATGCGTACGTCCTGTCGCGGTCAAATAGAAAAGGGGGGAAATAGTTCACACAAACCAGCTGTAACGTTAAGGTTAGCCATTGAAGATATAATATTCCACCTTTTAACACTAACATTAGTATAATGTATTTTTTTTTTTAGCATTTATTAATTTAATACACTGATACACTGTAGTGTTTGGTGGCATCACGTGCTATGGCACGGCAAAACCAGTGTATACAAAACTTGGAAATTCAATGCTATGTCGTTAGAAACGAGAAGTTCTATGCCATGTGATGGCATACTGACCGATGGCAGCTAGCTTACTCGAGTCTCCCTCGATAACTACACAGAGGCAGTGCATCGCCAGATAGGTTCCCGCCATTACTCCTGTGCCGCTGCGTTACATGATAAAAAATGAATCAAACGATTCTGCTACCGGTTGAAACAAAGTTATAACATCTCGATTCTTGTATTGTAATTACACGCAAGAAACGCAGAAAATACGCAAACATCCGACACTAAATGTCGCCATAAGTCTTGACACGCTGAGTGACCGAATCTCAGCAGCAGCCATAACGTTAGCTACGTAACGTTAGAGGCATAAAGCCACGTCTAGTGAAATGCTTTCTTCATAAGCATGCACATTTACTCTAAACATGATTCCATAAAAATGAACGTTAAATGTACATATGATGGGCATCGTATGTACTGAACACTAGAAAAGCGTTACACGTTCAACATGTTTACAAGCTCGCATACTGTGTCAGGAATCGCCATGTTGTCATTCTGCCGTCTTTGATGCTGTGGGGAAAGGAACTCTCTCCATCTTTGTCTTACTAATTTCCGTTCTTAATGTTCCCTCAAAAATACGTTGGCAGTTTATGCAAATATTGTATTTTCCCGTTGCTCGTCGTATAAGCGTTCCGTTTGCAAATGAGAACGTGAATAAATAGGATCAAAAATACGTCTTAACCATATTTTCGTGGTCCTTCTCGTTGCTCTTGGGTTGATTTCTAATGGCGGCTGCCTGATCCTCGTTGGTGCTCTTCTGCGCGACAGCTCTTGAAAGGGCAATGGCTAGCTTACAGAGGCTAACAGAATCGTTGCATTTGTCAATTGTGAGTGCAACAGCAGGCCAAATCTAGCTACAGCATAGCATTAGCTACGTATTGTGCTAAGCTCTCCCTCATGGCAGCGAATGAAAATAAATGGCGTGGCTGTTTTACACTAAATTGTGTATATTAAATGTGTTTTGCAAATTGGTTTGTGGGACAGGCTCGTAGAATGTACCATAAACATTGTTATTGAGCCAGATAACTAGATGAATTGCAGAATTTGTTGAGACGTCTGGGATTGCGCAACACCACAACCTACAATTGTAACTACAAACAACAAACTAAGAAAATAATCAGCAAGAGAAAACTTATGTCTGTAAACGTATGTAGGAAAATATGTATGCAAGCCGTTAGTGTTGTAGAAAGATGTCAAAAAACTTTTGCTTCGCTTTAGCCACTTGCGCTTTAGCTTCGTGGCTATAGGTCTTAAAGTTTTGCCATCAGGTTAAACCGGGTGTTTACATTTCATTATTGCGTAGACATGCCTCGTGAATAAGAAAAAAAATACCTGAATATGAATTCAATTATGGAAATATTGTCTTTGATCTCCCGTGTGTATAGTAAATTATGTCGGTGTCATATGTTGTCATTCTGGTTGTGTTTGGAGTGATTTGAATTCAACTTTTAGTAGTAAATCCTGATAGTGTTTTTCAATTCATTGTTTTCTCTTTTGACAGGTACGAGAGCTTGTTCTCGACAATTGTAGATCCAATGAGGGAAAAATTGAAGGCCTCACAGCAGAATTTGTCAATCTTGAATTTCTCAGTTTGATAAATGTGGGATTAATCTCTGTCTCCAACCTCCCAAAACTTGGAAAACTCAAAAAGGTTACTTTATATTTCTTGATTGTTATTTTTGTATTTATGTGCTGTATATTTTGCAAATGACATTAAAACCTCTCTCACTCTCTCTTTCTCCCCCAGTTGGAGCTAAGTGACAACAGAATTTCAGGTGGCCTTGATGTTTTAGCAGAGAAACTCCCAAATCTTACACACCTAAACTTAAGTGGGAACAAACTGAAAGACATCAGCACATTGGAGCCTTTGGTAAGTAAACAAGTCATTGGCATAAGAAATTAAGATATTTGAATGAATAACTTATTATGTCATAAAAGACAGCAAAATTGCTTCTCACTATATGATATCAGGTTTCTGTACTTATCTTGCATCGTGAGATTTTTGTATTGGATGTCTGTCTTTTATATATCTGTGCTCTGTGAGTGCCACACCTCTCTGGACCTACATGTTGAGAGGGTGGATCAGGTATATAGTTGGCTTTCGTTTGCTTATTTGTTTTTTATGTTTCACCTGATTAGAAAAAGCTTGACCACCTGAAAAGTCTCGACCTCTTCAACTGTGAAGTCACAAACCTCAATGACTACCGGGAGAGTGTATTCAAACTCTTACCCCAGCTCACCTATCTGGACGGCTATGACATGGAAGATCGGGAGGCCTCAGATTCTGATGGAGAAGTTGATGGAGTTGATGATGACGATGATGAGGGTGAGCATTTCGTACTCCTCCCCCCCATTCACATTTTATTTGAAATCTCAAAATGTGATTTCAGTTGTCTTGGATTGTCACTCATCCTGTTTGGTCTGCTGTTTATTTTGCCTGACAGAGGGAGAGGAGGAAGAGGATGAGGATGGAGAGGAGGAAGACTTTGACGAGGAGGAGGACGATGATGATGAGGTGGAAGGAGAGGAAGATGATGATGATGTCAGTGGAGAAGATGAGGTAAAAGTTTGTCTTTAACCCTGATAATGAGACTGGGCCCACTCCTCTAAGTACAAAGGATGACCTGCATTTCTGTTTCTGCAATATTTTCAGGAAGAAGGCGTTGTACGGGTTGGACGGGTTGGAGGGGTAGGAGGGGTAGATGATGATGACGATGATGATGACGACGACGATGATGACGATGACGACGACGAAGGTGAGTCTCCCTCTGTGATGTATTTTCAGCGAATGTAACTGCAGTCATCATGTCATCACTGCAGCACTTGTCATCAATGTGGCGTGTGCACAGAGAAAACTTAACACTGACTTTTTGTGGGGCCCTGCAGATGAGGATGAGGTTGGCAAAGGCGAGAAGAGAAAGCGAGAGGCAGATGACGAAGATGATGATGACGACGACGATGAGGATGATGATTAAGAGCCAAGGAGCCGATCAGTTACCAACCCTTCCCTCCCCTCCCTAATTTGCCACCACTGGGCCACCCCCACACGCTCTTCTGTCACATGTCCCACAGCGCTGAGCTCCCCAAGGGGCAAGACTGTATCGAATGGGTGGGGTGTGTGGAGATGCACCCATGGAGCCGTGAGCTGAATGAGGCCTCTCTTGAGTGGCGGCTCACTCGGCATTCCACAGTTTCACTGTCAACTCCCTTCTTGTGTTTCACCAAACCCGTGTGAGGACTTTGGGGACTGGTATCTAGTTTTGGGTCTGTGCTTTTAATATTGTTGGAGAATTATAATTTTTTTTTTTTTGTTGTTGTTGTTGGGTTTATTTTTTATTTTTGTCTTTTTTCTTCCTTTTCCTAATTTCCCAATAAGATTATTGCTATAGCAACCGTGTCGAGGAAGCCATCATTTTAGTGTGGCAGCCAGTGGCACAAATCAATGTTGTAGCTACATTTTTACTTTCTGTATGACAAAAAGACAAACAAAAAAAACAACTTTGTAAATAAAATGTTAACATTTTGCGCTGTGCTTTCCCTGCCATGCCTCTATCGCTTTCTCACCCCAACCCCCGCCCCCCATGATGTCCAAAGCTAGACTGGAGGTTGTAATTGAAGTACTTGTCCAAAGCTAGACTGAAGGTGTAACTGAAGTACTTGTGAAGTGGCAGTCGTGCACCTTATCTAGAGCAGCTACGCAGAAAAATGACTCGGAGGAAAGCACTCAGCATTTAAAAAACTACCTCAGATTTGGTGTGGATTACTGAGTAATTACTCTTTAGACCTGGGACAGAGAGAAGTTGGATATGTTGAATTCCCCTGACCGATATCTGCCTATTTGAAACCACAGCCACATTCATGAATTTGATATTGATGTTTTTTCTGATTAGTTCTTGTCATTCATGTATGTGTGAAAGAGTGTGGTGCAGGCTGACATAAGGGGGATTCAGCAGCAAGGATGTGGACTGCTGGTCCAAGCAGGGGAAAGTGTCTTCAGGCTGTACTGTGAACTGAGACAAGGTATTAGATGGAATCATGAGTCGTATGGTATGTTTCATATGCTGAATTCTGCCCCAGTGACAGATTTACATTGCAACCCACGAATATTGCTGGAGGACTACCCTTTTTTTTTTAAACCAAGATGAACAAACCCCTGTCAAGCTACAATGCTAATTTTTTATATAAAACTTTATTTGATATTGTGCTCATGGCTGTTGTGTCTTTACATTTCTTAACATTGCTGTGTTCATACTACAGCTGGTCTTCAGGGTAGGGCATGGGAATCTGCAGAAACGTACATAAGAAGCATGATTAGGGATAGACGGAGCACCTTGTTATGATTAACTAGAGGATTTTTTTTCTGGACGTATATACCTTTATTCCTCCAGCCTTGCTGAATTGTCTGTGTGCGTACTGGTGTATCAGGCATTGCCCCAAGTAGCTGTGCTATGCTTGTATGATGGGTTTCAGTTTTACTCAGAAGCTGGTGCTCTAACCATTTGGTCCATGTAACCATGTGGGCAATTAACTTCCTCATTTTCAACCTAGTTGCATTTTGGACAGGAAAAACATATTACACTGATTTTGGGGTACTTGGGTATCATTTGAAAATAAAGTGTATTAAACATGAGTAATCTTGTTAATAATAAAGTTGTAATATAAGCACACTGGTAAAATACACGGCACACTTGAGAAAAAAATGCATTTCTAAGATCATGTTACAACTGCCTGTTTAGCAAAAGAAATGATGTCCCCATGGAAAGACCCAAATATCCCTTATGCCCAGTTAGCTTGAATACGAGGCATAGCACGTGTGGACTTGGATCTCTGATTTCAGGTGGAGATAACCTTTGTAAGTTATTTATTGCTTGCCATTATTTACCACTGTCAAATTTTGTTGTCCAACAGACTTTGGAGACTGTTATAGTCTACCATTTTAGTAGACTCCTTTGTGATTATGTGTGAGAATGTAATGAAGTGCAATAGAACCCAAAGGGATTGCCCTCCCACCCCCTCTGTCCATTTTCAGTGTCAAAAATGGAGGACAGCTAGGTTAAAGTAAGCTTTAAGCTTTACATCATGTCCTGAAATAGTCATTGTGTAAAAACGTGTATGAGTGGATCTTGCCTATTCAATATTCACCATCTGTTGTTTCTAACTTCATGACATAAGTTAAAGCTGATTTCCCTCAGAGATGCATCATGTGCACGTGGGTCTGTGAGGAAGGAAGGCTTGTCCAGCTACAGCCTTCATGTACCCTGACCTCAGTGTGGAGAGATGCCGCTTCCTGCACTGCACCACAGACCTGCCTCAATGAGCCGTTGAGAACAGGAGAAAGATCAGTTGGCTGCACCCGAATGGAGGATCCAAGGCACCTAACGTGTGATGACAGATCTTCAGATGAGTTCAATATCTATGTTGGGGTTGAGTTTGACAAGAGTGTTGCTGTATGTAGACATAAGTGCTAAAACTACAGTACTGTGCAAAAGCTTTAGGCACTTCCGTTTTTTTCACTGAACATTTGTCTTAGGCAGTTGACAAGGCAAGGCAGTTGTCAATAGGAAATATATTTTGTATTTCCAAACACTCTTTTTGAAAATATTGATGTGTTCCAGTTAGACATTTATCTGGTTAAAGGAAGAAAGTAAGACCTAAAGGCCATCAGCTCAGACCTGGCAGAAACCGATGTCACTTTGTATTACATGATGAGAGAGGCCAAGCACCTTAAAGAACTACACGTTTTAAAGACAAAGGGAGGTTGCACCAAATATTGATACATTTTGTGTTTTTGGTTTACTGCACTTTGTATGTTGTTTGATAAATAAAAACTATTCATGTCATTATGTTTGAAAGCGTCCTTGCATTTTCTTTTCACAAGTGCCTGACACTTTCACGGTACTGTATGCCACTGTCATCATTATCTAATGTTACAGAGTGCACCCTGTGCATGTCATATAGCATATCAATTAAACCATTGGTTAGAGTTTGCCCTTTGCTCAGAGTAGTCAATGAGTAAACTGCTGTTCCCACAATGCACCAAGAGTCCAATTCCAGCCCTGCTGGCCTCTGGAACACAGACACGGATTGCTCTGGCATTCCAAGGAGAACGTCCACATCCTGACCTAAATCCATTAGTCTGCTCCATTGAGTTCATGACTACAGTGGATATGTATTTATAAAGCAGTAGTCTGCTAGAGTAGTGGAACTTCAGTGTCATCCTGTGGCTGTGCCATCATTCGCCTCATTTTATGAGGCATCCATTTGACCTCTTTCATATTTCAATTGTGATGTGAATATTCGCCTGTTAACTATACTTTTATTATCTTTGTTTTAAAAGTTAAACCATATTGCCCAGCACTTTCCTTTCCAGACATTTTAAGGGAAGATGTATACTTTTCGACTTGCTTGGAAGAACAGCTTAGGCTTTACAGGAATTACAAGAGAGGCAAAACTGATTCTAATTCAAATGCATGA